>NC_080019.1:34257305-34567497 GCF_030020395.1 Manis pentadactyla
TATATTGACTGACATACTTGAACAGTGCTGCTAAAGTGAGCATATTTGTGTTGGTTTACTTTTCCTGGAAGAATCTGAATTCTTTCTAAATGAAGATCTGTGTCTCTGATTGCTGTCTACAGGTTCCATTGTTTCTCCAGTCCTTTGAATTGATATTTATCTTTTGTTAGATCCAGCTAGATCTGTTCTAGTCAAAAGTTAGGTCTGCTTCTATTTACTCTTAGCAGAGCAGTTGTGATCCTCTGTTCTATTTGTCATCAGTCATAGGATCCTTTAAAAATTTCCTTCGCGTGTTAAGTCTTACTAGTTTCCTTTCCCATTTGAAAACCTGTGAAAAATGCAATCCAAAATAAAGACTGAATAATTAATTTTCCATATCCCCAAAGATGACCTGAGTGATATATGATAGATTTGTTGTACTACCATCCCTGAAACCAACCTTTATTATGATTGAGATTTTTGTGCCCCTTTATACCACCCACCCCAAATCCCCCTACATGGTAACCACACCAGTCACTTTTCAGCATCTATGAGTCCACTGCTATTTTGTTCATTTTGTTTTGTTTTGTTTTTAGATTCTACATATAAGTAAATAATTTCCTCTCTTAAATGTTTGTAAATCACTGATAGATTATTGGAAATGATAACAGAAATATCAAAACAGTAATAAAGACATTTCCTGACCTGAGTTCTTTGACAAGAATTATCACTTGAAATGTCCAGATTTATCAATACATGTGAACCCTAAGGAATTCTGGATTTGATATATAGACTATATACGATATATAGGATAATAGGAATATTCATTGTCAAAGTATTTTTCATGTTAATATAATATCCTATTTGTACTAACATATATATATTATGAGTGGGGGGATCGAAAGGGCTTTGTGTTTCTTTGATTATATGATATATGATTTTTACATATACTATATTCAACATATGCTATTTATTTACTAACCACATAATTATATGAACTTTCTCTGTCTCAGGTATAACAGAATTATTGTGTGACACATTTTACAATCCATTATTTCTGATATATTTTTGTTAATAATAACAAATTCTCAACACAGGATGATGTTCTGCTCCTTAAATGAAAATTTATTCTAGAATTCTAGAACCATTTTTTCTAGAATTTGATGACTTAAAGATAAAATAAAGATTTCTAGTTACAATGGTATTTAAATATGTTATTTATTGTAGGTTCCATTCCTTCTAACACCAGTAGTCAGAAAAATACTAGATTGTTACGCAACAAAGCATTGGACTATGAAGCCCAAAAGAATATAACGATGATAGGGTACACACCATTTTCTGAATTTATTTAACCTTCAACAAGTAACATTGCACTTAATGTGTGATTCATCCTTAATAAATATTTGTTGAATGAGTAGCTGAGTAAAGGAATGGATTGAGAGCTGAATTCCATGTTACGAATATGCTTAGTAGATGCTGATTATCAGTTGATGAATATTTGCTTATCACATTTGGATGAATTTTTAAGTAAAGTTTTCCTATTCCAGCATTACTGACATTTAAGAAAGATAACACTTTACTTGGTTATGGGGTTCTCCTGTAGCTTCCAGCATGGTAAGCAGTATGTCTGGTCTCTCCCCTTAGACACAAGCAACACCCCCTTGTCCCAGTTGTAGCAATTAAAAATGTCTCCAGACAATGACAAATCTCTCCTAGAAAGCAAAAATCACATCCAGTTGAGAAACACTGGTCAGGTATGATTTCTTATAAAAATGGACAGAATATGAAGCTAAGAAGAAAAAAATAGACCCCATTCCTTCTGTTGGTTTTTCAAATTCTAATGGAATTGGTTCCTAATCGTAAGTTATTCTTGGATTTGCTTATTATTAGGAATGAATTGGACAGTTATTTAGGTTTCTTGTCTTCTAATACTTTGATCTATAAATAAAATGTTCAAATAAGAGTATTATGATCTGATTCTTCATAATTATTTCATGAATCTGTGTGTCTATGCAAGAGAAAGTTCATATTTCATAACCCTTTTCTGTTTGGCATACTTTTAAAAGTTCCATCCCATCAGCTTGGTAAGGGTTTATTTTTCTCTTATTTTTCTATTTTCTTAAGGGTAAACATTAATAATTTTAATCTGTTTATTTTTTATTTTATGTATAATTGACATATAACATTATATTAGTTTCAGTGTACAACATTTACGTATATACTGATACATATATACTGCAAAATGATCACCACAATAAGTCTAATTAACATCCATTACCACACAGTTACAAATTCTTTTTTTAATGTGATGAGAACTGTTAAGATCTACTCTTAGCAACTTTCAAATATATAATGTAGTATTATTAGATGTAGTTGGCATAATATACATGGTATACATGGCAAACATGATGTATTTTTGATTTTTGATTTTTCAATCTACTCTAGTTTTAACAATCCCAAAGACTATTCCACATCAGTTTCATTCTTAATATGTTTGAATGCGTTTCAATGATTAGTAACTGAGAGCCATGCTTTTATTATGAAATGAATTACTTTTTCTACCTCCATCTTCCTTTCCCTCATTCATAAGACTTTTCCATTTGTACGGCTTTTCTAATAGGGATAATGCAGATTATAGTAATATCTTTAATTTTCATTAAGATGACTTCTGTGTAACACCATAGGCAATGCTCTTCAAAGTTATGCCTTTCCAGTGACTTTCTGAAATGTTAGGAAGAGAAAAAGATGAATGTGTAGATTGCTTTAGATATTGAAGTTGTAGCATAACCAGCCATATGACTAGTCTAGGGACTTGTTTGCATAGCTTCCACAAAATTATAGTTAACTCACCCTTATTTCATGTCCTTGAATGTGGTAACCTGAGGAAGATGCACTGATCTGGTAAGGCCAAGAGTTCTGAATAAAGTCTGAGTTTATGCCTGCTTGTTTTTACTATACTGTACATTGTTTTTATATACGGTACATTGTTGTATATTCTATGTATATACTGCAAAGTGATAAGATTAATGATGTGTATTTTTGCCAGATGAGATAGTGAAATAGTTCCAGTTATCCATTCTCTTCTTTTTCTCCCTCCCACTCTCCCCTTCTCTATACATTTTCCTCTCCTGGTCCCCATCTCAATCTTTTGCTCCCTGTCACACACATATTCATGAAGACTGTGAAACTGCCCAGTTCCTCTGTCTGTAATAGAAGGACTTATTATCTCAGAAATGATCGCTGCTAGCAATGCACAATATCTTCTCCAAGAATTGTCATTGGTCAAAGAATGCCATTATAAGATTTCCCTCTTCTGTAGTGTAGCCTGCACTTAAAGACTTTTCAATTTAAAAATAAAAAAGTCCTGCCCTGTTGTCTCAACTCATGCCAACCAAGAAGGTAAAATTGCAAAAAAAAATACAAGATACTTAGTTAAGTTTGAATTTCAGATAAACAATGACAAATTTTTTGGTATAAGTGTGTCCATGTAGTATGTGTTGCCTACTTATACTAAAGTGTATGCTTACAATGAAATTGTACTTATTGCTTATAGAAATTAAAATTATGCATCCTGTAATTTTACTTGATAAATCTGGCAGCACCATCAGAAGGTTCATGCCAGAGATATCTGCCCAGTCTTCTCTCATGCTCAGATAGATGTTTCTTCAGTGAATTCAACTCAGTAAACTACCTTCATTCAAATAACCATCTCAGAGTCTATTTCCAAGGAAACATATCTATGTCAGTTGGTGCAAATTATGATAAAAAAACAAAAACAGTTGCTAAAATGAAATTTTTGGAATGAAAGCATGTGCTAACTAGCTGACAATGAGTACCCCATCAGTGGTGGTGGATGAGGTACTAGGGGTCCCTGATATGTGATAATGGTGCAATCTTAAAATTTCCATAATAAACCAAGATGGAATTTAACTGAGGTTAGGGGAAGCACTGGTTGGTGAAATATCTTATATCTCTGCCATTAGAGTAATTCAGGAGAAATAGTAATTAAAGTAATTATAAGGACCATGGAATTGGACAGCTATTACTAAGGCCATTAAAACACTGGGGAGGGGTGAGGACAATGAAAGGTTAGAGTGATTAATCACTAATTTAAGGCAACACAGAACATAAATATAAAATATAGTCATCTCCCACATATATAGGGCAGAAAATGCCAACATTCAAGCTTGGGACTTAATTAGCGGGATAACAGAAATACAGAAAAATTAAATTCTCAGTCCAGAATGCTGTGCCAAGGACAAGACCCTAACTGGAAAGAAGTTATGATTAAACAAAGGATGGAGAATTTGGGTCAGAAATGCTGAATCCCAGATTTTTTTAACCCTCTGGGTCTACATATACGGACCTTGTTGTTAAAGGTAGTGCTTGTCTCTTGCTTGAAGATGATGCAGAGCCCTCTGTCTTGTAAGACAACTTTTAACTCCTCAAGGTATATGCCAACCTCCTTCATTCCCACTAGACCGATAAGTAAAGAGAAGTCCCAGTATATACCATTCAGAAAGATGCTACTATTTAATGCTACTACTAAAAGATGAAAAGGATTACAGGCCTATGAAAACGTAGGACTTAACCAACATGCACTGTCAGGAGCCAGGCATATTCATGGGACAGGATCCCAAGGGGAGTAAACCAAGAGTGGCTATATATAAGTTGGAAAAAAGAGTCTATTAATATAGAAGGATTCATCCTGACTGAGGTTTCCATACACTGAAAAAGACCATAGAGTAGAGCATTAATAACCCTGGTGAAGATTGAGGAAAATTATGACCTACACAAAGTACATCAGAAACGCCAGGACTTCTATATTGCATGGGGGAAGAAGAAATAAAAAATCTCAATGAAATCATCAAGCTAAAGTGGATATATACTATGTAAGAGTAGAAAATGTTTGAGCTGACTGTTTTCCCCCTAAAGGCTGCATTTACCAACGTGGTAAAGAAAGTACCACCATCATTAGATCAATGGTAACTTTTCCATGGCTGACGGTAGTTTCTTCATAGAAGTGGAGATAATAGAATCTCAGAATGATAGAGACCAGGTGGCAGTATTACCTGTTAGAAAAAAATTAAGGGCACAATGATTGAAGTGAGCAGAAAAAATTACAGGGGAAACTAGGATTTAGGTAGCCAGCATACATGGAGATTGTTAATACAACATAGGGACAAGTTATATGCAAACTTTATGCAATTAAAGAAATGAAGCATGGATGGTTAGGATGGGAAGGGCAGCCAACCTTATTAAATGTCATAATCCCCTACACAGTTTTCAGACATGTGCCAGTTTTAAAATCCAGAAACCATTTATTGAAGTAAAGGGCAGTCTCCCATGAGGAAAGAACCTTCAGAATCAGGGCAAGTTTATGTGGTAATGACCACCAATGTTTTTCTTAATGAGGCATATGGTCATTTATTCTGACAACTGACTACTGAGGAAAGGGTAATACTATGCATGACCCTAAAAAAAATGTCACTTAAGACCAAAGGACACACAGTCCTGACAATGAATCTTGATGATGTTCATGGAATTCACTTGTTTTATCACATAACACTCCACCCAGAATGTTCCAATCAGATAGGGTGATGGGAAAGCTTTTGAAGGGTAAACAGAAGGTCCATCTTGGGAATGATATTCTCTATAGATTGGATGATGTCTTCATGGATTCAGTTTACAGGTTAATCAATGGTCATTATATGGTGCTGTGTCTCTACTTGATAAGAACACTGGGTTCCATGTTCCAAGACATGTAATCTGAATAACTTGCCTTCACTTTCAATGATTTATTCAGGCAATTTATGTTTTCTAGTCCTATAATTCTAGGATATGCATATCTAGAGATCCTATTCCCAAAGAGATAACATTACTACCACCAGACACAGCAGGAATCCCATTATATTTTGTTTTGTGTGGTGCCTGGTTACTTTGGGCTTATCAATAATGATAAGAGATGAGAAAACATGTAAAGAAGTTAACATCCAAGCAGGAGTAATATTTTTTCTGATCATCCCTAGGAGGTAGGGCATTTACTATACAATAGGAGTGAGAAATGCATTTGACATCCTGGTGACCCACTGGGGGTTTCTTGTTATCCCCTAATCCTAATTCAACAGACACTAGATATGTGCAAGAGCTTTAAGAAGACTCAAGTCTCAGAGCTCTCAGGGATGAGGGTCTGAGTCACTCTAAAACCAGGTTAGATATATGTTATTTTGAATTATCTAAGAAACAAACAACAAGAAATTCAATACCCAAAAAGAGGGATAAAAGTGGGGAATATCTCTGCAAATGATAAAGGAGAGGGTAACAGGAAAGACCTTAATATAGGTCTGACACATTTGAAAAAAAGGGGTAAGGAAAGAAGATTGTGCAGGAAGGGCCTCAAACAACAGTAGGGCTCCCAAAGGACTCAGTCTGGTGGGAACTGCTAGGGGAACCTTCTTTCAACTCAAGTACTCCAGCTTCGCTCAGTCATTTGAAGGTGCATAAAGAGCATGGCCTCAGTGGAAACCCTGAAATAGAGTCAAAGGTATAGCAGCTGCAAGTTGTCAGGCAACTACCTTGCTTGCAGTGAGTGCTTAAAGAGAGGACTCAGTGAAACATTCGTGGCAGACATAATTCATATTTTTCACAGCCAACTGGACAAGCATAAAAGGCAATCTGGAACTGAGTATTAAAATGGGAAGAAAATGTATATCAGCTGTATTTTGAGATCAGATACACTGGCAGACTATAGCCCATTGCACCGTAAGTTATGTAAATATCCTCAGAAAAAGAGACCATTCAGTATCTTTGAGCTGTTCACAGATGGGTGAATTTATTATGTAGATTAATACATCCAAGTGACATAAGGGGTAGACTTAGTGGTTGCTTCAAATACCATGCTTCCCATTCCAGCATTAAGGCAATCAATTTCCAGATTCAGGAAGCAATGGCTAACAGCTCACTGTTGAGACCATCTCCAGGAATAGTCTTTGCCCAAAGAGACATGCAAATCTGTATTTCATATTTTGTTTCCCGAAGAATCCAACCTATTAGACATAAAGATAGAAGATGGATGCATATATTTATATAACACAGATGCACACACACAAAATATGAAGATAATGCTAAATAAGGGAGACTGAACTTTCAGAAGATCTGATATTATTCTCACACCTGCTCATATTTATGATCCAAATTCCTGCTAAATGAAGATCTGTGTCTTCGATCACTCATTCTAAGATTTGTTGCTTGTATAATCCTTTGAATTGATACTGTATTTTTCATGAACTGCAGCTAGGTTTAGTAAAGCAAGAAGTTAGTTTTTATAATTGCATTTGTCAGAGTAGTTGTGGTTAGAATTGTATGTGTGACTGTGTCATTTTTTATCTATTTATGGGGCTATTTCTTAATTCCCTTTTCTTCACCATATCATTTTCTTCTATTACCCTTGCATTAGTTTTTTAAAAGCCAACTTTACTGAGGTATAATTGGCATATAATAAGTCACACATATATAATTGATAAGTTGTCACATATGAATATCCCTGAAACAATCACTGCAATCAAGATAAAGAAACTTCACCATTCCTAAAAATTTCATCCTGCTTCTTTGTAATCTCTCCCAATCTCTCCTCCTTCCAGTTGCCAGGCAACCGCTGATGAGCTTTCTGTCACTATAGATTAGTTGACATTTTATTTTACTTAAATATTTTAAGTAAACAATTAATTTTATTCAAATATAACTATGTCTCTGGTCTGTCATCTTTCACTCACCAGAAATATTTTGAGAATCATTTAGCTTGTAGCATGTATCATGTTTGTTCATTTTAATTAGTGAGTAGTATTTTGTAGCATATATCATGTTTGTTTGTTTTAATTAGTGAGTAGTATTTTGTTGTATGGACATACCACTTTGTCTATCCATCTGTTCCACGAACATCATAAAGCTAGTAGACAATGAGAAAGTGACACAAAGTAACCTTCAGAAATTCTTACGGTGGTGAGCCCTTCTATACTGGAGAACTTCCTTAGCCTTTACTGTAAGCCAGGAAGAATATTTTATCATGACAAAAATGCAGCAAATTTCCAAGACTATATTGAAATTCTTAAAAGAATTCCCCTAGTCTATAAGTCAAGACTAAATCAGTCAAACGGCACAAACTTTGGGGCCCCAGCCAGAAGCAATGTGGCTTTAACTGCAGAATCCAGGAATTTGGGGAACTGAAATAGATGCTTATTAATAAAAATAGCCTTGCTTTCTTCATGGATTACAAAATATGGCAGTTCATTTGGATGTATCTTGAACAGTTTCCACAATCTACCTTGCTTGCTGAAGCTACTCACTCCTGTGATGCCTACTAATCCTTCCTTTTCTTTGGAGCCCTAACTGTACTTATTAAAGGAACAAAATGAATGGGTAGGGCTGAGATCTCTCTCTCTCCTCAAGTCTGAATGCACTTATGAGGTGATTCAGGAGGGGAAAGGACTCAAACTTTTATGGCTTTTTTGGATACAGGCACCCAAGTCATCATTGTATCTTGTCCCTTGAAGGCAGAGCCAGCTGAATCCAGTTCTTTAAGTTAGGACAGGTTTGTAATAGAATGAAGCTAATGCAACTGTGTGGATAAGGCCATTTAGGTCAATTCATTATCTACTTTGTGGCTTCATGTACTGAATGTATAATTAGTATTGATGTTTTCCGTGCTTTACTGTGAATGAGGGCATTCCTCCTATCAAGAAGAGCTGCATATGAGGGGTGTTATACCTTTGAGGCCTCACAGATCTAATTGACTCCTTGAACTATAAGTCTCTGTGATGGATGATTTTTCTAACTGGAGCCTCTGGCAGAGGTAGACAGCTTCCATTCTGAGGTACATAATCTCTCTGATACAGCTACCAGGTACACCTGAAACACAAATCCCACTGCATGAGTAGATGTCACCTGGTTCTCTTCATTTTCCTTGGTGCACTTCAGAGCTTGGAGAAGCCATTTAAGATAATGCTGATGCTCTACTACTGATATACCAGCTACTGCTGTTGCTATGAGCAGTAAACTTTCCTTTATCTCAGACCCAGGATTTTCATGTCTTCTGCCAGGATACAAGGAACTGTGATATGCTAGTGTGTTAACTTGTTAGCTTCCAAAATGAGTAAATTCTTAGATACTTCAGTTCAAGACACTGTGTCTTGTCCTTTCCTTAAATTGTGCTATTATTGACATGTATCAGTAAATTAGAGAAAAGATGCCTAAGTCTGGAAGCCCTAATATGGAGGTCATAAACAATAAAAGGAGAGATCAATAATTGATAAATGAGTTTTTTACCTTAATCCCAAAAAAGGAAAACAAAGGAGCAAGGAGATTAGGCAGGATTATATCTAAATACTGCTTCTGTCCTTGAACTAGAATTCAATAGCTTGCTAGGCTGAGATCTTGGATGAGGGATGGGACATATAGACTCTAATATTTATAGGAGGATCCTGTAAAAGAAGGCTCTTGGGACACAAGTCAATTTTTACATGGAATGTGGTGTGAGAATAATACAGCAAAAATTAAAATGTTGCATATGTCTTTGGCTATAGCCTTGAGCAATGCATTCCCAATTGTGTTGCAAGAGAGCATGATTAAAGTACTAATGCCCCTATTTCTCATATCTTTAAACACCTAGTTACTTCAGCCAAAGAGGTCTAGAATGAACACTAGAAAGATACAAAGCATGTGGACTAGGAAACAAAGTCCATAATAACATTAACAACAGTGCTATCTGATGAGACAAATTAGAGCCAACATGGACAGGGCATGATCAGGAGTGCAGTATCCCCTTTATGATACAGTGCCTTCAGTTGTAGGTCTTTGACCATAAGTCTTATGATATGAAGATCAGGTGGTTGCTTCTTTCCTCTTGTAATTTACTCTGGGAGCTGACTTAAATATGTAAGACTTGGAATATCCCCTTATCCATTTCAACTGGTATAAAGCCTATCCAAACAATATATTCTATTAGAGGTAACCATGTATTTATTAGTACACTCTTGAAAATGTACAAAGGCACATCTATTCCCTGTTTTTTTTTAATTTAACATAAATACTCTTCCTAAGACAGTATTCAACTATTTAATTTTTACATGTTTAGAATAGAGATGTCTTAAATTTAAAGATTTGTCATTTCCATTTCATCAAAGTAGACTTAGAAATTGATTTGTTTCAAATGAAGGTATTTGAAAGCTGGAAGTGTCAATTTTAGCACTTAAGTTCACACTTTGTAATATATTGAGATTTTCATAAAATAAGTTAATAGTAATGAGTTTGATTTTATAAGCGCACATAGGAAAGAAGAAATGACTCTGAACCACACTTTATCCATAAAGGTTCTTGTTTTTTTAGAAACAATAATGACAAAAAGACTGCTAACTATCTCAAGGGGGATGTTTTGAACTGCTTTCAGCAAATACCCCATGGAGGCTTTTTGGCCCTGTGGGCTTCAAAGCTCAGGAGCCATTGTCCTTAGGGAGGAAATGTGCAAGAACCAGTTTGTTTAGGAGAGTCAAATCACAAGATCCACGCCATTTTCACATTAATGGGACAGCTTTATCATGTCTCATTGATGTGAGCAGGTCAGGAAGTACGGATCCACAGGGCAGTGGAGTAATGAACTCAACACCCTTAAGGTTGTATGAATCACACTGTTCCTTGATTTTGCAATTTTCTTTCTCAAAACACTCACAGGGGTGATCACCCATATCTGAAAATCACACATCATGGATCAATACATCACATCTCATATTAGTCACTATGGATGGTTCAGGTCTGGGCTGTCCCCGTCAGCCTGCTGTGTATCTGAAGGGGAAGACGGTGCAGCGGAGACAGTTCCAGTGGGTGAGGAATCCATGACGGAGCAGGAGCGCAGGCAGAGGAGCAAGCCTTGGAGCACACAGCTGTTGTTCCGTGTGGGATCTCTGGGACAAGCTTGACACAAGGGCTCTGTGGTCAGTCCATCCATTGGAAATAAAAGGGGACAGTCTGCATGTGGTGTTATCCAGTTTGGGCCGTTCACCAGCATGCCTGACATATGGAGTTGTCTGGTTTGGAAGTTCACCTGCAGGCCTTTTAGGGTGGGTATGTTTACAGAGGCAGTCCTTGTAAAAGCAGGTAAGTCTGACATAAGCAATTCTATATTGGAAACCTGACATAAGCACCTCCATGTTTGATGCTCACAACACTCATCTATAAGATGGGTGTAATGCTCTAATATACCTAGCTTACAGTACTTATAAAAATATTTAGCAATGTGTCTGACAAATAATAATCATTCAATAAATATTAACTGTTTTTATTTATACTGTCAGTGGAAATTATAACTAATGTTCCTGTGGAAATGTTCTTGTTTTACTAAATATCTGGAATTCAAAAATAAAATTAAATAAATTACAATATAAAGTGTTTAACTGTCAAAAGATATGTTTGCAACACTGATATAGATACAAAAACAACAATAACTGGATAAATGATATCTCTTTGGGAAGGGCTATGCTTAAGTTAAGGTGACCCATTTCGTCCCCTTATTCAGGACTGGTAAGGACTGACATCTCTCTCCACTGACCTGTTGAGTTTTAGGCAATGCAATGCTTTCCCTCCTGGGTGATTTGTAATCTAATGCTGTAAATTGGATTCTCCAGAAGCAGACCCTGAGGCAAGGATTCAAGTATAAGGGAATGCAGAAGGAAGGCAGGAAAGAAGATTAAGCCCAACATCATGTTCTCGAGCCAAGTTCTACAGAGAGTAACTTCTTCAGCCTGATCTATGAGAGGAGCTTTGGAGTATAAATCAGAGCTCAATAAGGTTGCTGTGGCTTCTGTATTTTCAAATCCATTGGTCTTTTCATAAGTGTCTCCTTCAGAAGATGACATAAATTCTCAGGCACTCCAACCTAACCCTTTATCTAAGCAGAGAAGATTTAATTAACCCAAGAGCATTTCTCAGAAAAAGACTCCTAGAGGCTGGCTGATTGGAGTCAAAGAAAACTAGGCCAGGAGATACACTCTAATGGCAAGAATAAATTAGAGAATGTTACAGTTATCTATTCCTGAGTGGCCTCACATAAAAACTTAATGGGTTAAAAAGATAATTTTTTCACATCTCATTATTTTGTTAGTCAGATATTCAGGTCAGCCTCAGCTGGCTGATTCTTCTGTTCCATGGGACATTTAAGTGTATCACCTGGTGGTATTCAGCTGGCAGATGGGCTGGTGTGGAGGGTCCATTAATGAGCCTCATTCTCATATCTGCAGCCCTGGTAAAGATGTCTGAAAGGCGGGTTCAGGTAGGACTGTAGACTGGAACACCTACACAGAGCATTAAGGGGATATGGGTAGAGCATCATCACTATTTTCTATGTTGCCTATCCAACAGCCATTCTTTATCTTTGTCCTTACTAATGACACTTGATTTTACACAGATTATGAGTGGTAATGTGCTTAGGAAAGTTGGCCCGTCCTTAGACCCTATACAGCATGTGGATCATGTTTTACTGATCATGGTAATCCCATTCTCCTTGTTTGTGATTAGTCTAGCTCTGGGCATATGAAAGAGGAGATACTTGTTGTGGAGAAAATGTACTTTCCCTAATAAAATTATACACTTAGGGGATATACACTTGTTAGGCAGGAAAATGGATACAAGCTGGGTGGAAAGAGAATAAGGTCAGTAAATCCCACTAGAAAAGACTCAGAGTTAACCAGTTAAAACTAGAGAGCCAGAAAAGACTCAGAGTTAATGAATTAGGCAGTTAAAGCCGAAAGGTCAGAAGCAACTTGGCCTTGAATGTTTGAATATTCCCCAGATAAACTTCTTAAGTTAATTTTGCAGAATTACCTGGAGGACTAGTAAGAAAAGAGACTTAATGACTTATCAAAGATGAACATTCTGGGACCACTTAATAGGTCCACACTCCTAACCCTTTGAAAATCCTCAAAGCCTATGAAACCCCTTAGGGGTGCCTCTTCTCTGGGGCATCCCACTCTCCCCTTTCTCTGAGTGTGCACCATTTTGCTTTAAATAAACCTCTCACTGCTCAACTTATAAAGTTTTGTCTCTGTGCTTTTCCAGTGGTAAGTGTCATATTTACTTTGCTTTTTCATTTTAAGCTTCCAGATTTCAGCTCAAACCTTCACTTCCTCTGTTCTAATTCAGATAAGTAGGCAGGGGCTGCTGAGAGCTCAGATCTGGACTTGCAAATTACTGTCACTGGGTGACCTGGACAGAACTGCAGCTTACAGTCATGCTCTTTAGTAGCCTGCCTGAAAGTCTCCCTTCTTTTCCCCTAGGAAGCTCACAGAACATAATCTCACTCCATCCAGTGCTCTATGGTTCCCCCAAATCCTGGGGTGGTAGGGACTCAGTTCCCACGCAGTGTCCCAAGCGGACACTGGATGCCAGGTGACACTGGCTTAAGGAGTTAGCAGGGGATGTGCCCCATGCTGAGTCACAATTCAATGAACTTCCTTTATCATGCTGTTCTGTCATTCCTTGACAATCTAACTTTAATAATTTCCTTCCTTGCCTTGTACTCTGAATTCCCTGCATCTCTGAACCGACTTCCCCCTAACACACTTATACACTTCTTTTTCTCCAAGAAGCTGTGTGAGACTTGAATGACTGGAGCTGTGGCAGTCACTTTGCAACCATTAGGATGTAAGGCTGTGGACAAAAACCAGTAAGGATGCTGAAGATGGCAAAGCAAGTGCATAAGATGCTCATGCAGGTATGCTGATATTATTTACATACTGAATTAATGTACTATGGAATTGCTTGTTAAATATATGAAATTAAGAAATCTAGGTATATTTTTCTTGGAATAATACTACTTTCTAATATTAAACAACTTCTAACATTCTGTTACTTGTAGCCAAAATCATCTTAAATGGCATATCCATCCTAGTGTTTTATTATGAAAGCAAATTAGTGGATTGCAACAAGCAATATAAAGAACAGAACAGGCTAAATTGTACTATATTGGAGAAGAGTAGAATAGATGGAATAGAATACCAGAGTACTTTAGATATAGTAAGGATCAGATCTGTGTAAAGATATAGTTGTTTCCCTATACATACTCATACATACAATATATAATGTACCAGTGATAATTGCATTTCTCAAATATTTTAAATTACTAATCTTTCATAAAGAAGTCTTCAAGTTTGAATGAAGAACAAAAACTCAAGCATCTGACAGTGGATAATATTAACATATAAAGAACTTCATTAAAACATGGGAGTGTGAAATTTGGGGATTCTTCTTACAAGCTAAACTATTCTAGAAATTGTTATATTTATAGGATGGATAATCAAAGTAGAAAGATAAAGCATACTTACTACCTGAATTTCTATCCTCATAGTTTTTCTTTAGTGAACAGGCTTAAGTTTGCAAAGTTATAATCAGAAAGCAGTTACAATAGGGAGACTTCAAATGGAGTGTACCAGAGCTATAATAAGACTGTTCTTAACCCTGCTTATGGAGACTGTCTGCAATTGATTAAAAAGAGGTATTTCAAGAAAGCTGGTTGAGACGACATTTACTTACGTAGGGTGCAAATGTGAACATCATAAGTAATGCAACTCCAAACTGCTATTCAGTTGATTTCAAAACAATACTTGGATTCAAACTTTCAGACTTTAGAGGTGATGATGTCCACATATGGAACCTCGAGGAATGCCCAATGGTAGAGAGGATATTTAAACCTAAGTCTTGATGCCACGCATGCTACCATTGGGAAATGAACTCTCCAGAGTGGCATTTAGACTATTTTAGGTTTCATATTGCCATGTCCTTACTGAAGATTCTTTTTTATGTATTCAGATAAATTTACATGTTTTGTGAAAATATCCTGTAAAATAATTAATAGGAATGGTTTATAGTCTATATCTTTCTTACATTTTAATTTCCCAAAAGTGCTTGGATAATATCTTAATTAGCAAATGTAGTTTTCCATAGGAACATGTTGATATATAATTGTAGAAGGGTGAAACAAGATTAATTTTACATGAAGACAATACAAAGTTTTAGGTAAGTAATTAGAAATGACAAAGAAAGGCATAAGGAAAGAAACTTTCCAAATTGTACATGATAAATGTCAGTGTAAACAAAGTTAAAACATAAATGTCAATTAGGGAAATTTTGTGACATTTATAATAAGAATTTAAATGTATAATATGTGAGCTTGTACAAATAATAATTTTACAAAAGAGCACTTAAAATGGTTGAAATATAAAGAAGAAATGAATAAAGTTAATATATTTTATATTACCATATAATTGAGTGATAGCTACATAAAGCTTGGAATTAACTTTTCCATCTGTTATAAATATTAACTGCACTGATAATACCACCATAAGGGAAAAATACATGAAAATTCATAATTTCTTACATGGCAGGACTATAAATAAGTGCAAGATCACTGAAGTGAAAAAAGAGCAACATCTTTAACATTTTAAATATGAAGTTGTACACAGCAGATCTATAAGAATTTTTTTTCAAATTTTAAAATAAGTATTATTCAAATAACTTCTAAATATTTAACATGAAGTGAAATTAAATATTTCTACTTTAGGGCAATGCATAATCAAATATCAGACTATTTCTACAGAATATACATCACCAATTAAAGAAAAACTGTTATTGACTAAGAAGTATTATGACTTCCTATTTAATTAAAATAATTCAATATATTTTATCATACATACACACATTTAACTTGGATCTTTGTCATTCTAACTTTTTGCTTTTTATATGTATGTATAAATAAATACTTGGAACAGGGATTTTGAAGTTTTTAAAGGGTGTCCTTTAAACCTAACACTTTGGATTATAGGCAACTCTGTCCAAGCTACAGCCCTGGCCTGCTTCTTTCCACTTTTTAGTAATAATATCTAAAAAGATATTCTTACAAAACAGCATTCTGTTTAAGATGGGAAATACATGCAGTCAAATACTACATTTTTTGTTAAAATGGTGCTACAGAACAATTATAAAAATTATGATCACATATGTATCTTTATATAATGTATATTTAGATACCCATGTATATACACACACACACATATGTATAACTCTTCCATTTATGTGTTCTTACTGAGATGACATTCAGAATATATTGAACTATCTTCTACATATGGATATAAATACTTCACCAAAATAAGCAGGAACCTATTTGTAAAAATGTTTGTTCAAACTAGAAAATTTCCCAATCTAATCGTCCATATCATTTTATTTGGAAATTTAAAAAAAAAGTTGAAAGTTGAATTACTTCACACTGAAACTATTACTATGTATTTAATGATAGACTTCTTCAGACACATAAGCTAATTTCAGTGATAAGTAAGAAGTCTTCCCAGGAAACATGTTAAGTATTTAAAGAACAAATTAAATATTTATTTGTATTTTCTTGAAACATTTAAGCATCTTTGGTAAACCTATTCAATTAGGTTTTTTCTGAAGAAATATTCTCTCTACAATATAATTTCTAAAGGCAGGAAATTAATGTGTTTTTATTTGGTTGTAGAGAAATGACATCTTAACATCTTCACTACTTTCATATACTTCTGTTGTTCAAATTAGTGAATTTTGTATTTTAGTACTTATAATGTGAATCATTAAAGAATTTATTTGGGAGGCGGAGCCAACATGGCGGCGTGAGTAGGACAGTGGGAATCTCCTCCCAAAAACATATATACTTTTGAAAATACAACAAACACAACTAGCCCTAAAAGAGAGACCAGAAGACGCAGGACAGTGGCCAGACTGCAGCTACACCAGCGAGAAACCAGCAACTGGTGAAAGGGGTAAGATACAAGCCCCGGCCCTGCGGGACCCGAGCGCCCATTCCCCCAGTTCCCAGCAGGAGAAGAATAGGCAGAGCGGGAGGGAGACGGAGCCCAGGACTGCCGAACACCCAGCCCCAGTCATCCGGGCCAGAGCGCAGACACAGTACGTGCCCAGGGGGCCCTGGATACTGGGGAAACAGGGAGTAAGACCTCTGAGCGGGTGCCGAAGCTGATGCCCCTGTGACAAAGAAAAGCGGGGGCTTTTTGAAAGTCTTAAAGGGACAGGGACTTAACAGCTTGACGGAAACAACCCAGGTCACAGTACAGCAGCTGGAAATTACAGGGAAAACCGGGTGCACTAACCCCCTGGGCAACAGCTCTGAGACCCCTCACGGAGGCAAACAGTCAAGCAGCCCCCCCATCCATTACCCCACCGGGCGCTGCGAAAGCAGAGAAGCAGCCTGAGACAAATTCCGCCAACAGAAAGGGAAATTTCTCCCTTCCGGCCAGGCAAGACACAAAGACCCACTCTACACGCAATTACCCAACACAAGCCACTAGGGGTCGCAGTTGCCCCAGTAAAGAAAGGCCAGTAGTAAGTGAAAATTTTGGCCCTCCCAGCTGACAGTCAATAGCACCTGTCAACATGAAAAGGCAAAAAAATATGATCCAGACAAGACTAACCCAGACAGCTTCGGCATCTGCTACATCTTCCCCTGAGAAGGAATCTGGGGAGATAGATTTAGCCAGTCTTCCTGAAAAAGAATTCAAAACAAAAGTCATAACCATGCTGATGGACTTGCAGAGAAATACGCAAGAACTAAGGAAGGAGAATTCAGAAATAAAACAAGCTCTGGAAGGACTTCAAAACAGAATGGACGAGATGCAAGAGACCATTAATGGACTAGAAAACAGAGAACAGGAAAGCAGAGAAGCTGATGCAGAGAGAGATAAAAGGATCTCCAGGAATGAAAGAATTTTAAGAGAGCTGAGTGATCAAACAAAAAGGAACAATATAAGAATCATAGGTATTCCAGAAGAAGTAGAGAGAGAAGAGGGGATAGAAAATGTCTTTGAAGAAATAATTGCTGAAAATTTCCCCAAACTAGTGGAAGAAATGGCCTCTCACACCACAGAGGTACACAGAACTCCCATGACAAGGGATCCAAGGAGGGCAACACCAAGACACATAATAATTAAAATGGCAAAGATCAAAGACAAGGACAAAGTATTACAGGCAGCCAGAGAGAAAAAAAAGGTTACCTACAAAGGAAAACCCATCAGGCTATCATCAGACTTCTCAACAGAAACCCTACAGGCCAGAAGAGAATGGCATGATATACTTAATGCAATGAAACAGAAGGGCCTCGAACCAAGACTACTGTATCCAGCACGAATATCATTTAAATATGAAGGAGGGATTAAACAATTCCCAGACAAGCAAAAGTTGAGGGAATTTGCCTCCCACAAACCACCTCTACAGGGCATCCTACAGGGACTGCTCTAGATGGGAGCACTCCTAAAAAGAGCACACAACAAAACACCCAACATATGAAGAAGGGAGGAGAAGGAATAAGAAGGGAGAGAAATAAAGAATCATCAGACTGTGTTTATAATAGCTCAACAAGCGAGTTAAGTTAGACAGTAAGATAGCAAAGATGCTAACCCTAAACCTTTGGTAACCACAAACTTAAAGCCTGCAATGGCAATAAATTCATACCTTTCAATAATCACCCTAAATGTAAATGGACTGAATGCACCAATCAAAAGACACAGAGTAATAGAATGGATAAAAAAGCAAGATCCATCCATATGCTGCTTACAAGAGACTCACCTCAAACCCAAAGACGCGCACAGACTTAAAGTCAAGGGATGGAAAAAGATATTTCAATCAAACAACAGAGAGAAGAAAGCAGGTGTTGCAATTCTGGTATCAGACAAAACAGACTTCAAAATAAAGAAAGTAACAAAAGACAAAGAAGGACATTACATAATGATAAAGGGCTCAGTCCATCAAGAGGATATAACCATTATAAATATATATGCACCCAATACAGGAGCAACAACATACCTGAAACAAATATTAATAGAACTAAAGGAGGAAATAGAATGCAATGCATTCATTCTAGGAGACTTCAACACACCACTCACTCCAAAGGACAGATCCACCAGACAGAAAATAAGTAAGGACACAGAGGCACTGAACAACACATTAGAACAGATGGACCTAATAGACATCTACAGAACTCTACATCCAAAAGCAACAGGATACACATTCTTCTCAAGTGCACATGGAACATTCTCCAGAATAGAACACATACTAGGACACAAAAAGAGCCTCAGTAAATTCAAAAAGATTGAAACCCTACCAACCAACTTTTCAGACCACAAAGGCATTAAACTAGAAATAAACTGTTCAAAGAAAGCAAAAAGGCTCACAAACACATGGAGGCTAAACAACACGCTCCTAAATAATCAATGGATCAATGACCAAATCAAAATGGAGATCCAGCAATATATGGAAACAAATGACAACAACAACACTAAGCCCCAACTTCTGTGGGACACAGCAAAAGCAGTCTTAAGAGGAAAGTATATAGCAATCCAAGCATATTTAAAAACGGAAGAGCAATCCCAAATGAACGTTCTAATGTCACAACTATCGAAATTGGAAAAAGAAGAACAAATGAGGCCTAAGGTCAGCAGAAGGCGGGACATAATAAAGATCAGAGAAGAAATAAATAAAATTGAGAAGAATAAAACAATAGCAAAAATCAATGAAACCAAGAGCTGGTTCTTCGAGAAAATAAACAAAATAGATAAGCCTCTAGCCAGACTTATTAAGAGGAAAAGAGAGTCAACACAAATCAACAGTATCAGAAATGAGAAAGGAAAAATCACGACGGACCCCGCAGAAATACAAAGAACTATTAGAGACTACTATGAAAACCTATATGCTAACAAGCTGGGAAACCTAGGAGAAATGGACAACTTCCTAGAAAAATACAACCTTCCAAGACTGACCCAAAAAGAAACAGAAAATCTAAACAGACCAATTATCAGCAACGAAATTGAAGCGGTAATCAAAAAACTACCAAAGGACAAAACCCCCGGGCCAGATGGATTTACCTCGGAATTTTATCAGACATACAGAGAAGACATAATACCCATTCTCCTTAAAGTTTTCCAAGAAATAGAAGAGGAGGGAATACTCCCAAACTCATTCTATGAATCTAACATCACCCTAATACCAAAACCAGGCAAAGACACCACCAAAAAAGAAAAGTACAGACCAATATCCCTGATGAACGTAGACGCAAAAATACTCAACAAAATTTTAGCAAACCGAATTCAAAAATACATCAGAACCATCATACACCATGACAAAGTGGGATTCATCCCAGGGATGCAAGGATGGCACAACATTCGAAAGTCCATCAATATCATCCACCACATCAACAAAAAGAAAGACAAAAACCACATGATCATCTCCATAGATGCTGAAAAAGCATTTGACAATGATCAACATCCATTCATGATAAAAACTCTCAGCAAAATGGGAATAGAGGGCAAGTACCTCAACATAATAAAGGCCATCTATGATAAACCCACAGCCTACATTATATTGAACAGCAAGAAGCTGAAAGCATTTCCTCTGAGACTGGGAACTAGACAGGGATGCCCACTCTCCCCACTGTTATTTAACATAGTACTGGAGGTCCTAGCCACGGCAATCAGACAAAACAAAAAAATACAAGGAATCCAGATTGGCAAAGAAGAAGTCAAACTGTCACTATTTGCAGATGACATGATACTGTACATAAAAAACCCTAAAGAATCCACCCCAGAACTACTAGAACTGATATCGGAATACAGCAAAGTTGCAGGATACAAAATCAACACACAGAAATCTGTGGCTTTCCTATATACCAACAATGAACCAACAGAAAGAGAAATCAGGAAAACAAATCCATTCACAATTGCATCAAAAAAAATAAAATACCTAGGAATAAACCTAACCAAAGAAGTGAAAGACTTATATTCTGAAAACTACAAGTCACTCTTAGGAGAAATTAAAGGGGACACTAACAGATGGAAACGCATCCCATGCTCATGGCTAGGAAGAATTAATATCATCAAAATGGCCATCCTGCCCAAATCAATATACAGATTTGATGCAATCCCTATGAAACTACCAGCAACATTCTTCAATGAACTGGAACAAATAATTCAAAAATTCATATGGAACCACCAAAGACCCCGAATAGCCAAAGCAATCCTGAGAAAGAAGAATAAAGTAGGGGGGATCTCACTCCCCAACTTCAAGCTCTATTATAAAGCCATAGTAATCAAAACAATTTGGTACTGGCACAAGAATAGAGCCACAGACCAAGGGAACAAACTAGACAATCCAGACATTAACCCAGACATATATGGTCAATTAATATTTGATAAAGGAGCCATGGACATACAATGGCGTAATGACAGTCTCTTCAACAGATGGTGCTGGCAAAACTGGACAGCTACATGTAGGAGAATGAAACTGGACCATTGTCTAACCCCATATACAAAAGTAAACTCAAAATGGATCAAAGACCTGAATGTAAGTCACGAAACCATTAAACTCTTGGAAGAAAACATAGGCACGAACCTCTTAGACAGAAACATGAGTGACCTCTTCTTGAACATATCTCCCCAGGCAAGGAAAACAACAGCAAAAATGAACAAGTGGGACTATATTAAGCTGAAAAGCTTCTGTACAGCAAAAGACACCATCAATAGAACAAAAAGGAACCCTACAGTATGGGAGAATATATTTGAAAATGACACATCCGATAAAGGCTTGACGTCCAGAATATATAAAGAGCTCACACGCCTCAACAAACAAAAAACAAATAACCCAATTAAAAAATGGGCAAAGGAACTGAACAGACAGTTCTCCAAAAAAGAAATACAGATGGCCAACAGACACATGAAAAGATGCTCCACATCGCTAATTATCAGAGAAATGCAAATTAAAACTACAATGAGGTATCACCTCACACCAGTAAGGATGGCTGCCATCCAAAAGACAGACAACAACAAATGTTGGCGAGGCTGTGGAGAAAGGGGAACCCTCCTACACTGCTGGTGGGAATGTAAACTTGTTCAACCATTGTGGAAAGCAGTATGGAGGTACATCAAAATGCTCAAAACAGACATACCATTTGAACCAGGAATTGCACTCCTAGGAATTTACCCTAAGAATGCAGCAATCAAGTATGAGAAAGACCAGTGTACCCCTCTGTTTATCGCAGCACTATTTACAATAGCCAAGAATTGGAAGCAACCTAAATGTCCATCGATAGATGAATGGATAAAGAAGATGTGGTACATATACACAATGGAATACTACTCAACCATAAGAAAAGGGCAAATCCAACCATTTGTAGCAACATGGATGGAGCTGGAGGGTATTATGCTCAGTGAAATAAGCCAAGCAGAGAAAGAGAAATTCCAAATTATTTCACTCATCTGTGGAATATAAGAACAATGGAAAAACTGAAGGAACAAAACAACAACAGAATCACAGAACTCAAGAATGGACTAACAGGTACCAAAGGGAAAGGGACTGGGGAGGATGGGAGGGTAGGGAGGGATAAGGGGGGACAGAAAAAGAGGGGTATTAAGATTAGCATCCATAGCGAGGTGGGAGAAAGGGGAGGGCTGTACAACACAGAGAAGACAAGTAGTGATTCTACAACAGTTTGCTACGCTGATGGACAGTGACTGTAAAGGAGTATATAGGGGGTCCTGGTATAGGGGAGAGCCTAGTAAACAAAGTATTCGTCATGTAAGTGTAGATTAATGATTAAAAAAAAAAAAAAAAAAAAAAAAGCAGTTCCTATGTGGTGACCTCTAATGAGTTCTACACAATGATATAAAGGGCATATAAAAGTGTAGGCAAAGGGTCTGTTTGTGTTTATACAGAGGATCAAAGCCTAATTTGGCTACCCCAAAAATGAACTAAGATACGATATGAAAAAGAACTTCCAACATCAGCACTCTCGGGAAGATTCATGACAGAAGATGATCAGCAAAAAAAAAAAAAAAACTCCAACAAAGATCCACGCACTGTCACAGGTGTAGATGCACTCATCCCACCAGTTCCTGGACTTGCCATGGGAATGATGAAGGAGATATCTAAGCTGGCCTGTGCATACAGTAAAACAAAAATTGGACTGGATCTATACTGTTGGAACTCAACCAAGAATTAGGAGAAGTGCAAATTGTAGCACTCCAAAATCTTACAACCACAGACTATTTATCGTTAAAAGAACATATGGGATATGAACAGTCCCCAGGAATGGGTTGTTCTAGTTTATCTGAATTCTCTCAGACTGTTTAAGTTCAGTCAGACAATATCCACCATATCATAGATAAGTTTTCACAAAGGCCTAAGGTGCCTAACTGGTTTTCTTGGTTTCACTGGAGATGGCTGGTAATTACAGGTATGCTTTGGTTAGGTAACTATATTCCTATTATGTTAATGTGTGTGCACAATTTAATTAGTAGTTTAAAACCTATCCATGCTGAAGTTACTCTACAAGAAGATATGTCAAAGAAATAATCAATCTTCCCAGGTTTTCTTCTGCCTGCTACTTCTATAGCTTTTCTTCTTCCTACCTAATCACAACCTTTAAATAGAACTCGTGCCACATGTCGAATTTACCGAGTATCATAATTCTTCCAAGTGGTTAAGATACCTCAAGACAAATGCTGGGCATAGATGCCACAGGGCATAAATATGCAAAGAAGTAAAAAGCTAACCTTTTCAAACAATAAGGCTTCTCTCTCACCTACCAACTTAACATTTCCCTGTATGGCCCCAGAAGGTGACTGGTTAGCCAGAGACGGGTAAGATTCCTCAAGGGAGGAACAACCTAAGACAGGCAGAGTCGCAGGGGGCCATGTGGTGAGAAAATGGGGAGCAGCAGAGGTGAGGCTTAGAACCTCCCCCCTCGTGTTCTGAGAGAAATCTTCTGCATACATGGATGTTTATTGCCCTCGTCTAGCTCGGATTAACACATAGTCTACAGGCACACACCTGATCATCTACATTTGCTCTCTTACAACACTAAACTCTGTTTTCTACCTTTATCTTGTATCTACCTACTTCAGCATTTTATTAAAAATAATAATAATAGAGAAATGTGGTATCCACATATAAATCAAGTTTAAAAATCAAATGAATATTCATATTTGAACTGACTGTGTATAGTTCATAATGCATGAACAAAACCGAAAGCTTCTGTGATGACTGTCCTTGTACTGTTCACCATGTAACTTATTCACTATGTAAGAATTTGTGCTCCATGTAAGAATTTGTTCGTTATGCATCAGAAGATTGGAGACTGACGAAAATTAGGCTTGGGGTGGATTAATGATTGTGCATTGAGTATTGACCCCCCTATACAGAAATTTATTGTGGTTAACAACTATTTGATCAATAAATATGAGAGATGCCCTCAAAAAAAAAAAAAAAAAAAGAATTTATTTGTTAAATTTTGGTGACATATATTTAATTTGTTTCTTTCTGGTTATGAACACAAGAATATATATCTTTTAAATTGTCCTGTTACTTCCATTGTTATTCATTTAAATGAATCCCTTGTAGTATTGTTTTATATTATATTACTTTAGGCAGTATTTATAGCATTTATTTCTAATTTAGAAGTTCTTTCAGTAAACTTAAAAGGACATATTTTTTGAAGCTTTTTAATGAAATAGGTTGTTCAACAATTAACATGATATTTATTCATTTAAAGAGGAAGTTATTATGGTTTGCAATATTAAGTAGAGTTCTGCAAAAGTTCAGATAGTCTGTTTACAATTGATTAAGGAGTTTATTCCAACAAGCAAATGTCAAAAAAATTGCTTGTTAAACTGCAATTACTTTAGTTAATTTTTTTCTTTTCCCTTTTAATAAAAACATTTCAATTTATTAAGTTCAACTTGAAATAAAATTTCAAGAGAAGGAAAAAGAAAATGACTCTCTTTAAAAACATTTGACAAATTTTCTGTAAATGGACAGAGCGTAAAAATTTTAGACTTTGTGGCCAGATGGTTTCTGTTACAATATTCAGCGCCACCATGGTACTTACCAAAGCAGCCAGACTTTAAGGAGTGGAGGTTATGTTCCAAAAATAGCTTATCTACAAAAACAGTCAGCTGGCCAGATTTGGCCTACCAGAGATTGCCAGTTCCTGCTCTAGAGAAATGCTTCTGAAGTGTGTGTGATCCACAAGCCAAAACAGTCAATATCCCCTACAAGCTTCTCAGACCCAGTTTCACACCTATCAAATCAGCATTTTAGGGTGTGGGTTCTAGTAACCAGTGATGTAACATGCCCTCTATCATCTGAATTGCTTGTTGAATCACAAATTCCCAGGCCCAACCTCACCAATTCTGATTCATCATGTCTGGGATCGGCCTGCGTATTGTATTTCTAACAAATGCCAGGAAATTTCAATGGGATAGTCCTCTGACCATAATTTCAATAGCACTGTTCCAGAGAGCCCTGAGCTTGTGTGATGTGTCTTCCTGCCCTAAATAACACTTAGGTAAAGTTTTATTTTTAACTAAATATAACTTCATTCACTCACTGATTCTTTCTTACAAATGTAAGTATGTTCCAATTATTTGTTCCAACATATTTGTTGGGGAACTAATAAGGATTCAAAGTTGAAAATCAAAGACCTCAATTTGTCACTACTATAAAAATTTGAGTAAAGGAACTCAATTTAAAAGACAGAAACTTAAAAAATATATATATCAAATAAATAGTTATTGAGCATCACCCACAGTATTGTTAGCTTTTGTGCTAAGCACTGGGTATACATAGTTGAACAAACACAGTCCCCAGCACTCAAGGAACTTAGAAACTACTGGAAGCATTAAAAAGTTCAACAGAAATTTTCTCTACAATGCATGAAGTATCACATTTAAGTTGGCACTTATATGATGAGAACAATAGTTAATTAGCTAGAACTAGAACTCCAAACAGAAGGAAGACCATTCAGAAAGTCAGGGAGTCAAAATTAAATAATGAGCATTAAGGGGACAGAAGTAACTTAGAAGAGTCTGGGCACAGATAGTGGTATGGAAAAGGAAAACACATATTCAGGGACTTGAAGATTTTGTGTCCTGGGGGTATCCCCAAATTAAAACCCAATGAAGGATGTCATTAGGGAAATCACTTAATAAAATTGGTGTTATGATTAGATCTCTTTGGTAATGTGGAGAATTAATGTGAGAAGGCAAGACTCAAATAGTAGTAGAAGGAATAAAGAGAACGCTGATGATTTTGGATGCTGTTAAGGTAACACAATTGTCAGTTTTGTATAACATACCGTATACCTGGTATATCATGAGGTGACAGGTAAGGGTGCCACTCAGATTTCTGGCTTCTTACCATGGCTGGCTTCTTTCAATGATTCAGAACTTAACTCAAATGCCCCCTCCTGGGTATGGTTTCCTCTGGCCATTCTGTGTACTTGTACCCCACCACAGTTACTCTCCCATGAGGAAGTGCATTTTATTATCTTCACAATGCTTAGTTCAAAACAAAATAATTATTTACGTGTGTTTTTTCACTTGACTTTTTTCTGTTCCTCTCCCATCTGGCATTTAAACTCATTTATTGGACACTATTCTTTTCCCCTTATCACTATAAGCATAGTGCCTAAAGAAGTGAATTTCAATTCAGATACATATGAGAATAATGGATGAATAAATAATGTTACCTAGGCAACCAAGTGAAATGGTGGTGTAAATGACCAAAATGATTATTTCAGAAGCAAAAATCACATTTTGTGCAATGGAGAGCATGATGAGCTTGAACTGCCTAGGGACGTCCAGAAGAAGAGTTCTTCTAAGTGTTTGAATATATCGGTATTGTGGATCTTTCAGTCATCAACGATCCCTGAAGTCAAGAAATAAGATGGGATCTTTAAGGGAAAAAAGTCTGTAGGTAGGAAAAGACTAAAAACGGTACTCAGGGAAAAATTGACACAAATGAATAAATAAAGGAGGAAGAAAGATTTGAAAGGATTTGAGAAGGAATTGCTGAAGAAATAAAAGGACATCTAGTGGATCATGAAATTACAAATTTTTTTTCCATGAAGAGAAATGGCTAAACAATGAAATTCTTAAGAGAAATGACAAAGTGTTCAGTGCATTGGGTAATTAACCTCTAAGATAGGTAAAATTAATAATCATTTTACAAATATGAAAAGTTAGCATCAGTGTGGGTGAAATATGTTTTTAATGTTCACATCAAGTAAGATGTGTAACCAGTTAAATATATGCCTAACAATTTTATTTCACAATCTGGGAATAGATTTTAAACTTGCCAAACAATGTTTCGTATCTCTTGAAATTACATAAAATACTTCATGATTTTAAGGACTAATGTCATAAACTATATTTATAGATTTAGAAATGTTGTCATTCTTGCATTCCTGAAATATATCTTACCAGGGATCCATGGCAGCAACTAGTAACAGGTCCCCAGTATTCCTTTTTTTCCTATTGAAAAGGGCTTTCAAAGTACTGGCAGTCCAAATCCAGCCCCAGCACCTGTTTTTGTGTAGGTCTTGTTTGAAAAAAATTGAAAGATGAATAATATTTCATACAAAAATTATATGAAATTAAAATATCATTGTCCATAAATTAAATTATGCTGAACACAGCAATTTATATTCATTCATTTGTTATTTATGACTACTTTTGTGCTATAATAACATAGTTGAGTATGGTGACAGAGAGATTACATGGTCCCTCATATCTTTCCTGTGTCTCTTTACAGATTATTTTTTCTAATCCCTGCTCTAGAGTAATAAAAGATTTAGCTGTACACCCATTCAGCTAATGAATAAATTTCTTGGGTTCCTTTGAATTGCATGTTTTCTTGTGGCAAGGCTACTGATACAGAAGCAGACATTATGTGTGTGACTTCCAGCTTGTGCATAGGAAGCAAAGAACTGTGCTCTCCATCCTTGCCTTTTCCATTGGCTGGCATGACTTACAAGGTAAAGTAATAAACTTTTATTTTGTTTAAGCCATTGCTATTTGGTCCATGTCAAAACAGCCAGAACTACATCCTAACCAATACACTGGTTATGTATTTGCATTTTTATATATTATAATACATGTGCTATAAGTTGTGAGAATTTTAAATTGTATCAAACAATTTGTTTCTAAGACATTTGCAGCAAAGGGGTAATTTATTTCTATCTGAATATAAAGTACATACTGATGAAGAAAAACATGTTTAAAGTCATGTAAAAATAATTCACAATATGTAGTTTTTCACTGAAAATTAGACTATTTAGTTAACCCATAAATTAAAATAGCAGTTAACCCATAAATTAAAGTAGCAGTAAGATTTCATTTCATCCATAAAAACTTATTTCTGATGTTTTCTTCTATGTGGAGAGTATCGATTCATGCTAAGCTCTTGGCTTCTCTCTATGCCTTTGTCTCCTCTCCTCTTTAGAGGTTGATATGTATATCTGATTGGTAAGAAATTTGGATTACATTAATCATCCCACTATACTATTTTTTTTTTCTTGAGAAGAAGCTACTTGCAGACAGTGCACATTCTCACCTTTTCTAAGAAGCTGGACATCTTAAGGGGAAGCCCCTGTCTGATGCATGTGTGTGGGGGGCCTGTACACTGCAGTGGGAGGGAAGAACTGGGAGGCTGTGGCTTTGGGAAGCAAATTCATTTTATAGGAGACAGGCCTTTGACTTTGAGAATAGGCAAGGAGTAAATTTTCAGGGAAAAAGACAACATGGACTGAGTGAAGTTTCTAACAGTCAAGTCAGATGGCTTCAGCTTCTGGAGTTTTATACGTGGGCCTGGGATTTTGAATTTAACTGTTTGCAAAAGTTTATATCGGATTATAGAGCCAAATTTTATAGCTGTATTGCAGTTTGAATAAGAAGCTTTACACTTCCAGGCCATGTGGTATTAAGACCTTAGCGGATGACTGCCGTTTATGTTGAATTTTTCCAGAATGAGTAGGTCTTCCTATATCAGGAGGCATCAATTACCTAAGCAGCTCTATTGAAGCAAAGATTCAAATATGACATAACAGGCAGTTCAAATATTGTTTTTAAACTGAATTCAGCATGTGCTATACAGTACTGATGGAGTCCTATCTTTAAATTTTAAATTCAGATCTATTTAAGCAAACCTGGATTAGTTGTTCCAATTTCAAGTTTTCCATTCAGGCTCAAAGCAGTAGCCATGGGCGAAGGAGAGTGATGGGCATGAACTCATGTAATCTATGTGTAGGCATATGAGTCATTACATATCAAAGACTCAAGTGGGCCCTATCTTAGCTATTAATATATGAAGAATGAGTCATTTTTTGTGACAGATTTGTTAGACCTAAGGATTTCTATACCAAGTGACAAGTCACTGTGATTCTGCTCAAAATCATTTCCCAAAATAGTTTAGACTCCATGTAATTAAATCCAATCCAAGACCAGTTTACTAATCAAGGACACCAGAAATACAGGGTTTAAGTGTAATGAATATTAATATATTTTGAATATGCTAGAAGAGAAAGACATATACTTCAAATAAGATACACTGAATGGAGCTACCACAAATGCACATTTTGCTTACAGCAACACTGTTTCAATTTCCCTCTCCAAGAAAGAAGGTATATGCATAATTTGATATTATCCACCTATGGAAAATAAGTTATGCCAAAATTAATCTTTTGCAGGAAGATATTTCATCAATGAGACTAAGGCTGTAGATTGGTCTCAGCTAGTACTGATTGTGATTCTGGCGAAGCAGAAGCCAGGATTTTTCTTGTCTGTTCTCCACTCAGCAGATAATCTGTTTTTAACATGGTCCTACAGCAACGTTAGAAACTGTGTTCCAGGATCAGTTTTGTCTAAGGTCACAACTCTGGAATCTGAGAATGGAATGATTCTAATATTGGCAGATGAGATCTTCAAGTATGATAATCTTTTTTGTCCTATTGACTCTGTTTGCTCAATAAAGAGAAGCTCACAAAAGCTTTGAAACTGTAAAACATTTACAAATGTATTTATATTTATGTAACATGTGAGGCCATTATGGGGATTATATTATTCCCGTGAGAGAAAGCCAGGCTCTATGTGCTGAAAGAAGTTCTAGCCCAGTCTTGGCATCTGGCGGAGACTGAGCAGAATAAAAAGGGTCATAGCAAATCTTCATTAAAAAGGAAAGTTAAGTCACAAGGAAATTAAATCAATTTGGGATTCTAATGTTTGAATTTTGACACTGTGTACTTTAATTTTCAAAAAATTTTAATATATATGTTTTAACATATCCTTAGACATTTTATAATGAGAGGACTTAATTAGGAGCATTTTGACATTTTTAGGACTACTCTTGGAATATCTTTGTATGTCTTGAAATTGGATTATTTTTCTACTACTTAATTACAGTACAAAATGTTTTATATGAGAGATGCCCTCACAAAAAAAAAAAAAAGTACACACTTCCAATTGTAAAATAAATAAGTAACCGGGATGTAATGTATAGCATAAGGAATACAGTCAAAATATTGTAACAACTTGGTATGGTGATAGCTGGTACCTAGAATTATCATGTATATAAATGTTGAATCACTGTGTTGTACACCTGAAACTAATGTAATGTAATACTGTGTGTCAACTACCCTTCAATAAAAAATAATTATCTACAAAAAAAAAATGTTTTATGGGTGGTGGCGGACCCAGTTTGGAAAGAAAAATAGAATATAGAATAAATATATGGACTTGATACTGGATGCCTTTGAGATAGATTTAATTAAGTCACTGTTCTGTCATAATTCACTTTCTTTTGGGCCCAAAAGGAGCAGCAGCAGCTATTGAAAAATTGGTCCTGTGAGGCTACAAAACTATGTAAGTGGCTGATCTAGTCCCTTGAAATAAATACCCACATCTTAAGTTGATTGTAGTCTTAAAAGTTAAGACTGGTGAGTTAAGAGAATAGAAATAAGATGATGTTTGGAGGCAAATCTTTTTCCACTTCTGATTTTTCTTTGCATGTGAAGTGACACCTAATAATGAAACCCTCCTGGTATAGCTCTGCTGCTTCATTTATTGTGTACCTGAGACTATGGAACCCTGATCTAATTACAGGTTAGGAAAGCAAAACCACGGTGTGCATATCAGGATCATTTTCTTTCACTTGTGAGTCAGCTTCATGTAGGGATTACAGATTCTCTTCTGTTCTGTTTTTGTTTGTATGTTTGTTTCTGCAGTTGTTTCCCATCCTGCGGAAAAAGAACTATTAGATATCACAACATATGGAAAAACAAGTATGGAAAAAAGTGTCTATGTTAGCAGAAGTCAAGGTTTTAAATGTTAGAGTCTCTTTCGGGAACACTGCTTCAAAAGAGACACCAGGGACAACCATCAAAGGGAAGGATGTTTGGGGATGACTTGATTGATTGATAACGTTGATTCATGATTTTTATGTAAATAATTTATGACTCAAAACTTTTATGTAAGTAAATCAATGATTATTTAAGTAAATAATTACATAAGTAATTTTATGTAATTCATGATTTTTATGAAATTTTGATGTAAGTAAATGTAAAAATTTTTATGTAAGCAATTTTGCCCTGTAACTTTATCAAAAGATATTTATCTAGCATTTCTTTCTCCAGATTTATTGAGATATAATTGACACACAACATTGTGTAAGTTTAAGGTGTACAACATAATGATCTGACTTCTATATATATATATACCACAAAGTAGCTATCACTCTAAGTAATACATCCATTACCTGTCTAGTATTTCCAAAGATTACTTGTTGTTTGTAATATTTTTAATCAAAATTTTATATCACGAGCTTTGACTGTGAGTATGGCAATGGTTTAGGTTTTACAAGAGTTGACATGGGTGATAAGGTTTACTGTGTAACTGTTTTTATATTCTGAGTAAGACATACAATGTGGTACATTACCTTGTACTACAGAGAGAAAAGAAAGAGCTAAAAGTATCTTTGTTAAGGAGAGAACTAGGACAAAGAGATATTTGACAGTATTTTAAAAGAAGATTCTCCATGAATATTATGAAATATGACCTCTTCCATCTCACTTGAAATTCTTGGTTAAAAGTGTTCAGCATATTGGGGATTTGGTTTTGTGTTTTTGAGGCATGTGGTTAAGTGAAAAAGCAGATATCATGGTAGATGTGGGGTAAAATCAAACATTCCATAAAAGAAAATACTCATATTTACATATGAGAATGCTTATACAGTATCTACATAATTATTTTGTCTTTCATTTCATTCTTGTCTTCTTATCCAAAAGGTAAAACATTAAAGTTTCAGAAAATGATACTTTTTAAAACATTCTTTGTACTGAGATGTAAAATATTTATATCACAACATACTGAAAGGAGGGGGAATGAATATGTTCCTAAAAATTAAAAGTTTAATTTAGATTATATGATAAATGAGACAAGATATATACAGATATACTTACAAGATAACAAATATCCAAATAAATAAAATGTGAATTTAAAATGGGAGATACCACTTTTGTCTTGAGAGCAGAATGACATTAGGAATTAAGAAATATTTACTGAGTGAGATAGAACTTGAAAAATGTCTTTTTTTAGGATATTATCCATATATATTGTATTTCATGTGAAAAGAACCAAGAAAGACTACCTGCAGAAGTAATCTCTTTGAATGTGTCATAAATAGGTAAAAAACACATACTTAGAAGGTAATCTGATAACACGTAATGAAGACCCTTGGGATTCAGCTTAAGAATTTTGATTTAATTAGCAAGGCAATAGAGAAGCATTGATGGTTTTATTGCTGTTTTGATTATTTTTATCCTTTCTATTTTTACTTTATTATATTATTGTGGCGATTTAATTTTGGTTGCATTTTTATATTTCTCTTTATTTTGTTAAGATTATAAATATTGCCGTTGGGTATTGGATGACTAAATAACAAAGAAACTAGAGACAAAAACCAATTAGATTTACTTAAAATGATCATTTTAGCATACTCCAACAAGAAAATTGTGTAACAATTTTTAGTCTCCTGCCTAATTATCTTCCTGGTACTTCACTTTAAAAGCTGATATCACAAAATTTATTTGATGGCATAATTCAGGTATTTATCTTCTGATTGAAATTTTAAGCTTTAAGCCAAAACATAATATTTTTTTCTCAGTTTTTCATCTTGCTTGCACTATGCCATTTTGTTATGAAAAGGGACATTTGAATTATAAGTAAGGAATAGTTTCAACTTAAGAAATATATTTTTCCAGTTTTATTATAACGTTAACACATAGCACTCTATAAATTTCAGATAAACATTTATATGTTAACCTGCATTTCATCAGTGAAGAGTTTAGATCAGTCTCTTAAAGCAGAAGCAAACAATAATTCACTCTAATGCATATGTTTAGGTGACAGTAATTTTCCATTTCTCAATGAAAACAATTTTATTAGAGCTAAACACTAGACTGGAAACAGTAGGATTTAAGTAACACACCTCACTCATTTGTAAAGATTTCTACTTTTATTTATCTTTTCTAATTTACTTTTTTTTTTTCCTTGTTGAGAGGAAGGACACTTTTAGTAGACAATGAAAAAAACAGCAGGGAGTATTTATTACATAGGATTTTCTCATTAGAGAAGTTCTCTTTTATTGGTATTAAAATGTCTTGCAATATATGTTTGTCTTTGAAAATTATTTTAATAATTTGTAGAGGATCTAAAGCCCCATTTGGAATTGGACACAAAGGAATTGATAATTAGTTGGTGACCCAGAGGAGGCTTCTGTCTTGATGGAAATGGAGCAATATAACCCAGGGAAGTGTATCAAAATTAGAATCTATTATATAACAGTTTAGGAATTTAAAAAAAAGCAGGAAGGTACTGTTAAACCACAGAAGGAAATAAAATATGTCTTATTCAAATAAGAGGAAGGCATCATTTGTAGTCACATAGCATTATGCTAAATATATGAGGTTAAATTTTAACTAACCAAATGTGATGGCTTGAAAGAAATAAAATCCTTGATCATCTGAATTGATAGAAGTCATAATAATAACGTTTATAAAACATGCACAAAAAACCTAAGCTTAAGCATCTGTTGTATATTATCATTTACACTTACAGAAATGAATTACAGGGAAGTCTTTGTAAAACAAGAATTCTTTCAAACGAATTGCTTCACCTTTCCAATTCTTTAAAGAAATCTACTTTATTGAGTTAAAAAAAAAAAAATATATATATATATATATAGTTTAAATCTGTGATGTATTAAATCCATACTATAGATTCATTTATTTTTGCCCATTTATCACTTAAAACACAAAGAAATGAGGAATGTCTGCATGAAAGAGTAACTTTTAAAGTTACACAAGTCGAACATCTTTAGATAAATAGCTTTGTGGCAAATATTTGATTGCATACTTCACCATTACCATATGTGAATCTCTCCTCACAGTTGATGATAATAAATTATTCAAATTTCTGACACCAAAAAATTGGAAGTTGTGTTGAATTTTTCTCTTTTCTTTATCTCACTGTCACCCCAACCAACACCTGTCACCCCATATCCATTAGTGTATCCTCTGGTTACTACTTTAAAATATATACAGAATTCAATTACTTCTCACACTTTCATAAATCATCTTCATCTCTCACTTAAATTAAAACTATGTATTCTTAAATGATCTCCTTGACTCTTCCCTCCCTTTATTACAGTTGATTTTTTGCACAGAGGCCATATTGTTCAGTCACTCCATTGTTCTTCTGTTCAAAACTTTGCAATAGCTTCTATTTCACTTCTAGTAAAGCCAAGGTTCTTCCAATTACTACCTGGTTTTCCATTTGCCATCTCCCTCTCACAAGTATATCTACTCTTTGCTGTCTCCTTCACTCTTCATAAGAAAGTTAATTTTTGAGAGGGGCGGAACATGGCGGCGTGAGTAGAGCAGCGGAAATCTCCTCCCAAAACCACATATATCTATGAAAATATAACAAAGACAACCCTTCCTAGAATAAAGACCAGAGGACACAGAACAATAACCAGACCACATCAGCACCTGAGAGAACCCAGCACCTCGTGAAGCGGATAAGATACAAGCCCCGGCCCGGCAGGAGCCGAGCGCCCATCCCCCCAACTCCCCGCTGGAGAAGAATAGGCAGAGCAGGAGAGAGACGGATCCCAGGACTGCCGAACACCCAGCCCCAGCCATCCAGGCCAGAGTGCAAGGCCCTGGATACTAGGAAAACAGGGCAGCAAGAACAGTGAGCAGGCACTGGAGGCTGGGCGACAGAGGACATAAGAAAAGCGAGCGACCAATTTTTTTTTTTTTTTTCTGTTTTGTTTTGGCGAGCGCTTTTGGAAGTCTTAAAGGGATAGGGACCCCAATACTACGGAAACAGGGCAGCAAGACCGGGGAGCAGATGCCTGAGGCTGGCACTGGAGAATAAAGAAAAACGAGTGGCCACCTTTTTTTTTTTAATTAAAAAAACTTTTTTTCTTTTTTTAATTTTAATTTTTTTTTTTTTTTTTGTGGTCGTTGTTTTGTTTTGGCGGGTGCTTTTTGGAAGTCTTAAAGGGGCAGGGTGGGACAATTAATCCAGACGTAGGGAATCCAGGGATCTCTGGGCACCCTAACCCCTGGGCTGCAGGGAGCAGGGAGGCCCCTTACGGAGATAAATAGCCTCCCAGCAGCTCCCCCTCCAACGCGACTCCACCACTTTGGAGCAGCAGCCCAAGCCAGACCACGCCCACAGCAACAGCGGAGATAAACTCCATAGCAGCCAGTCAGGAAGCAGAAACCCTGTCTGCGCGCAGCTGCCCAGCACAAGCAACTAGAGTTCGCTGTTCTCCCAGGAGAGGAGGTCCACAAACCAACAAGAAAGGAAGTCCTTCCAGCCGTCACTCGTCCCAGCTCTGCAGACTATTCCTATCACCATGAAAAGGCAAAGCTACAGGCAGACAAAGATCACAGAGACAACACCAGAGAAGGAGACAGACCTAACCAGTCTTCCTGACAAAGAATTCAAAATAAGAATCATAAACATGCTGACAGAGATGCAGAGAAATATGCAAGAGAAATGGGATGAAGTCCGGAGGGAGATCACAGATGCCAGAAAGGAGATCGCACAAATGAAACAAACTCTGGAAGGGTTTATAAGTAGAATGGATAGGATGCAAGAGGCCATTGATGGAATTGAAATCAGAGAACAGGAACGCATAGAAGCTGACATAGAGAGAGACAAAAGGATCTCCAGGAATGAAACAATATTAAGAGAACTGTGTGACCAATCCAAAAGGAACAATATCCATATTATAGGGGTCCCAGAAGAAGAAGAGAGAGGAAAAGAGATGGAAAGTACCTTAGAAGAAATAATTGCTGAAAACTTCCCCAAACTGGGGGAGGAAATAATCAAACAGACCACGGAAATACACAGAACCTCCAATAGAAAGGATCCAAGGAGGACAACACCAAGACACATAATAATTAAAATGGCAAAGATCAAGGACAAGGAAAGAGTTTTAAAGGCAGCTAGAGAGAAGAAGGTCACCTATAAAGGAAAACCCATCAGGCTAACATCAGACTTCTCGACAGAAACCCTACAGGCCAGAAGAGAATGGCATGACATATTTAATACAATGAAACAGAAGGGCCTTGAACCAAGGATACTGTATCCAGCACGACTATCATACAAATATGACGGTGGGATTAAACAATTCCCAGACAAACAAAAGCTGACGGATTTGCTTCCCACAAACCACCTCTACAGAACATCTTACAGGGACTGCTCTAGATGGGAGCACTCCTAGAAAGAGCACAGCACAAAACACACAACATATGAAGAATCGAGGAGGAGGAATAAGAACTGAGAGAAGAAAAGACTCTCCAGACAGTGTATATAACAGCTCAATCAGCAAGCTAAGTAAGGCAGTAACATACTAGAGGCTAACTTTGAACGTTTGGTAACCATGAATTTAAAGCCTGCAATGGCAATAAGTACATATCATTCAATAGTAAGCCAGAATGTTAATGGGCTGAATGCACCAATCAAAAGACACAGAGTAATAGAATGGATAAAAAAGCAAGACACATCTATATGCTGCTTACAAGAAACTCACCTCAAACCCAAAGACATGTACACACTAAAAGTCAAGGGATGGAAAAACATATTTCAAGCAAACAACAGTGAGAAGAAAGCAGGGGTTGCAGTACTAATATCAGACAAAATAGACTTCAAAACAAAGAAAGTAACAAGAGATAAAGAAGGACACTACATAATGATAAAGGGCTCAGTCCAATAAGAGGATATAACCATTCTAAATATATATGCACCCAACACAGGAGGACCAGCATATGTGAAACAAATAACAACAGAAATAAAGGGGGAAATAGACTGCAATGCATTCATTCTAGGAGACTTCAACACACCACTCACCCCAAAGGATAGATCCACTGGGCAGAAAATAAGTAAGGACACGGAAGCACTGAACAACACAGTAGAGCAGATGGACCTAATAGACATCTAGAGAACTCTACATCCAAAAGCAACAGGATATACATTCTTCTCAAGTGCACATGGAACATTCTCCAGAATAGACCACATACTAGGCCACAAAAAGAGCCTCAGAAAATATCAAAAGATTGAAATCCTACCAACCAACTTTTCAGACCACAAAGGCATAAAACTAGAAATAAACTGTACAAAGAAAGAAAAGAGGCTCACAAACACATGGAGGCTTAACAATACGCTCCTAAATAATCAATGGATCAATGACCCAATCAAAATGGAGATCCATCAATATATGGAAACAAATGACAACAACAACACTAAGCCCCAACTTCTGTGGGACGCAGCAAAAGCAGTTTTAAGAGGAAAGTATATAGCAATCCAAGCATATTTAAAAAAGGGAGAACAATCCCAAATGAATGATCTAATGTCACAATTACCGAAATTGGAAAAAGAAGAAAAAATGAGTCCTAAGGACAGCAGAAGGAGGGACATAATAAAGACCAGAGAAGAAATAAATAAAATTGAGAAGAATAAAACAATAGCAAAAATCAATGAAACCAAGAGCTGGTTCTTCGAGAAAATAAACAAAATAGATAAGCCTCTAGCCAGACTTGTTAAGAAGAAAAGAGAGTCAACACAAATCAACAGTATCAGAAACGAGAAAGGAAAAATCACGACGGACCCGACAGAAATACAAAGAATTATTAGCGAATACTATGAAAACCTATATGCTAACAAGCTGGGAAACCTAGGAGAAATGGGCAACTTCCTAGAAAAATACAACCGTCCAAGACTGACCCAGAAAGAAACAGAAAATCTAAACAGACCAATTACGAGCAACGAAATTGAAGCGGTAATCAAAAAACTACCAAAGAACAAAACCCCCGGGCCAGATGGATTTACCTCGGAATTTTATCAGACATACAGGGAAGACATAATACCCACTCTCCTTAGAGTTTTCCAAAAAATAGAGGAGGAGGGGATACTCCCAAACTCATTCTATGAAGCTAACATCACCCTAATACCAAAACCAGGCAAAGACCCCAACAAAAAAGAAAACTACAGACAAATATCCCTGATGAACGTAGATGCAAAAATACTCAACAAAATATTAGCAAACCGAATTCAAAAATACATCCAAAGAGTCATACACCATGACAAAGTGGGATTCATCCCAGGGATGCAAGGATGGTACAACATTCGAAAGTCCATCAACATCATCCACCACATCAACAAAAAGAAAGACAAAAACCGCATGATCATCTCCATAGATGATGAAAAAGCATTTGACAATGTTCAACACCATTCATGATAAAAACTCTCAGCAAAATGAGAATAGAGAGCAAGTACCTCAACATAATAAAGGCCATCTATGATAAACCCACAGCCAACATTATATTGAACAGCAAGAAGCTGAAAGCATTTCCGCTGAGATCGGGAACTAGACAGGGATGCCCACTCTCCCCACTGTTATTTAACATAGTACTGGAGGTCCTAGCCACAGCAATCAGACAAAACAAAGAAATACAAGGAATCCAGATTGGTAAAGAAGAAGTTAAACTGTCACTATTTGCAGATGACATGACACTGTACATAAAAAACCCTAAAGACTCCACCCCAGAACTACTAGAACTGATATCGGAATACAGCAAAGTTGCAGGATACAAAATCAACACACAGAAATCTGTGGCTATCCTATACATTAACAATGAACCAACAGAAAGAGAAATCAGGAAAACAACTCCATTCACAATTCCATGAAAAAAAATAAAATACCTAGGAATAAACCTAACCAAGGAAGTGAAAGACTTATAGTCTGAAAATTACAAGTCACTCTTAAGAGAAATTAAAGGGGACACTAACAGATGGAAACTCATCCCATGCTCGTGGCTAGGAAGAATTAATATCGTCAAAATGGCCATCCTGCCCAAAGCAATATACAGATTTGATGCAATCCCTGTGAAACTACCAGCAACATTCTTCAATGAACTGGAACAGATATTTCAAAAATTCATATGGAACCACCAAAGACCCCGAATAGCCAAAACAATCCTGAGAAAGAAGAATAAAGTAGGGGGGATCTCACTCCCCAACTTCAAGCTCTACTATAAAGCCATAGTAATCAAGACAATTTGGTACTGGCACAAGAGCAGAGCCACAGACCAATGGAACAGACTAGAGAATCCAGACATTAACCCAGACATATATGGTCAATTAATATTTGATAAAGGAGCCATGGACATACAACAGTGAAATGACAGTCTCTTCAACAGATGGTGCTGTCAAAACTGGACAGCCACATGTAGGAGAATGAAACTGGACCATTGTCTAACCCCATATACAAAAGTAAACTCAAAATGGATCAAAGACCTGAATGTAAGTCATGAAACCATTAAACTCTTGGAAGAAAACATAGGCAAAAACCTCTTAGACATAAACATGAGAGACCTCTTCTTGAACATATCTCCCTGGGCAAGGAAAACAACAGCAAAAATGAATAAGTGGTACTATATTAAGCTGAAAAGCTTCTGTACAGCAAAAGACACCATCAATAGAACAAAAAGGAACCCTACAGTATGGGAGAATATATTTGAAAATGACACATCCGATAAAGGCTTGACGTCCAGAATATATAAAGAGCTCACACGCCTCAACAAACAAAAAACAAATAACCCAATTAAAAAATGGGCAAAGGAACTGAACAGACAGTTCTCCAAAAAAGAAATACAGATGGCCAACAGACACATGAAAAGATGCCCCACATCACTAATTATCAGAGAAATGCAAATTAAAACTACAATGAGGTATCACCTCACACCAGTAAGGATGGCTGCCATCCAAAAGACAAACAACAGCAAATGTTGGCGAGGCTGTGGAGAAAGGGGAACCCTCCTACACTGCTGGTGGGAATGTAAGTTAGTTCAAACATTGTGGAAAGCAGTGTGGAGGTACATCAAAATGCTCAAAACAGACCTACCATTTGACCCAGGAATTGCACTCCTAGGAATTTACCCTAAGAATGCAGCAATCAGGTTTGAGAAAGATTAGTGCACCCCTATGTTTATTGCAGCACTATTTACAATAGCCAAGAATTGGAAGCAACCTAAATGTCCATCGATAGATGAATGGATAAAGAAGATGTGGTACATATACACAATGGAATACTACTCAGCCATAAGAAAAGGGCAAATCCTACCATTTGCAGCAACATGGATGGAGCTGGAGGGTATTATGCTCAGTGAAACAAGCCAAGCAGAGAAAGAGAAATACCAAATGATTTCACTCATCTGTGGAATATAAGAACAATGGAAAAACTGAAGGAACAAAACAGCAACAGAATCACAGAAATCAAGAATGGACTAACAGGTAACAAAGGGAAAGGGACTGGAAGGGATGGGTGGGTAGGGAGGGTTTAGGGGGGGAGAAGTAGGGGGGTATTAAGATTACCATGCATTGGGGCATAGGAGAAAAGGCAGGGCTGTAAAACACAGAGAAGGCAACTAGTGATTCTACAACATTTTGCTATGCTGATGGACAGTGTCTGTAAAGGGGTTTATAGGGAGGACCTGGTATAGGGGAGAGCCTAGTAAACATAATATTCATCATGTAAGTGTAGATTAGTGATACCAAAAAAGAAAAAAAAAAAAAGGGCAGTTCCTTTGTGGTAACCTCCAATGAGTTCTACACAAGAGTATAAAGGGCATATAAAAGTGTAGGCACAGGGTCTGTTTGTGTTTATACAGAGGATCAAAGCCTAATTGGGCTACCCCGAAAATGAACTAAGATACGATATGAAAAAGAACTTCCAACATCATCACTCTTGGGAAGACTCATGCCAGAAGATGATCATCAAAAAACCCCAACAAAGATCCACGCACTGCTACAGCTGTAGATGCACTCATCCCACCAGTTCCTGGACTTGCCGTGGGAATGAGGAAGGAGATATCTAAGCTGGCCTGTGCATACAGTAAAACAACAAATTTGACTGGATCTATACTGTTGGAACTCAATCAAGAATTAGGAGAAGTGCAAATTGTAGCACTCCAAAATCTTACAACTACAGACTATTTACTGTTAAAAGAACATAAGGGATGTGAACATTCCCCAGGAATGGGTTGTTTTAATTTGTCTGATTTCTCTCAGACTGTTCAAGTTCAGTTGGACAATATCCACCATATCATAGATAAGTTTTCACAAATGCCTAAGGTGCCTAACTGGTTTTCTTGGTTTCACTGGAGATGGCTGGTAATTACAGGTATGCTTTGGTTATGTAACTATAGTCCTATTATATTAATGTGTGTGTGCAATTTTAGTAGTAGCTTAAAACCTATACATTCTGAAGTTATTCTACAAGAAGATATGTCAAAGAAATAATTAATCTTCCCATGTTTTCTGCCGCCTGCTACTTCTATAGCTTTTCTTCTTCTTTCCTAATTACAACCCTTTAATAGAATTCGTGCCTCATATCAAATTTACCGAGTATCATAATTCTTCCAAGTGGTAAAGATACCTCAAGACAAATGCTGGGCATAGAAGCTACAGGGCATAAATATGCAAAGAAATAAAAAGCTAACCTTTTCAAACAATAAGGCTTCTCTCTCACTTACCAACTTTACATTTCCCAGTATGGCCCCAGAAGATGACTGGTTAGCCAGAGACGGGTAAGATTCCTCAAGGGAGGAACAACCTAAGACAGGCACAGTCACAGGGGGATCATCAGGTGAGAAATTGGGGATCAACAGAGGTGAGGCTTAGAACCTCACCCCCCTGTTCTGAGAGAAATCTTCTGCATACGTGGATGTTTTATTGCCCTGGTCTAGCTTGGATTAACACATAGTCTACAGGCACACACCTGGTCATCTACATTTGCTCTCTTACAACACTAAACTCTGTTTTCTACCTTTATCTTGTATCTACCTACCACTTCAGCATTTTATCAAAAATAATAATAATAAAGAGAGAAATGTGGTATCCACATATAAATCAAGTATAAAAATCAAATGAGTATTCATATTTGAACTGACTGTTTATAGTTCATAATGCATGAGCAAAACCGAAGGTTTCTGTGATGGCTGCCCTTGTACTGTTCACCATGTAAGAACTTATTCACTATGTAAGAATTTGTTCTCCATGTAAGAACTTGTTTGTTATGCCTCAGAAGATTGGAGACTGACGAAAATTAGGCTTGGGGTGGATTAATGATTGTGCATTGAGCATTGACTCCCCTATACAGAACTTTATTGTTGTTAACAGCCATTTGATCAATAAATATGAGAGATGCCCTCACAAAAAAAATAAAATAAAATAAAGAAATAAAAGTATACACTTCCAATGGTAAAATAATAAGTAACTCGGATGTAATGAATATAGTCAAGATATTGTAACAGCTTGGTATGGTGATAGCTGGTACCTAGAATTGTCATGTATATAAATGTTGAATCACTATGTTGTACACCTGAAACTAATGTAATGTAATACTGTGTGTCAACTACCCTTCAATAAAAAATAATTATCTACAAAAAAAAAAAAAAGAAAGTTAATTTTTAATTTGTATGTATCAGATAATATGACTTAAAAATTAGTAAAACAAAATATAACAGAACCAAAAGGAAGAAAAAATCACCACTCATGAAAGGACAATTTTTTTTTTTTTTAGGAAACCTGCAGGCTCATTTCAAGTTTGGGCTTGTAAAAGGCCCTAAGAAATAACTACCTGAATTGCTTTTATTTATTTATTTATTTTTATTAAGGTATCATTGATATACAATCTTATAAAAGTTTCACATGAGCAACACTGTGGTTATGCATTCATGCATATTATCAAGTCCCTCAACCACACCCCATTGCAGTCACTGTTCATCAGTGTAGTAAGATGCCACAGAGTCACTAATTGTCTTTTCTGTGCTACACTGTTCTCTCCGTAACACCCTACATTACGGGTGCTAATCATAGTGCCCCTTAATTCCCTTCTGCCTCCCTACTAACCCATCTTCACCATCCGCATCCCTTTGAAAACCGCTAGTCCCTTCATGGAATCTGTGAGTCTGCTGCTGTTTTGTTCCTTCAGTTATGCTTTGTTGTTATACTCTACAAATGAGTGAAATGATTTGGTACTTGTCTTTCTCTGTTAGGCTTATTTCACTGAGCATAATAACCTCTAGCTCCTTCCATATTATGGCAAATGGTAGGATTTGTTTTATTCTTATTGCTGATTAATATTCCATTCTGAATATGTACGACATCTTCTTTATCCATTCATCTACTGATGAACACTCAGGTTGCTTCCATTTCTTGGCTATTGTAAATAGTTCTGTGATTAACATAGGGGTGCATCTGTCTTTTTGAATCAGTGACTTTATTTTCTTCACATAAATTCTTAGGAGTGGAATTCCTGGGTCAACTGTTATTTTTATTTTTAGATTTTTGAGGAACCTCCATATTCCTTTCCACAATGGTTGAACTAATTTACATTCCCACCAACAGCGTAGGAGGGAATTCCCCTTTATCCACAACCTCGCCAGCATTTGTTGTTGCTTGAGTTCATCCTAACTGGTAAGAGGTGATATCTTATTGTGGTTTTAACTTAATTTTCCTGATAATTAGAAATATGGAGCATCTTTTCATGTGCCCATTGGCCATCTGAATTTCTTCTTTGGAGAAGTGTCTTTTCATATCCTCTATTCATTTTTTAATCAAGTTTTTTGCTTTTTGGGTGATGAGGCATGTGAATTCTTTACGTATTTTGAGTGTTAACTCCTTATCAGATATATCATTTATGAATAAATTTTTCCATATTGTAGGATGCAGTTTTGTTCTACATATGGTATCCTTTGCTGTACAGAAGCTTTTTAGTTTGATGTAGTCCCATTTTTTCATTTTTGCTTTTGTTTCCCTTGCCCGATGTGTTGAGGAAAAAATTGCTCATGTTAATATTCAAGAGATTTTTGCCTATGTTTTCTTCTAAGTGTTTTATGGTTTCATAACCTTCAATTAAGGTCTTTGATCCATTCTGAGTTTACTTTTGTGCATGCAAGAGAATAACATTCTCTTACATGTAGTTACCCAGTTTTGCCAATACCAGTTGTTGAAGAGGCTGTCATTTCTCTATTGTATATCCATGGCTCCTTTATCATATATTAATTGGCAATATATGTTTGGGTTTATATCAGGGTTCTCTATTCTGTTCCATTGATCTATGAGTCTGTTCTTATGCCAGTACCAAGTTGTTCTGATTAGTGTGGCTTTTTAGTAGAGCTTGAAGTTGGGGAGCATAATCCCCCCATCCTTATTCTTCCTTCTCAGGATTGCTTTAGCTATTCAGAGTCTTTTGTGGTTCCATAAGAATTTTAGAACTATTTGTTCTAATTCATTGAAAAATGCTGTTGGTATTTTGATATGAATTGCATTGAATCTGTAGATTGCTTTAGGAAGGATGTGCATTTTGACAATATTGATTCTTCCTATCCATGAGCACAGGATGTATTTCCATCTGAGGGATGTGTCTTCTTTAATTTCTCTCATGAGTATCTTGTAGTTTTCAAGGTATAGGTCTTTCACCTCCTTGGTTAAGTTCACTCCTAGGTGTATTATTCTTTTTGATGCAATTGTAAATGGAATTGTTTTCCTGATTTCTCTTTCTCCTAGTTCATCAGTAGTACATAAGAATACAACAGATTTCTGTTTAGTGATTTTGTATACTTCAACTTTGCTGAATTTAGTTATTAATTCTAATAGTTTTGGGGTGGTTTCTTTAGGATTTTTTATGTACAACATCACATCATCTGCAAACAGTGACAGTTTTGCTTCTTCCTTACCAATCTGGATGCCTTTTATTTCCTTGTGTTGTCTGATGCCGTGGCTAGGACCTCCAGTACTATGTTGAGTAAAGTGGGTTGAGTGGGCATCTTTGTCTTGTTTCCAATCTTAGAGGAAAAACTCTCAGCTTTTCACTGTTAAATAAAATATTGGCTGTGGGTTTGTTGTATATGGCCTTTATTATGTTGAGGTACTTGCCCTCTATATCCATTTTGTTGAGTTTTTATCATGATGGAGATTGAATTTTTTCAAATGTTTTTTCAGCATCTATGGAGATGATCATGTAGTTTTTGTCCTTCAGTTTTTTGATGTGGTGTATGATGTTGATCGATTTTCAACTATTGTACCATCCTTGCATCCCTGCAATAAATCACACTTAATCATGATGGATGATCTTTTTGATGTATTTTTTAATTTGGTTTGCTAAGATTTTGTTGAGTATTTAAGCATTAATATTCATCAAGGATATTGGTCTATAATTTACTTTTTTTGTGGTGTCTGTGCATGGTTTTGGTATTGGAGTGATGCTGCACTCATAGAATGAGTTTGGAAGTATTTCCACCTCTTCTACTTTTTTGAATACTTTAAAGAGAATGGGGATAAGGGCTCCTCTAAATGTTTTATAAAATTCAGCAGTGAAATCATCTGGTCAAGGGATATTGTTCTTAGATAGTTTTTTGATTACTGATTCAATTTTATTGCTGGTAATTGGTCTGTTCAGATTTTCTGTTCCTTCCTGGGACAGCCTTGCAAGGATGTATTTTTCTAGAAAGTTGTCCATTTCTTCTAGGTTATCCAGTTTGTTAGGATATAATTTTTAATAGTATTCTCTTGTAATTCGTTATATTCTGTGGTGTCCATAGTAATTTTTCCTTTCTCATTTCTGATTCTGTTTATGTGTGTACACTCTCTTTTTTCTTGGTAAGTCTGGCTAGAGGTTTATCTATTTTGTTTATTTTCTCAAAGACCAGCTTCTGGTTTCATTGACTCTTCATATTATTTTATTCTTCTCCATTTTATTTATTTCTGCTCTAATCTTTATTATGTTCCTCTTTCTACTGACTTGGGCTTCATTTGTTCTTCTTTTTCTAGTTTCATTGAGAGTTTGGACTCTTCATCTGGGATGTTTCCTCTTTCTTGAGTTATACCTGTACTGAAATATACTTTGCTCTTAGAACAGCCCTTGCTGTGTCCTACAGATTTGGGGGTGTTGAGTTGTTGTTTTCATTTGTCTCCATATATTGCTTGAACTCTGCTTTTATTTGGTTATCAATTCATTGATTATTTAGGAACATGTTTTGAAGCTTCTATGTGTTTGTGGGCTTTTTTGTTTACTTTACATTATTTATTTCCAGTTTTATAGTTTTGTAGTCTGAGAAGCTGGTTGGTACAAGTTTAGTCTTTCTGAATTTACTAAGGCTCTTTTTGTGGTTTAGTATGTAATCTATTCTGGAAAATGTTGTGTGTGCATTTGAGAAGAAAGCGTATCCTGTTTCTTTTGAATGGAGTGTCCTGTAGATGTCTCTTAGTTCCATCTGTTCTCATGTGCTGTACACTGTCTCTTTCTCCTTACTTATTTTACATCTGGTTCTTCTGTCTTTTGGAGTTGGTGGTGTGTTGAAATATCCTAAAATGAATGCATTGTATTCTATTTCCCCCTTCAATTCTGTTAGTATTTGTTTCACATATGTAGGTGCTCCTATGTTGGGTGCACAGATTTTTATAATGGTTCTGTTCTCTTGGTGGACTGATCCCTTTATCATTATGTAATGTCCTTCTTTGTCTCTTGTTACTTTCTTTGTTTTGAAGTTTATTTTGTCTGCTACAAGTGCTGCAACTCCTGATTCTTTCTCACTATTGTTTGCATGAAATATCTTTTTCCATCCCTTCACTTTTAGTCTGTGTATGTCTTTGGGTTTGAAATAATTCTCTTATAGACAGCATATAGACAGGTCTTGTTTTTTTTAATCCATTCTGTGACTCTGTGTCTTTTGTTTGGTACATTCAGGCCATTTACATATAGGGTGATTTTCATTAGATACGTACTTTTTGCCATTGTAGGCTTTTGATTCATGGTTATTAAAGGTTCAAGGGCAGCTATTTTGGTGTCTAACAGTCTAGCTTAACTCACTTGTTATGTTATTTCAAACATATCTAAAGGTTCTTTTTTTCTTCCTTCTTTTTCTTCCTCTGCCACTCTTTATATATTAGGTGTCATATTCTGTACTTTTTGTGTACCCTTTGACTGACTTTGTGGGTAGTTGATTTAATTTTGCATTTGCTTAGTAATTAATTGGTCTACTTCTGTTATTGTGGTTTTATTTTCGCTGGTGACAGATATTTAACCTTAAGAGCACTTCCATCTAAAGCAGAATCTTTAAAATACCCCATAGGGATGGTTTGTGGGAGGTAAATTCCCTCAAATTTTGCTTATCTGTAAATTGTTTAATCCATGCTTCAAATGTAAATGATAATCTTGCTAGATAGAGTATTCTGGGTTGGAGGCCTTTCTGTTTCATTGCATTCAATATATCACGCCCCTCCTTTCTGGCCTGTAAGGTTTCTGCTGAGAAGCCTGATGATAGCCTGATGGGTTTTCCTTTGTCCATGATCTTTTTTCTCTCTCTGGCTCCTTTTAATACTCTGTCCTTTCCTTAATCTTTGCCATTTCAGTTACTATATGTCCTTGTATTGTCTTCCTTGGATCCCTTTTGTTGGGAGATATGTTCAGTTTCATTGCCTGAAAGAGTATCTGTTTCCCCAGAGTGGGGAAGTTTACAACAATTATTTCCTCTAAGTAACTTTCTTTCCCTTTTTCTCTCTCTTCTTTTCCTGGCACCACTATGATGAGAATAATTTTCCTTTTTAATTGGTCATACTGCTCTCTTTATATTCTTTCACTTCTAGAGATCCTTTCTTCTCCCTGTGCCTCAGCCTCTTTGTATTCCTTTTATCTAATTTCTGTTTCATTACTGTCTCCCCTACCTCATCTAATCTGCTTTTGAATCCCACTGTTGGATGTTTCAATTCAGATACTGTATTTTTCAAAGTTTCTATCTCTTTCTTGACATCCTCCCTGAGGTCTTGAATATTTTGCTATAGCTCTATGAACAGTTTATGATCTTTATTTTGAAATCTTTATCAGGAAGGTTGGTGATTTCAGTTTTACTTAGCCCTCTTTCTAGCGTTTGAGGGATTTTGTTTTATACCAGATTCTTTTGCTGTTTCATATTCCTAGTGATTACGATGGAATAGTAACTTTATAATAATAATAACATAGTGTGTGTAGTGCCCTCTAGTGCCCAGAAGCTCTACTCTCTGGAGCTGACCAGTTCCTGGAGCAATGGAAGAGGTTGCAGTCATGTGGCACCAGGGCCTGCCAGCAGGAAAGAGCTCTTTCCTGCTTCCTGGCCCCAATGCCTGCCTCTACTGCTAGGGCCAGTTGGCCAAGCATCCAGGGAGGAGAGTCTATGCTATGCCCTTGTAGCTGCCATAGGCAGTGCTGCCCTCTGGGTGGCTGGCATAAGAGTGTGGTAGCATGTTTTTGAACTGATTACATTGGGGAGGTAGAAGTGGCAAGCTACTTATGACAGTTGTGGCATTAGTGTGTATCTACAACCAGGGGTTTGGAGCCCCTGAAGCTCCTGAAAGTTGTCAATCTGCTTGGCTGATTGTGCTGGGATGATTTTGTCCACTTTTCCTTTCTCCTGAGCAGCAAGCTCTGTGTAATTCTTACCCCTTTAACAGCACTCTCACTGTTAAAAGTCTTTCAAAGTGCCCACCTTTCTTCTGTCCTGAAACTGCCAATTGTGGGTATCTGTTCTCCACAAGCAGCTGGGATCTCAGTCTTTCTGAGTATTCCATCTGTCTTTCCTACCAACCCCCCTAATCTCCAGAGCACCATGTAACATGGATTTGTGCTCCCAGAGCAAATCTCCAGGGGTGGGTGTTCAGCAGTCCTGGGCTACGGCCTCCCCACTCTGTTTCTCTTCCTCCCACTAGTGAGCTAGTATGGGAGGAGGGCTTGGGTTCTGCTGGATCATGGCTTTGCTACTTTACCCTTTTCTATGAGGTCATCTCTTTTCCCAAGATGTAGGCAGTATGTTTCAGTCTGCTTTTGGGTCACTCTTTCAGGATTCATTGTATTTGCTGTATTTTCATGTTATATTTTGTTTCGGGAGAAGTTTTCTTCCTCACTTCTCACACTGCACATCTCTTTTAATATCCTATGTTTGGACATTTTAGTACACCTTCCTTAGTGGCTGGTAAAAGAGGCAGACAAAAAAAGTTCAGTTATAATATAAAAACATTTGAATACCTTTAATCAATTTGACCTAATTGACATATATAGAACATTATATCAAACAGCTGCAGAAGACATATTCTTTACAAATATGCAAAGAATGTTTAACCAAAGAAACCAGCTTGCAATAAAAAATAAACTATGACATGCTTAAAAGCATCCAGTATAAAGAATTATGTCCTCTTGTGATAGTGAAACCAACATAGGAATAAGTACCAAAAGATAACTAGAAAATTTTGAATATTTGCAAATTAAACAGCTAACTTAGAAATTTTGAAGGAGTCAAAAAGAAATACATTTAAAATCAGTACTATTTTTTATTGAACACATAAAAATATGCAAATCTTAAATATTAGGATGTAACTACAAAAGTTATTTACAGCTTATAGCTCTAAATGCATAGGTTAGAAAGGAAAAAATAGAAAAACCAATGACCAAAACTGAGATAGATCTCAGGATGCTAGAGAAAGACAATCAATAACAAAGAAAATAGCTGAAATAAGACAATATGTAAGAGCAGAAACTGATGAAATATAAAACACATGTCCAAAAGAAAAGAAAATCACAAAGCCAACATTTTGCTAACACTAAAAAATAGAGACAACTTTAGAAGAATCAAAGGAGAGAATAAAAAGAAAAGGAAAAGAAATTACCAAGTAAAAAGAAAAAGAAGATATGACAATTTGTAGATATTTAATAGAGAAGGTTTTACACATATATATATATGTTTATAAATTTGAAAATTCATTAAGATAAATTGGAGAATTCTTTGAAAAACACAACAAGACTTTTCAAAACTGACATAAGGGAAACAGGAAATCTGAATCATTCTTTGCCAATTAAAAACCCAAATATATTACTATAAAACTTCCTGTTAAAAGCCACAGAAGCTTTCCTTTATAAATTCTTCCAAAAATTTTAGGAAGGAAAAAATATCAATCTTAAGCAAACTCTTCCAGTAAATAGAAAAGAAGAAACACTTTCCAGTGTGTTTTGTAAGGCTAACTGAAGACTGATAGCAAACATTGCAAGGAAAATTACTGGGCAATAACTCTTATTAATCTAATGAAAACACACTTAAAAAGGAAATATTAACAAATCACAGGGAACATTGTGTAAAAAGAAAAATCTATTATGACATGGAGGAATATATTCCAGGAGTGTAAAATGGTTTAACATTTGAAAATCAATCAGTGCTGTTTAGTACATTTATAAAATAATTGCATTACAATGTCATCTACTAAATGCAGTATAATAGATAAATAATGGTTCTATAGCATCTTATTATGCTGATGGACAGTGACTGTAATGGGGTATGTGGTGGGGATTTGATAATGGGGGAAATATAGTAACTACAATGTTGCTTATGTAATTGTATATTAATGATACCAAAATTTAATAAATAAATAAGTAAATAAAATAAATAAACAAAATAATTTTGAGCACATATAAGGATCACTAAACAGCTACAAAATTAAAATTTAAATAAATAAAGAATAATATTTCATCACATCAATGCTAATTCATGAAAGACACAGATAAAACCTCTCATCAAACTAGAAATAGAAGGAAACTTCCTTAATCTGATAAAATGTATCTACCACAGAGGAAGGACAGAGGGACAGATAGGAACTACTCACCTTCATACTTGATGAAGTATTAAATGCTTTCTCCCTGAATTTGGAAACAGGAATGGTCACTTTTATTAAGTTTCATCACTGCTGTTTGAAAGTATCAAGATTGGAAGTCAAAAAAATGAATTATTTGTTGATGACATTATTGTATATTTAGAAGGCTCAATTAATTTATAAACTTAGGATTCATATATAGATTTAGTAAGGACACTGAATGCAAGGTCAATATATAAAAATCAATTGAATGAAAAATTTGTAAGTAATAAAAATTTAAAAATAGATATTTAAAACCATGCCATTTATTCAAAAGCAAAAACAAAATCTTCAGAATGATTATGAGAAAAGATGTTAATCTTTCAGACATTCCCCCCATCTAAATTCCATGCCTCCTTAAATTCAATTTCTCAGTAGTCCTAAATTGACTAAACCATCAATAATTGAAGCCCACACTCTCTAGTATTCTGGATCTTCTTTTTCTTCTCTTCACTTATGCTTTATGTTTTTTTTTCCTACACTAATCGCTTATTTTATCTATTTGTATTGTCTGTCCCTTCCCCTAAACATGTAAGCTCCATGAAATACAGTTCTTGGGCTGTTTTGTTCATTGATATGTTGGAAACTCAACACTGCATGGTATGTAGTAGAAATTCATCAATTATTTGTTGAGCAAATGAATAATAAAATCAATATAATTTTGTACCCACTAGATAGAAAAAAAATGAAATAAATTAAGTCTAGCAATATAAAACATTGGTGAGGATCTGGAGCAACAGGGGTGCTCATCTGCTGTTAGAAGCACAACCAATTTTTTAAATAATTTGTTACTAACCAGTCAAATCATCAGTGCATGCCTGATAACAAAATCATTTCACTGCTAGCTTCATGCTTTTGAGAAACTCTTCAAATGTATAGCAGAGGATACATAACATAATATTTACTCAAGCATTCTGATAATAACAAACATGGAGCCAAACAAAATGTTTATTAATAATAGAATAGATAGATATGAGCTGTGCTATTTATCCAGTGGGATACCATACCACAGAGAAACAAATGTGCCATATAGCATCCTGAGTCAGTCTCAACATATAATGCACAAAGAAATAATTTAACTCAACACAGGCAAAACCCAACATCCCTTTTGTGTGTGTGTGTGTGTGTGTGTGTATGTGAGCTTTATGTGTGGGTAGAAAAACTGTGAAGAAATGTAAGCATAAATTAGCACTCAATTTGGTGCAATGAGAGCAGGGATCAGAAAAATAATGACAGAGACTTTCTGGGGATTCAACGAATATTTTCCCTTTTTCTCCCAGGTGAGACTGGGCTATAATTCTAATGTTTACAGGGAACCCCTTCATGTCCTTTTATCCTTCTGCTTAGTGAAATATGTTTTGACTAATAAAACCTATTGAACTGTGCTCCATGTACTCTCATGTCCCTTGTCTACCAGCTCCATTAAAGATAACTAACTGGATGATTCAAGGCTTCAGGGGATGGCAGACTGCATAAGGGAACATTGTTTTCTGAATGACTCTTGCACATATATGGGGGCTCTTGAATATAGCAGTTTGCTTGTGTTGACTTATTTAGGAGGTGCTTAAGGGAGGGTGAAATAAGGAGAGCCCTGCATGGGGCTTACAGGTCCTGAGAGTCTTTCAATTTTGGCCTTAATTGTAGATATGTGGTTTAACATTTAATAATTATGTTTAAAATATGCCTATTTCTTTTCCAATATTTATCCACATGCATTCTATAATTTTCAATAAAACTTAAAACAATTATAGAGGATGTTATCTATCTATACATTTATGTATGTTACATCAGATTTTCTTAATTTTATGCAACATATAATGTCTTCAGTCATTTACCATGACTAAATATACAATTAAGTAAAAATATAAAATGCTATTTATGAAACATTTTATGTGGGCTAGGCTGGGTTAAATTCCAAAGTCCCATGTGAATCAATGCACTTTTATCTTTCTAATATTAGTAGCTCTATCTCACATTTACTTGTGTGGCTGTGAAAATGCTAGATAAGGAAAAGAAAATAGTATAATGAGATCATTACAGGTTGAACATGGCTTTATCGTTTTTGTAAAAGGACAGACAAAATATTAAAAGAAAAGTACATTGAAGTACTTAGTATAAAACAATTTCATTCATTTTTTAATAGTCTGCTCTTATAGTCTTTTTGAAAATTACTATAAAAATATTAACAATTCTTAAAATATTTAAAGGAAAACAGTTTTTGGGAATTAAAACTGTGATTTCTACTCTTTTGTCTGTGAGAAGTCAACTGTTTTTTTTGTTATTTTTGTTGTTGTTTTTCCCCTGTTATTTTCTTTTTGTTGGAGAATTTAATTTGCCATTATATCACTTGGTTTTTACTTGATATAAAACAACTATATATTTTCTGCTTTTGTTCTTTCCTTGCTATCCAGGGAAAACAGTAAATTTTTCACCAAAAAATCACAAATATATGTACAAGTATTTGTGCTGAAACCACATCCGTACTAATTTTGTACTGTTCTATCTCCAGATAAATTTTATCTTCAACCTCAGATTTCTAGTGTATTTTATTTATATGATTATCAAAATGAAAGTATTAAATCAAAACTTGCCGCTGTTTCTCCGAAAGATACCTGGAGATACTGCTCGAGGTCTGGAATCCACAGCGTTGCATCAGAACAGGAAGTGAATTGGGAATTGGCCGTATGCATGATGGGAGTGAGCAGTGAAGGAAGCAGACATTATCAACAGCAGGAAGCTTTTACCTTTCCCATCCTAATTCTTCTGCAAGCACTCTCTATTGATCAAGTCCACCCTGACACACATAGACATGGGTATCTGGAATGAAATCTGCTGGGGTCAGCCTCCTTGCACAGAGAACACCACAGGGAAAGGGGGAAGAAAGGATTCAGTTGAGGCAGAAACTTCAAAATGAAAAAAGCTTATTAAGGAAAAATTGATTTGACTTCAGTTAAGTAACAGTAAACCACAGGAATATCATGGCACTGTTCCCAGATGCAAGCACACTGTGTGGCCTTAGGCATGCAGAGTTCTCAAAAGAGCTTAGACGCGCTAGAAGAGCATAAAACCCTTACAAAAGTGACAAACAAATTACTGAGTCTTCCTCTCCTAATGGATATATGGGACCTCTGGGGACAAGGGAGACCATATCTCTGGGAGCCAATTCTATTATTTTATATTTTCTGTAACCATCCTTACAGGTTTTCATAACTTTGCCAATGAATTATCTTCTTAAAGCATGCACTTTTATATTTTTCTGTCCATTGCATACCAGTCCTTCTGTGATAACCACATACTTTAAAAAAAGAGCACATTTTTAAGGGAGTAGACATTCCCTTTCAAAATGTATGCTATTTTTTCACAGTTCCATTCTTTTTTACTATTGATACTCATTCAAGGGCACATAATTTCTCTATCCCATTAGCTGTACTGATTGGTTGTATCTTGTTCTAAAACATTTATATATATATATATATATATATATATATATATATGTCTTTAAGGTCTATTGTTTTCAATTATTGAATTGCTTAATATGCTTAATTTCTGGACTTACAATACTTTGTGTCTTTCATTTTTGACAGCTTAAATTTTATAAATGTTTTCTCTGCAGTTTTTTCAAAATATGTGTACACAGAAAGGATAATAGTCTTTATCATTTCCTTAGCTAAGTTTAATCGGTTTCTGCACTTCCTCATGTATAATGAGGTATAATTTTATTGACCATTTCTGTCATACTACCAGGCAGACGAGGCTGTTATAGTGTTTCTTTACAAAATATTAAAGTAGCATTTGATTCCTATTTATGATGTTCCTAATTAAAAAAAATATCTTTCCATTCTGCCACTTTTAAGATATTCTGTGGTGTATTTAGGGTTCACTTTTAACTCTTTGCACAGTTATGGTATATGCTAAACCTTCTCTTATACACTCTTAGTCATCTTGTCCTGGTAGTATGACAAATCTGAAGACATCAAATTTTAATCTAAAAATAGAAAAACTTCTTTCATTAGTGTTAAATGATATTAGCAGCTTCCTATTCCAATATTCTCATCTCTCCTTTAAACGAAAGAAAATGTACTTATCATCACTGATTGTGCTGGCCCCTTCACCTTTTCCCAGATGAAAGATCCTACATAGATTCATTCTGACAAATTTTAAAAGTCTGATAGAATCAACTGTTGGTCATTGTATTCACAAGTTCTTCACCTCTTTTTGAGTTGTTCAACTGCTGTTAAATCATTTTTTGATATCTTAAATAAGGTGGGGGTTCCCATAATCTTTCTCTACTTCAAACAGTGCCATCCAAAAGCTGCTCCTCCATCATGTGAGTTTTATACCACTTTTTGTATCTTTTGTATCTTTTCTTGCATTCTGAGCAAATACATATCTACACACACAATCTTTAGGCATCACATCCATTGTAGAGCATTACCTTCCTTTGTTGATATTATTTTACTAGTCTTCTGTGAAAACTTTGCTCTTTTTCATTTCTTTTTTAATCATTTCTATTTCTAATTTAGTCAATGCTCATTGTTATACTACAAAATGGGCTATTTTCTCTATAAAGCCTTTGGCTCTAGAGCCTTATTTATAACAATTATTAACATGTCCTGTATAATTGAAAATATTTTAAAAAGCTTTTCTTCATTTTTTAATTTTAGATACAGGTTTTTCTTTTCTCTCCTTTTTTTAACTGAAGTGTAGTTAACACACAATATTACATCAGTTTCAGGTGTACAACATAGTGAGTTTTTATATATTTACACTCAATCTCACTCACTAAGCATTTCCCATTACCACATTTCCAGATATGGAGCAATTTAATTTAAATATCATAACAGAAAAATTCTGTTTATTGTTTTGTAATTCCAAATACATGATTTCTTGTGTTTAAAATATTTCTCTTTATATTTTGAATGTAAATTCAAAATGTGGGCATACATACATAGCTCTAAACACACATGCACACACACATATTCAAAATGTTCAAAGGATAAACACTGCAAAGTATCTGCTCATTCATTCCCTCTTAGAAATCCAGATCCCCTTTTCAGTTTTCTAGTTTTTTGAGTAACTTCCAGAGATATACTTTATGTATCCAAATACATTGCAGTATATTTTCCAAAAAATGGTATCACACTAGACTATTTTGGTAGACAGATGATGATCTCCCAAAGATCTCCCACACCCTAATCCCTGGAATCTCTCAACATAGTTTGTTAAATAGCAAAAAAAAGCAGATGGATTTAAGGTTACAGACTTTCAAATAGGGATATTATCTTTTGTATCCTGGGTTGGATTAAAGCGATCACTGGGTTCTTAAACTGGAAGGTGAAAGGGTTAGAGAAATGCTTCCACAGAGAAATGCAGCAGATTAGATTTGCGATATGCAAAGTGGGGACTCCACTTGTGGCTGGAGGCTTTAATATTTATGTATATTGTAATAAATGACACATCTTACATCTAAATATACTTATATTCTTATATAACTATATATTTTCTATAAAAATAAACATATAATTATATATATAAATATATGTATATAGTATTTCTGGCCTTATACTTTTTTTTGTTTTTTTTTTGTTTGTTGTTTTTTTTTGTTTTCTCTTTTGTTTTTTTAAATTTTTTATTAAGGTATGATTTATATACACTCTTACGAAGGTTTCACATGAAAAAACAATGTGTTTACTACATTTACCCATATTATCAAGTCCCCCCCATACCCCAATGCAGTCACTGTCCATCAGTGTAGTAAGTTCCCACAGATCCACTATGTACCTTTTCTGTGATACACTGTTCTCCCCGTGATCCCCCACACCATATGTACTAAACATAATACCTCTCAGTCCCCTTCTCCCTTCCCCCACCACCAGCCCTCCCACTCCCCTCCCCTTTGGTAACCACTAGTTCATTCTTTGAGTCTCTGAGTCTACCATTTTGTTCAGTTTTTCCTCACTGTTATACTCCACAAATGAGGGAAATCATTTGGCATTTGTCTTTCTCTGCCTGGCTTATTTCACTGAGCATAATGTCCTCCAGCTCCATCCATGTTGTTGCAAATGGTAGGATTTGTTTCTTTCTTATGGCTGAATAGTATTCCACTGTATATATGTACCACATCTTATTTATCCATTCATCTACAAATGGACACTTAGGTAGCTTCTATATCTTGGCTATTGTAAAAAGAGCTGCAGTGAACAAAGGGGTACATATGTCTTTTTGAATCTGAGAAGTTGTATTCTTTGGGTATTTTCCAAGGAGTAGGATTCTGGGGTCAAATGGCATTTCTATTTTTCGTTTTTTGAGGAATCTCCATATTGCTTTCCACAATGGTTGAACTAGCTTACATTCCCACCAGCAGTGAAGGAGGGTTCCCCTTTCTCGCATCCTTGCCAACATTTGTTGTTCTTACTCATTTCGATGCTGGCCATCCTTACTGTTGTGAGGTGATATCTCATTGTGGTTTTAATTTGCATTTCCCTGAAGATTAGTGATGTGGAGCATCTTTTCATGTGTCTGTTGGCCATCTGAATTTCTTCTTTGGATGAACCCTATCTTCATATCCTCTGCCCATTTGTTAATCAGGTTATCTGTTTTTTGGGTGCTGAGGTGTGTAAGTTCTTTATATATTTTGGATGGTAACCCCTTGTTGGATATGTCATTTACAAATATATCCTCCTATACTGTAGGATGCCTTTTTGTTTTGTTGATGATGTCCTTTGCCATACAAAAACTTTTTAGTTTGATTAAGTCCCATGAGTTCATTTTTGCTTTTGTTTCCTTTTCTCAAGGAGATGGGTTCAGGAAGAAGTTGCTCATGCTTATATTCAGGAGATGTTTGCCTATGTTTTCTTCTAAGAGTTTTATGGTTTCATGACTTACATTCAATTTTTAATCCATTTTGAGTTTACTGTTGTGTTTGAGGTTAAACAATAATCCAGTTTCATTCTCTTGCATGTACCTGTCCAGTTTTGCCAACACCAGCTGTTGAAGAGGCTGTCAGTTCCCCATTGTATGTCCATGGCTCCTTTGTCATATATTAATTGACCATATATGCTTGGGTTAATGTCTGGAGTCTCTATTCTGTTCCACTGGTCTGTGGGTCTGTTCTTGTGCCAGTACCAAACTGTCTTGATTACTGTGGCTTTGTAGTAGAGCTTGAAGTTGGGTAGCATAATTCCCCCTGCTTTATTCTTCCTTCTCAGGATTGCTTCGGCTATTCAAGGTCTTTTTTAGTTCCATATGAATTTTAGGATGATTTTTTCTAGTTCATTGAAGAGTATTGTTGCTATTTTGATAGGTATTGAATGAATCTATAGATTGCTTTAGGCAGGACGGCCATTTTGACAATATTAATTCTTCCTATTCATGGGCACTATCCAGGATGTGTTTCCATTTATTGGTATCTTCTTTAATTTCTCTCATGAATGTCTTGTAGTTTTCAGAGTATAGGTCTTTCACTTTGTTGGTTAGGTTTATTCCTAGGTATTTTATTCTTTTTGATGCAATTGTGAACGGAATTGTTTTCCTGATTTCTCTCTCTGCTAGTTCATTGTTAGTGTATAGGAATGCCACAGATTTCTGTGTATTAATTTTATATCCTGCAACTTTGCTGAATTCAGATATTAGACCTAGTAGTTTTGGAGTGCAGTCTTTACGGTTTCTTATGTACAGTATCATGTCATCTGCAAACCGGGATAGTTTAACTTCTTTCTTGCCAATCTGGATGCCTTTTATTTCTTTGCATTGTCTGATGCCATGGCTAGGGCCCTCCAGTACTATGCTGAATAGAAGTGGGGAGAGTGGGCAGCCTTGTCTTGTTCCCGATCTTAGAGGAAAAGCTTTCAGCTTCTTGCTGTTAACTATAATGTTGGCTGTGGGTTTGTCATATATGGCCTTTATTATGTTGAGTCACTTGCCCTCTATGCCCATTTTGTTGAGTTTTTATCATGAAAGGATGTTGAACTTTGTCAAATGCTTTTTCAGCATCTATGGAGATGATGATGTGGTTTTTGTCCTTTTTGTTGATGTGGTTGATGATGTTGATGGATTTTTGAATATTGTACCATCCATGCATCCCTGAGATGAATCCAACTTTACCATGATGGATGATCTTTTTGATATATTTTTGAATTCTGTTTGCTAATATTTTGTTGAGTATTTTTGCATCTATGTTCATCAGGGATATTGGTCTGTAATTTTCCTTTTTTGTGGTGTCTTTGCCTGGTTTTGGTATTAGAGTGATGCTGGCCTCATAGAATGAGTTTGGAAGTATTCCCTCCTCTTCTATTTTTTGGAAAACTTTAAGGAGAATGGTTATTAGGTCTTCACTAAATGTTTGATAAAATTCAGCGGTGAAGCCAATTGGTCCAGAAGTTTTGTTCTTAGGTAGGTTTTTGATTACCAGTTCAGTTTTGTTGCTGGTATTCGGTCTATTCAGATTTTCTCTTTCTTCCTGGTTCAGCCTTGGTAGGTTGTAGTTTTCTGGAAAGGTGTCCATTTCTTCTAGGTTATCCAGTTTGTGAGCATATAATTTTTCATAGAATTCTCTAATAATTCTTTGTATTTCTGTGGTGTCCTTAGTGATTTTTCCTTTCTCATTTCTGATTCTGTTCATGTGTGTAGACTCTCTTTTTTTCTTGATAAGTCTGGCTAGGGGTTTATCTATTTTGTTTATTTTCTCGAAGAACCAGCTTTTGCTTTCATTGATTCTTTCTATTGTTTTATTCTTCTCAATTTTATTTATTTCTGCTCTAATCGTTATTATGTCCCTCCTACTGACTTTGGACATCATTTGTTCCTCTTTTTCTAGTTTCATTAATTGTGAGTTTATAGTGCTCATATGGAATTTTTCTTCTTTCCTGAGGTAGGCCTGTATTGCAATATACTTTCCTTTTAGCACAGTCTTGGCTGCGTCCCACAGATTTTTGCGGTGTTGAATTGTTGTTGTCATTTGTCTCCATATATTGCTTGATCTCTGCTTTTATTTGGCCATTGATCCATTGGTTATTCAGGAGCATGTTGTGAAGCCTCCAAGTGTTTGTGGTATTTTTCATTTTCTTTGCGTAGTTTAATTCTAGTTTCATAGATTTGTGATCTGAGATACTGGTTGGTACAATTTCAATATTTTTGAATTTACTAAGGCTCTTTTTGTGGCCTAGTATATGATCTATTCTTAAAAATGTTCCATGTGCACTTGAGAAGAATGTGTATTCTGTTGCTTTTGGGTGTAGAGTTCTGTGGATGTCTGTTAAGTCCATCTGTTCTGTTGTGTTGTTCAGTGCCTTTCTCTCTCCTTACTTATCTTCTGTCTGGTTGATCTTTCCTTTAGAGTGAGTGGAGTGTTGAAGTCTCCTAGAATGAATGCATTGCATTCTCTTCCCCCTTTTAATTCTGTTACTATTTGTTTCACATATGTGGGTGCTCCTGTTTTGGGAGCATAGATATTTATAATGGTTATATCTTCTCATTGGATTGACCTCTTTATCATTATGTAATGTCCTTCTTTGTCTCTTGTTACTTTCTGTGTTTTGAAGTCTATTTTGTCTGATACAAGTACTGTAACTCCTGCTTTTTTCTCTCTGCTTGTTGCATGAAATATCTTTTTCCATCCCTTCACTTTAAGTCAGTGTATGTCTTTGGGTTTAAAGTGAGTCTCTTGTAGGCAGCATATAGATGGGTCTTTTTTTTTCTCCATTCAGTGACTCTATGTCTTTTGATTGGTGCATTCAGTCCATTTGCATTTAGAGTGATTATCGAAAGTTCTACACTTATTGCAATTGCAGGCTTTAGATTCGTGGTTACCAAAAGTTCAAGGTTAATTTCCTCACTATCTAAGAGTCTAACTTAACTCAAGATGCTGTTACAAACACAATCTAAAGGTTCTTTTCTTTTTCTCCTCCTTTTTCTTCCTCCTCCATTCTTTGTATATTAAGTATCATATTCTGTATTCTTTGTCTATCCCTTGACTGACTTTGGGGATAGTTAATTTAATTTTGCATTTGCTTAGAAATTAGATGTTCTACTTTCTTTACTGTGGTTTTACTTCCTCTGGTGACAGCTATTCAACCTTAGGAACACTTCCACCTATAGCAGTCCCTCCGAAATAGACTGCAGAGATGGTTTGTGGGAGGTAAATTCCCTCAGCTTTTGCTTATCTGAAAACTGTTTAATCCCTCCTTCAAATTTAAATGATAATCTTGCCAGATAGAGTAATCTTGGTTCCAGGCCCTTCTGCTTCATTGCATTAAACACCTCATGCTACTCCCTTCTGACCTGTAAGGTTTCTCCTGAGAAGTCTAATGTTATCCTTATGGGCTTTCCTTTGTATGTGATCTTATTTCTCTCTCTGGCTGCTTTTAATAGTTTGTTGTTATCCTTGATCTTTGTCAGTTTTATTACTGTATGTCTTGGTGTTGTCTTCCTTGGGTGCCTTGTGTTGGGAGATCTGTGGATCTCCATGGCCTGAGCGGTTATCTTCTTCCCCAGATTGGGGAATTTTTTAGCAACTACCTCCTCAAAGACACTTTCTATCCCTTTCTCTCTCTCTTCTTCTTCTGGTATTCCTATAAAGCGAATATTGTTCTGTTTGGATTGGTCTCACAGTTCTCTCAATATTCGTTCATTCTTAGTGATTCTTTTTTCTCTCTGTGCCTCAGCTTCTTTTTATTCCTCTTCTCTAGTTTCTGTTTCATTTATTGTCTCCTCCACTGTATCCAACCTGCTTTTAATACTCTCCATAATGCTCTTCAGCAATTGGATCTCTGACCTGAATTTATTCCTGAGTTCTTGGATATCTTTCTGTACCTCCATTCACATGTTGATTATTTTTATTTGGAACTCCCTTTCAGGAAGAGTCACGCGGTCCATATCATTTAAATCTTTCTCTGGAATTATATTAATTTTACTCGGGACCAGGTTCCTTTGGCGTTTCATGTTTGTATATGGTGCCCACTAGTGTCTAGAAGCTCTACTCTGGAGCTGCTCAGCCCCTGAAGCAATGTCGAGGGTCACAGGGGAATGGTATTGGTGCCTGGGGGAAGGAAAGAGCTGTTCCCTGCTTCCCGGCTGCTGTGCCTGTGTCCACTGCCTTAACCAGTGGGCCAAGCACACAGTATAAGCTTTTGTCCCAGAGCAGCTGTATATTGATCCTTGCTTTCCACAAGCGGCTAGAATCTCAGTCTCTCCAGGAATTCTGCTTGTAATAGCTTTCCAACCCGGTAATCATGTGAGTATCATGAAAGCACCATGTAATGTAGGTTTGTGTTCCCAGAGCAAATCTCTGGAGCTAGGTATCCAGCAGTCCCAGGCCTCCACTCCCTCCCTCTTCATTTCTCTTCCTCCCGCTGGTGAGGTGGGGTGTGGAAAGAGCTTGGTTCCCACCTGGCCACAGCTTTGGTACCTACCCTGTTCTGTGAGGTCTGCTCTTTTCTCCAGGTGTATGCAGTCTGGCACAGTCCTCTTTCCTGTTGCTCTCTCAGGATTAGTTGTGCAACTATATTTTCTAATTGTATACAGTTTTAGGAGGAAGCCTCTGTCTCTCCTCTCATGCCGCTATCTTTTTTGTAGTCTTATACTTTTACATAAAATTTTTATTATAACTTCTTAATAGTTAATTTTTTCATTCATGTTTATACTGAAGGGTTGAATTATATTTTCAATGATTTCTTTTAAACTTCTCCCTTCTCATTTTGTCTGCTTTATGCATTTTTTCTCCAGGCCATATTGCTGCTGCTATGGAGATTTACATTTCATTAGTACTTAATTTTTTTATTATTATTTTCTCATAGGTTCTTTGGAAATATTCCTTCTCCCTCTTTCTCCAGTGTTTTACAAGTCATCACAGTCTCTCTTGAATTGTTCTCGATGCCTTCTCTGCCATTTTCTCATTATCTCTTGTATAACCTGATTGTTTGATTTTGTTCTAAAATTTTTTTCCACTGAAAGCCAAATCACTTTTTTACTTTAATTTTTACTTGATACTGCCCTTTGCCTTTTTGTGTGTGTCCATTTGTCATGTTTTAATTTCTACAGGTCACTTAACCTGCTGGCTATGACAATTGTCACACACAAAAAAAATCATAGTAAAGTCTTATTTTTAACTTGGAAGAAACACACTAATTTTATCGTTCATATGTTCATGATCGTATTAGTTTTGTCTCCACACTCAAAATATGCTGCACTCCAAAAACTTCTCAATTCACATCCATAGCTGGAGCTGTGTCTTCCATGCACTTTTATGTTCTGTTTGTCTCCAAATGTGAAGCATAAGGTTGTTAACTCCATTCCCTTTATTCCAAAATTTTATTTCATGTATTTCTTAACCTATATGACAAACCTATCAAATACTTTTTTCAGGCATGTAAAAATATTTTGATAACTTGTTTAATAAGTTCAAAAGAGAATGATATGTATAGTTAGAATTATAAGAGAATTATATATTATGCTACATATATTTTATAATATTTGATAAATGGATCATAATTTATTATTTAAAGTTAATTTCCTAAATAAGACTTTAATAAATGTTATATGTAATGTTTAATAAATATAACTTACATATATGTATGTGTATATGTATGTATAAATACGTATTTATGGAGGGAGAGATAGAATGTGAGACAGAGAATGTGCTTTGGTTTGCTTAGTTAAGCTGTCAGAATATCATCTCTCTGAACCCATTGTTTTATTCTACTTCAGTTTTTTTCATATCATGGTTTCAGATAAAAAACTTCAATTTCTGTACTGATTTTAATCTAAATACAAACTTATTCATCTGTTCATTCAAAAGCTATTTATTGACTTGTAGACCTCTACTAGATGTTGGTGATAAATGAGCAAAACAGGAGAAATCTTTGCTCTTGTGGAATTTATAATCTAAGTTCATGTAAAACATACAAATGCATATTGAATGTGTCTATTGGTAATGAAACTATTGGTAATAAATGATGCAAGAGTAGAAACTGAATAAGAGTGCTCTTTTGCATGAGTGGTTGGGAAGGTGATAAGGCCATTTTTGGAGGCATATATTTGAAGAAAGTTCATGATGAATCATATAAATAGCCATGGGGCAGCATTAAAGACAAGAGGTTGTTTCACCATTGCAAACCTTCAAGTGTCATGCTATTTTGTCAATCAGTATATTTTAGTAACAACAAATTAAAATAATATGAAGCAAACATATTTATTTACCCAATATATAACTTCAACATAAAATGAATATTTTATAATGTTTCTGAGATGCAAAAAGTTCTAATAGCAATACCAGCCCAAAAGTATTTTGATAAATATTTATTTTAGTGACTATAATTTCTGGTAAGTAATCTACTTTCCTGGTACATTTCAATAAAAATAGTTAATGCTCTTTTTTTCGCAGACATTAGCAAAAAGAAAAAAGAAGACTATGCCTGAACTTGTCCCAGATATATTAAACTTACTCAAGAAAAACTGTATGAAAAGATAGTTATAATCTTCCCAGTTTTGCTTGTAGGAAATTCTGATTTCTAAACAGTGCTTAAATAGACATCTTAAAGGCTATCCCATCAGTGGATGTGGATTTCTCAAAGGAGAAATTAGATGGGCATGAATATTGCCTAGAAGACATTGCTTCCAAAGTTACAATATTCAAAATGGGAATGTCACCATCATTTTCCCATATCAAACTGATAGCATATTCTTATGACACTGTACAAACATATGAAATTAAACAAAATTGATTTCCATCAGTAGACTTCCTCTTATGACTAAATAGATAGTAAGTGATTATGCCAATTATGTTTTAGTATTCTCTGGTTTGAAAATTAAAGTCCAATTGTATAAACTCCGTAAATTGAAATCTTTGTATGGAGATATTTGTGGCTCAGTCTCAGTGCAAATTTGCACATAATTAAGCAGTCTAACAAATAAAAAGTAAAAACTAAAAATTATAAATTATTTCAAAGATTTACTGTCCTTCATAGATTATCCAGAGTGATCTGATTCTTAATATTCAGTAATTCTTTTCAGTCTCGATATTCACAGTTCCCTTGTGCTTTGCTGCTGTTCCACAATTTCTCCCTGTCCGATTAATTAAACTTCCTCATCAGCCTGTCTTTATGCTTTTGTGGTTATTGTTGCCTTGTCCTCTCCTTCTCTCCTATTCTCACTCCCTTTGGGATATTTATTGTGTTGATCAACTTGTATTTTCTTTGGAAGTTTTCATCAATCTTTTGCTTCTTTATCACATCACCTTCCATATGCCTGTAATTCATCATCACAAAAATCCCAACATTGCCAACTGTCTCACTCAGCTAGCTGGCTGAAAGAATGGGAAGAAAGGCAACAATGAAAAAAAAATTATGTCCCTTCAGCTACCATCCTTTAAAAGACACTCCTACACTAAAATAAAGACAGAACAAAAGCCCATGTACAATAATGTTGTACAGAGTCTAGAGGATTTTTAGTCATATGTTTTCTGACAGTAGAAGCACATGCTTTGACATTTGTTTTCCTATGGCAGCATCATCCTGTTAAGAACAAAATTTATATCTTTAGAGCATATTGAACTTCACTGTTTACTAAAATCTTAACAAGATTGCTCCTTTGATTGATGATTTCCAAATGAACCAAACAATCCACTTTCACAAAACCTTAACACATTTCTAGGACCTACCATAAGTCCTGTTGATAAACATGCAAAACAGTGAAGAAGAAACCTTTTGCTGCATGTGTTCCCCAAATATATTCTTCAGGGGGAAAGAAAACCACCACCTACAACTTAGTTTCCTGTGAGATGATGGTGCACACAATGATGAATAAATATGTGTATGATGTATGGGTTCTTTACAATTAAACAATAAAATATGGCTTACTATGATTACAACTTTGAGAAAATGGTATTTTATCATGTTACAATCACTCACACAAATCTGCAAGATGACTGGGGTCATCTCTTCAATAAATGCCTGATTATTAATGAAGTGCTATTGCTTTTGTGTGAATGTGCTGCTGCTATTCTCTGTTCTGCTTAGAAGCTTATTTGCATTTGCCCACCAATATGGTCAGAATTTTTTTCTCAAAGAAGCAAATTGTTTTGACATTCCAGTTATCTCTTCCACACATGAACAAGGATGTTCTGCCTTTAAATATCTACACTATGAAGTCTCAGAAAAGGATACAGTATGGGCTGGTGAAAGACTTGAACAGAGGCCATCAGGGACCATCTGGGAAGTCTGTGGAGAAGCCAGCAAAGTTGGTTTGTCCCTTGCAGGCCTTATGCTCCATCTGCCATTCAGAGGTTCACCTGAGTACAAGACACTTTTGTGGGAACAATGTCATTAGAGTGAAAATAAATGAACAAAAACATGTACACATCAGCACATCAGCACATGCACAAACACACACACACCTACTAATTTAGGATGGTGCTTAATTCTTAACTAGGCGTAAGCAGAGATTTGACAAATATTTTACCTTCCAATTATATTTATTAACCTCCTAATTGTGATATATACATGTACATAAATATATATACATACACATAGCTATATGTACATTTATATATATATACACACACACTATATATATATACAAAATCATATCTCATGATAGAGGATGATGCTTTCTAATATTAATGATACTAACTTGGATCAGTTACACAAGGCAAAACAGATACATCCCTTTGTGGATGGCAGTGGCCACAAAGAACTCTGGGATTTGACAGGTAGGTACCATTGGGAGCCGAGGGGGAGGAAGTGTCCCATTACTAATAACTTGGTATTCATTGATCATTCTTGCCTGGATCAGTCATGACAATAGGGGTTGTGTCTCTCAGGATTCAGTCACAGAACCTCTGCAAATTATGGAATAAAGTAGAGCTGGTGGAGTAAAGATCAGAAAAAGAAACTAAAAGAACAGAGAACTCACAAAACCAATGAACCAGAAAGCCTGAGATCAGTCAGCTGCCAAAGTAGAACCAGGAAAAGGGAGCTGATGACATTATTGGGAGCTGTTGACTCCATGGATCTGTAGTCTAAATATTTAATGATGGGCACTGGGATCTGTCATTCACTTGGCTTCATGGTTGGGGAGAAGAATTAAACACGGGACAGAGAAGAGTGAGAACAAGCTGTAACCCAATAGCATTTTCTGCAACTGCTTTTCATTTCTAACCATGACAACTTTCAGAAAGTAATAATTCCTACTTTGCTTTCATTTCTCAAATATCTTAAAAATGCATACTTTTCCAAGCTTAACCCAGCAGGACACAAGGAAGGAGTCTTTGATTACTTTGAGTTCCAGCTTAACCAAGACTTGGGAATTTATAATCCAAATCACTAAAGCACACCTCTTGCCAGCTTGGTCTCCTCACACACCTCTTTGGATTACACTTAACTTCCAGATGAAATAATCATATAATCATGCCAAGAACATCAGGATGAGTGAATTCAAGAAACATTAGCTAGTTGCAGCACTTTATTTGCTGTTAAGTCAGTCCCATGTCAGAAGATTTCTGTGTAGAAAAGCTTTATGAATAAGATAGTCTGTAAACCCAGTAATGGTGGTTATGGAAAAAATATAATCACCGAGAAAGATGATTCATAACCTCATGGTTTATTACAGTGCTAACAAACTGTCTCCCCTTCTATGATGGTCGAACGTCTGGTGCCTTGAAATAGTGAAGCTAAAACACGTTTGGCATTGGTATCTGCTGCTGGCACGTTTGGCATTCAGTGGCGGTAATTGAGATTACCTTGATGAATGAAGTATATGTTGGTGAGCTTAGGCTCAAAATCCATTCCTGCCATCATGTCCAGTTTGTTCATCAGCAAGGGGCACATGGTATGTTGTTCATAAGCAAGGATAAGGATGACTGACATCTCAATAACAGGCCGTCTTGTTCAGCTGATCACTAATGTCGGGGAGGAAAAATAATTTTCCCTCCACCCTTCTGAGTTCTTGGCAGAGACTCCGGTGATAAAAGACAGATTAACAAGGGAAAAACAAACAAAAATTTATTAACATGCCTCAAGGATAGCTGAAATACTCAGGGAAAAATGAGTTATTCAGAGTTGGTTTTAGAATTCGGGAGTAAATATCATAATTGGGAAAAGAGAGGGAGAATTAAAGCCCCTTAGGGGAGCACAGAGGATTTTTAATAAACATGAATAGGTTATTAGAAGTATAATGGGAGGTATGACTGTTTGTGACAAAGTTCATCTGGGTATGGTATTCCCTTCCAGCCTCCTCTCCTGGCATTAGTCAACCTTCCCTGGTTGGTAGAATTCCAAAGGAAGGAATTTATGACAAATGAGTTTCTTTTGTAATTATCTGTCTTTAGGCAGATAAGGGGAGTTTAGAAAAAACCTCTCCCTGAATTTGCTGTTTTTTCAAATATCTTCAGTTCAAAATAATCAAGATACCAAAGCAGCCTGTTTGAGGTGGCATTTTCTGCTATCCTTTATTAAGATCTTCCTCTGCTGAAGTTGCTCTTTGGTGAATCTTCACAGAGGCTTCAGATTTTCACATTTGGTGCTCATTTAATTTTAACTGTCTATGTACATCTTTTACATATATCCTTATCTTCAGATTTCCAATTGTGTGTTTTTTTCCCCCAAGTACCTAACCATATAGTCCCAGAATTGGCCATTGATTCAGTGCCTGCAGGTCCTAGTGTGGCTGGTCAGCTGTGTCTGGGAAGTCTCTCCCTGTGCTCTGGTGAAACCTCAGCCTAGAAGGGGAAGTATTCTTGACTCTGAACAAGAAGGAATTTTCAAGCAGTTTGGAAGAGCATAGGTAAGGAAGGAATTCATTAGAATGAGAGTAGAAATGAATGGCAGCGGCCTTGCTGGCAGCTGAGAGCAGGAAAATGCAGAGGTGCAGAGGGAAGGTTTTCTGAACATTTTTTTGCTATAGGATAGATTCCCTTGTCTTCTCTTAAAGCCAGGGTCACTTGGCATCCCATGTCCACTTGGATCTGCACTGAGTGGGGACTAGTCCTTACTGATAGGGAAACTATTCAACAGAGCCATCAAGGTCAGTAAACCGCTTATTTCCTCTGGTTGATGAAGTCAGCAGAGCGCTCCCAGCTCCCTCCTCCCCTCCTCTGGGCTCTTCTTTTGCCTTGCACACGCAGAAATGCAAAACATATAAATATATAAATCATAAAATAATATAAATCACTCCCTTTGCCTATGCTTAAGGCTCAGACCTTGGGAAATTACTCCCCACTGAGCACACCACTGTGAAAATAAAACCTCAACACTCCAAGACCTCTGAGTGCTGCTTGGTTCTTCCGTCAGTGACCAAGTCCAAGTTTTTCAGGTTTTTCCATAACACTACCACCCTGGGATTTGGGGGGCTCCCGGAGCATGGGATGGAGTGAGATCATGTCCTGAGGGCTTCCCAAAGAAGGGAGATTTCCATGCAGGCTCCTGCAGCTGCAGTTCCATACGAATGTCACGGTCGGGGGTTGCCTTCGAGGTTTTGGGGCAACACAAAGAACAAAGAAGGCAGAAGGAGTCGTCATGGAGGATGCTCAAACAGGCCACTTTGTTCTGCACACAGCTGTACTTCTTATACTGCTATACTGCTAATTCGCAGTTACATAAGTGTTTTAAGATGCACATGCATGTAGCCTTCATGGCCAGGCATCTGGCCAACAAGGCCCTTATCTAGCTCGTCTCCTATGGGTACAATAGGTTTTCCAAGGCCAGACATATCTGGGGTGAAGCAGTGGGCAGCTGTCCTCATAGAGCCATAGGGGAAGGCCGGGGGGCTTCCCTACAATGGGTCACCCAAGTGACCGAAGCTTACAGGCCCAAAATGAGCTCTCAGCAGCCCCTCCCTACTTATCAGGTGAAATGGAGGCTTGGAAATATAATGAAATAGCAAGAAAAGAAAACGCAGTAAGCTGAGCAGTGAGAAAGCTTTATTTAATGGTACACACTTAAAAAGAGAAAAAGTGCTAGTGTCCTCAGAGAGATGGCATGCTAAAAGGCTGATGGTCCCCTCTTTTAAGAAAGGGCCGGGATTATAGACTTGTAAAGTGGTCTCAAAATGTTTATCTCTGGTGAGAGACATTAAATCACTTCTATTATCAGTCCTCCAGGTAATTCTGCAAAATTAACTTAATGTAAGAAATTGGTCAGTTCCTCTCCAGGATGGCAACTTCCCTTTGGGAACATATCAATCAAGACAGGCCACCTGCCCCCAAAATGGATTGAGTTATTGTCTGTTTGCTAAACAATTTGTTAGGAATCTTTTTTTTTTTCTTTTTTTTCTGGTGGGGAAGATGTTCAAAAAAATTTATTTATTGGCCATATAAATTTTTGCTGTAAGAATTCAGTCATAAAAAATTTCTAACCCTGGGGAAAAGAGTTATCACATGACTTATCCTTTTGATGGTATATTGTTTTTTTTTCTTTTTTGAGAGGGCATCTCTCATATTTATTGATCAAATGGTTGTTAACAACAATAAAGTTCTGTATAGGGGACTCAATGCTCAATGCACAACCATTAATCCACCCCAAGCATAATTCTCGTCAGTCTCCCATCTTCTGAAGCATAACGAACAAGCTCTAACGTGGTGAACAAATTCTTACATAGTGAATAAGTTCTTACATGGTGAACAGTGCAAGGGCAGTCATCACAGAAACTTTCGATTTTGATCACGCATTATGAACTATAAACAATCAGGTCAAATATGAATATTCGTTTGATTTTTATACTTGATTTATATGTGAATCCCACATTTCTCCCTTATTATTATTATTATTATTATTTTTAATAAAATGCTGAAGTGGTAGGTAGATGCAAGATAAAGGTAGAAAACATAGTTTAGTGTTGTAAGAGAGCAAATGTAGATGATCAGGTGTGTGCCTGTAGACTATGTGTTAATCCAAGCTAGACAAGGGCAATAAAACATCCACGGATGCAGAAGATTTCTCTCAGAACAGGGTGGGTGAGGTTCTAAGCCTCACCTCTGTTGAACCCCAATTTCTCACCTGATGGCCCCCCTACGACTGTGCCTGTCTTAGGTTGTTCCTCCCTTGAGGAATCTTACCCATCTCTGGCTTGTTAGGAATCTTATTTCCTAACTTTCTGGTTTTTAAAATGGAATCTTACTTTTAGACTCCTTCCTGTTCTTGTTATATTGTTGATATCTCATCATTTTTCACCATAGGCAGGAACAGTTAGCTATGGTGTGTGTCCCAGGTCCCTGCCCTGCATCACTAGCATGGGAGGCCACCACAGGTGGGCACAGTCTGCTGCTGGTCATCACACTGCATCTGGCCAGCGTGGAGGAGCTCCTCATGGGCACAGACTGTGTCAAAATCTTTCTCCTTGACTGTGCACCACAACGGAGCAGTAGAAGCCGACCTCACTGAGACTGGTTGCAACACCTATGTGTGGAGTGGAGCAGGACGGTGGGCCTCACACCTCCAGGCAGTCAAGAGGCCTCAGCTCCAAGGGGCTCTGCTTTGGATTTACTGCTGAAACTGGAAGTGGAACTGCTCCTTAGGGGGCTGAGGAGTCAACCATTGATAATCATAGCAGTCTGGCTTGTAGATCTGATCACTGTAGTGTGTTTACTGAACGAGGACTGGGAACAAGGCACTGGGTCTAGGTCATATTGGCCTGAGATCAGCAGGTCAGGCAGGAATGGCAGGAATGACAGGGTGAGGTAGGCAGCTCTCATGGCTGGAATGTATGACAATTTAGTATCCTGCTTGCTAATAAACATCTCTAAGCATGGCAACATTTGTCTGAGAAACATGATCTCCAATATATACCAAAAATAGCTTCATAGATGTGCATAATTCACTTGACTTAGGGTGGTGCACAGCTGGAAATGAGTTTGAATTTCATTTGTAAAACCTTTGAATGTGTAGAAGAGGTAAATGAAAATGTCCATGTAAGAATTTACAAGGCAACAAGTTCAGAGATCATAGTAGTTCACCATAGTTGTTTTGGCATATTTTAAATTCTGATAATGTTGCTTCTGTGAAACTTTTTTAACTTTAGTCAGACTTGGGAGTTTCTTACCAGAAATGTAGTTTCTTTTACAAGAGACAACTAATAAAGAACTCACAAAGTAGTAGTGTCACATCTTCTTTTTAACTCTTGCTTCTTTTCCAGTAACACAGGTAAAAAAAATTGAACCCATAAATTTATATTTTATCTAGGATAGAATCTTTTGTCTTCTAATTTTACTATGACATCCCAGATTCATAAAGTCACAAAATAATGGAACATGAAAATATAAAAACATTGTCTATCTTAATATCTTATCACAGTCTGTTCACATGTATATACTTCCTAAAATAATGAACAGTAAAAGTGACATAGGAAATAGAGCATTAAGATACTAAAAATTAATCTGGCAAACTTAACTGAGGTCAAAGTTTCTGGCAGATTCAAGTATATTTTACTTGGAACTTACTTGCCCTTACCTGCTTGGCATTTTTGAATAGTAATAGTTTTATTCCTTCATTTTAATTTATTCAGTTACTTCTTCAAGTGATATTTATTTTCCTATTACCCATTAGTTTTACAATCACTTGTCATTTGCAAAGAATGCCTTAGCAAAAAAAAGTCATCAGGTTCCATGGTCAAAGGAAATGCAAGTGTTCCTTTAGACAATTTTATTTTATATTTCATTTACATGTAATGTGATATTATAAAACTAGCTGGAAGATATAGTCACACATTCAAAGAGATTTCAGAGAAGGAAAAGACAAAGCAATATTCAGGAATTGAAGGAGAAATGCTATTGGTGCCATTTTTTATCATTTTTCCCTTCACCTGCAAGCACTGTGTTCAAACAATATAAATTTACAGTAACATTTGATGGTGGTGGTGGGCTTTAAAAGTCACAGAAGTAAATGGATTTATTGTACTTATTTGTATTTAAATATGTCTATGTTTATTCATTTTGTTTCAATCTTTAAGACTCCTTATTATATTAAAATAGCTATAAAGACACTTGCACATTATTTTGCATTTTCAGATGCCAACATTTCATGGTTATTTGTATGTCCACAAAATGTCAGGAGGAAATAACCAACTTTGTCCAAGACACATGTGTGAGTAAAGTCTGCAATAGAAAGACCTATTCTGCAGTAGTGAATATGTCATGGTTAAGATATCATGATACTAAAAGAAAAGATTAAATGTTTTGAGACTGTAATGTATCTTTTATAAAATAAGCCTACAGGGTTTCAAAAATTATTTCATTTCTTTTAGAGAATGACTACTATCAGATGTAGTCTGATCATATCCTTCTGATTCTGTAACTGGAAGCCCTATGCATTCCCCAAGATTTCATTATATTTCTCAAGTTGGGGCATGGCTCTGCAAATATTTTTAAAGACACCTTTATCTCTGAGTTCTTTTAACAAATAACCTCTCTATGTGTCATATTATTCCATATGTGGATTTCAACAACTCTTTCTCTCCTTTCTCTGCCCCTCACATAAGATTTCTACTTCTACATCTATTTCTAATTCATATCTAATCCTCAACTTCTTCTGCCTCTATTCCTATGTCTACCTTTCTGTGTCAAAAGAGATCCATGAGACAATAGAATTTTATCAATATTTTCTCAGGAGATTACAATTATATTGTAACTTGTGTTATGCATGAAATATACCTTGCAAATCTAAAAATTTAGAGAATGTAATTGGCTAAAGTCCCAAACTGCTGTACTCTAAAATCCATTGCCATATTTCTTCCCACATTCCCACGTATGTCTGAGCATCAAAGGATTAGACAGGTTTACTATGTCAGGCCCATTTTTAGCAGATATGGAATTCCTATGATGGCCAATTTTGGTTAGAGGACACTTTAAAGGTCTTGCTTAATTTTCTTGTATGGCATTCTAGCACACTTCTATCAAGCCTTCTTTTCATCTTTGTTTCATGCAAGATCAGTCTCATATTATGGTCAGATAGCTCTCCCAGAATCACTTGGCTTCCTCTTTGTGGTCTATTTCACAGTATTTTCCCCTTAATAAAATCCGTACACATTTAATCTCATCTTGACAATTATCGATTTATTGCCTATCAGCTCCAAATTCATCCTTAAATTCTTCATCTGTGAAAGTAGATCTGGGCCTTTAGATAGTTTTACTCTGACAACTGGCATGATGTTAAGCTTTACAATGGAAGACACTAAGAAGACATTTCAGGAAAAAAGGTTTTTTGCTTTTTGTATGCTCACTTGACAGGCTTCTATGTGCTGTTTCCTCCAGGATCATTTTCCTGTAGCACTCATAATTTTTCCAACTCCTGGTCATGAGATACCCAGTGACCAAAAGCTCCCAGCACCCAGCAGGTATCCCTAGCATCTTCTCCCTGGGCAGTTTTCCAAGAAGAATGACTGTGGTGAGCCACCCTCTTCCTCATAAACACTTTACCCTAATACTCTAAAGGATGAGTTTCTATCAAGTTCCAGAAGGCAGATTTCCAGCCAAGTTCTTCTAACACAATACCACAGACAACTGTCTCTTATTGAGAAAACCATGACCTTGGTCTCCTCAACAAGGTCAGGATCTCAGCCCTGGGGGAGGGGACTGTCTTTCTTGGGTGCTCTATCTCAGCTGTTGGGGTAGTGGTTCTTTCTTATATTTATTATTATTTTTATGTTCTTTGAATTTCTCTGTACTACTTACTACTCAGTCATGCTTCAGTTCCCTGCTATAGTTAAAAATTCTTTACATGAAACTTCCCCTGTAGGAAAGCAACAATAAAGCTTTGAAAAAAAAAAAGTAGGGAGGAAGAAAAAGAAAAGAGAAAGTTTTTTAAAGGAAAATAGAAAAAGAAACTCAAGATGCAAGAAAACAGTTAAAAAATATACCAGAACGGAATAAGTTATGTATCCACGTCAGGGGGTTGGATTAAAGATGATATTGATTCCTATCTTCATTTAATTAGTGTCACACAAGTTCTCATCAAGAATAATAAATGGAAAATTTTTATTAAGTTTGCCTTATAATCTGAGTTAACTACTGATCACACTAATGGTCTCACATACTCAGGAAACAATGGTCTGTCTTTTGTTGTATTTTACTTTTTGGGCTGACAAGAAGTTTCTGGCAAGATGAAGAAGGAGAAGGAGAAGGACTTACAAAAAAGGAATAATTGAAGATGGGCCATTTCAGAAAGAAATTGCCTTCAACTGCAGAGTGGCTATCTGTATTTGGTCAAGTATGGTTGGATCAGACATTAGTGTTAGGCCAAAAACTTGGAACCAAGAGTAACCTTATCTCAACAGCAGATGTGACACTTACAAAGTTTGTAATGTTGGACTGTTCAGTGGTACACTTGTACTGAGTTTCTGTAAAAATTATTCTATTTCATATTATAAATATGAATATAAAATAAATTGCTATTATTGTTTCTATAGGCATGTGATATTTAAATATAAGAATTTAATAGATCTCACATATATGCTAAGTAAATAACATAAATGAATAAATATAACAAACCGTGTATTTTATAATGGATGTACTTTATTTTTAAATATCCACATAGCTTATATGAGAAAATGATGATTATGTAATAGGCCACAAAGAATATCCCAAAAATATTACCTTGATCTCTTTCCATTAGGCATTCTCTCAGCAGTTCCTGGACTATATGCCAAGTTCTCCTCATAATGTTTCAGGCTCCAAAATTCACATATAGACTCAGTTTCCTAAATTGTTAAGAGTTTACCATCTCACTGTCCCACTGTAAATGTAGGATTTTGCTTCTGTTCATGGGTTCCTTAATCAGCCAGTGAACCTAATTTAAGATGTAAACATATGTTATTTTCTTTTCAAGAGGATAATATCTAAAATTTCATGGAAAATTGCTACATTTATACACTCAGAAGTTAGAACTACAGTTTGTATGAAGCCCAATTAAACTATGTTCCCATACTAAGAAAACTGATGGTGGCAGGCTTCTAAATCTAAAACTTTCTTTTTTGTAATTGTATTTCAACTTAGACTTTGAATCTTTTCTAATAATATTTATCTGGAAAAGCTGTATGCAGTCTCCCAAAGTCAGGTAGCTGTTCTGTGGGACTTACTTCAGATTCTGGACTATTCTGTAACTATCATTTATTTGGCTCATATTTCTGGCTCTGAATTCAACTCTGATAAATATGTCTATTTATCTTCCTTGTTAACTTTAATACATCTGCTTAGTTATATGTATGTGTTATTCTTTTGATTTTACCACATTTGATCAATTTTAAAGAAAACAGAGCTGTGAAATAAAAACTATTCCAACTAATACCCAGAAAGAGATAAACTAACACATAGAAAAATATGGAATTTAATACCCCAAAAACATAACTTTAAAAATTAAGAAAAATATTCTTTTTTGGCAGGGTCAGGGGAGCTTGAAAGAATTAATCAACATCAGATTATTCCATAAAAGTTCAGGTAGAAAGCTTTATGATACAAGAGTGTAGCTTGTTTCTAAAGGGAAAAAAATGATCAGAGGTAAGATATAGATAAATATAATCTTTTTCTTATTTTATTTTTTCAAAAATTTATTTTTAATTATATGAGAAACAATTGAGAGTATACAGCAAATTAAGTGACATATTATGACTTACAGTATAAGCAAAAGTAAAATGTGTAACAATAGCATGAAGAATGGAGGGATTAAAAGTATACTGTCTTATAATACATTAAGAGTGTTTTAATAATATTAGAAGATAAATTGTGACAAGTCAGAGATAGGTTGTAAACCCTGGGTATAACTACACAGGCAATAGTGACATAGAATAATAATAATGATAATCTAAAAGAAGATGGAAAAGAGAAGCATAAAGAGATGGAACACATAGTAGTAAGCAACTGAAAAATGTTAGATTTAAATCAACTTTAATAATAGTTTAAATTAAAAGGTATACATTATGTACTTAAAGATATAACTGAGATCAGATATAAAAAGGAAGACCCATCCATATACTATTTCTTATAATTCACTTATAAAGACACATAGAGGTTTAAAAAAATAGAAAAAATGGACCATGTGGTTATTAATTAAAAGCAAACAAATTGACTATATTAAAATCAGAAGATATAGGCTTTACATCATAGGTAAAGAGAGACTTTATATAGAGTATAAGTTCACCCTTAATATACTATAATCCTAAATATGTACACACCTAATAAGAGAGCTACAATATATCTGAAGCAACGGACATATGAAAGTGAAATGAAATTCAGAGAAATACACAATTAAAATTGGAAATTTGACCTTCTTTCTCTGTAACTGATAGAATAAGCAGTCAGAAAATTAGTAAAAACACCAAAGATCTGAGCAGTGTTGCCACTCAACTTAAGTTAACTGACATATGTAGAACTCCCCACACAACAGCAGCAGGAAATAACTCTTTAAGTGCACTGGAACATTTACTAAAATAGCATTTATCCTGGGGCAATCAAACAAATGTTGGCATATTTTTAAAAATTGCAATCACATCAAGGACTGCCTAGATTAGAATTAAAATAAATATCAATATCAGAAAGATACTGGGAAAATCATCAAATATAGAAAAATAAACAATATTCATCTACATTTATACATGTTTCAAAGACAAAGTCATGAGAAAGGAAAGCAGATTTAGAGTTTAATGAAATGACAACATTGATAACACCAAATGCTGATAAGGATGTGGAGCAACAGGAACTCTCATTCATCCCTGCTGGGGTACAGCCACTTTAAAAGAGATTGGCTTACTCTTACAAAACTAAATACTCTCTTACAAAACTAAATCCATTAATTGTGTTCCTTGGCATGTACCAAAGGAGCTGAAAACATTTCCACACAAAAACCTGAACATGGATGTTTATGGAAGTTTTATTCAGAATTGCCAAAACTTGGAAGCAAGGAAAAATATCTTTAAGTAGGTGAGTGGAAAAATAAACTTCGGGACTTTCAGACAATGGAATATATTCAGAACTAAAAAGAAATGATCTGTGAAGCCAGGAAAAGACATAGAGTAATCTTAAATGCACATTACTAATTGAAAGAAGCCCTATATGGAAAGCTATACATTATATGATCCAAAGTATATGACATGCTGGAAAAAGCAAAACTGTGAAGATGGTAAAAAGATCAGTGTGTGCCAGGGCTGGGCGCTGGGGAGGTGAATAAGCAGAGCATGAAAGATTTATACAGTAGTGAAAATACTTTATATAATATTTTAATGATAGACATATGTCATCATACATTTATCCAAACCACTGGAATGTACATCACGAAGAAGAGTGAACTATAATCAAAACTTTGGACTTGAGGTGATTACAGTATGTCAATATAGGTTCACCAATTGTAACAAATGTAACCACTCTGGTGGGGGATGCATGTGAAGTTGGAAGATATATGGAAAATCTCTTTACTTTTTCAGTTTTTCTGCAAAGTTAAAAATGCTGTAAAAATATGAGCTTTAAAAAAAATTAATTTATTTCACTAGAAGAGGGATAGAGATGTTTAATATTTACCTATCTCCGAGTCAGTTGGGCCCATGAATTCTAACTTTGGTTATCCATAAATGACAGAAATAATATCTATGACAGTGTTTCTGAGAAAAAATAAAAGTGCCTGTTCTAGAATATAAAGGAATATTTTTAAAAATTATATAATGTCAACTATTACTAGGTACATTTTGGCATTTCAACAAAGTTCATGCTGTATCATGTGATCTCTCTCATTTACAAATTAGTTTTCTTCATGTTTCCTTATAATTCAACTAGAGTACCTGACATGTTACTGGATTACTAGTCTCAAACTGCCTCATATACCTAGCTAAGGAAGAGAGGTACTTTTACATTTTCCATGATCAAATGATTTTTTTTCCATCATGAAACTTTTTAGTGTACCTATGAGTGGGTGAAATTCTCAGGAGGAACTTCACTGAATATCTTTAATCAAAGTTGAGTTAAGAGAGAGAGGTGCATGACAACTGAATATCTTTAAGCAGAGTTGAATTAAGACTATATGACAATTTGAGAATTCCGCTTTCGTAGAAAGGCTGAGCAGTCAAATCTGGGCTTCTTCTGACACTTCAGGTTGAATTTGAATTTATAGAGGCCATAACCAGTTTTGAATTTTGCAAAAATACCTCTCAAGTTCATATTTTAATTAACTTTAACAATCATTTGGGAATTTCTCACACTCAGTTGAACTCTGAGTTGAATGTCTAGGAGCATCAGATTTCAATTAATAAGGTTACTAAGTTCAACAGTGCAGAAACAAAAGAACTATCTTGAATATGTTAGAAAGTGATTGAATAATGAGGAAATGAATTAGATGGCATAATTCTATGAACCTTCTGCTAACAATTGTATAGTTGTTGACTAGTTCCATATAATACTGGGCTGCTTGTACAATTGAAAATAGTTTCCCTTTCTTATGGTTTAAAGTCTAATTACAAGCTGGTTCCCTATGCTACTAAAGGATTTTCACTAAGATTCCTGTGAGATCATTTCTTTTCTTTAAAAGTTCCCTAGAGTCAAGACAAATCATAACTAGGAGAATCCATATTGCAAGATTTACTTTGGGGTGTGATGATAAATAATGGAAAAAAATCAAGTTACCAGAAAAAAAAAAGATGAAAAAATTTACTTGCATTTTGTTTCTATCAAACTTTTAAAATGAAAATAAACTGAATATAATAGGTTTATTTAATAACCTATTTTTATTAATTCTCAACTTTCAAAATTACACCCAGAAACAGGGAAATTTTATTTATGTCTTGAATTAAAATGAAAGCTGAACTTTTAAGTTGGTGAAATTACTAGCCAACATAGCAAGGGTTTTGAAGCACTTCATATGATTTTGGTTAAACAATTAGTGATTGTGGGTAAAAGTGCAATATTTCCAGAATCTCTCACCTGGTTTTAGTGCATCTCCACATAATAGGTGTTTCAAAGGGGTGGAGAGAAGTAGTCCATCTCCATATCAATAGGTAATTACAAAGGTGAGCAAGGGCTTATCTGGGCCACACAGGTTGGATTGGGCCTCTTCTTCTATGGCCCAGTCACGAGAGACATGGAGAGCAGAAGTGGACTGCTTGTAAGAAACAAATTTCTCCCACTTTATTTATCCCTTTGACTGAATTCGGTTTCTAAAACATTTTGCCACAGGATTTTTCCCCTGGAGTTAACAGTATTTTCAAATTAGAGTTATCATTTGGTCAACTATACTATTAAGACATTACCATATTTTGAGGTTATCTCATTTGCTATGGTCAAAGTAGAGTAAAAGTTTGATTAAGTAGGTTTATGCAAAATAAAAATTATTTAATTAAACAAAGAGATATTGCTAAATTGGGTCAAGATATATGTCTTTGTGGATTAACTTTATTTTTGCAATTATTTCATACTCTTCCCTCTTGAAAATGAAGTGACCCATAAATTTTGAATTTCATATCTTACATGAACTGAGTTAATGCTTTTCCAACTTGCCTTCACGTAATAAAAGATTTCACTTTGTTTCAGTACAGTCTGTATTTTGATATGCTACTAAAGGATTTTCACTAAGATTCTTGTGAGATCATTTCTTTTCTTTAAAAGTTGCTTTTTATTTTTCATGATGATAAAAAAGTACAATGTGAATACATAAAGAATGTAAAGGAATATGCAAAACAGTGATCTTTTAAGCTGAACTTCCATGATCCTCATCAGGATTGCATTTTTACTATTCAAAGACAGAAAATAAAGTCCAAACATTTTTTTTTTTATCACATGTGGTTAGAAATTTCTATGAAAATATTAACTGGAAATTTTTCTTAAGAAAAATTCTGACCAGAGATATAAGATATTATAGTGAAGTGAAAAACTTTTATCCCCTCCAGTGGATGTTCGGTAAATGATTCTCAAAAAAAAAAAAAAAGAAAGAGAAAGAAAGAGAGAGGGAAAGAAGGAAGGAAGGAAGAGAGGGAGGGAGGAAAAGAATGGAAAAGAAAGAGATGATCATACTTACTCTTCTTCATAGCTGTATCTACAAGTGTTTTCCCAAAAGTGTATGTAAAGGAGTAGATAAAAAATAGAGACTTTCCTTGATGTATGATGGGGTTATATTGGATACACCCATTGTAAGTTGAAAATATTGAAAACTGAAAATGCATTTAATATACCTAATCTACTGAACATTGCAGCTTGGCCTAGCCTAAGTTAACCAGGTTTACGTTAGCCTATGGTTGAGCAAAGTGATCTAACAAAATGTGTATTTTATAATAAAGTGTTCAATATCTTACACAGCTTTGAATAATGTATTGAAAAGGGAAAAACAACAATTGTCTGGGTATAGAATGGTTGTAAGTGTATCAATGGCATGGCTGACAGGGAACTGTAGCTTACTGCTGCCACCCATCATCATCACAGGAGGAAATATAGCCTATCACAGGATGTATAACCAACCTAAGAACTGACCAAATTTCAAATATGGTTTCCTTTGAAGGCCTATCACTTTTGCACTATCATAAAGTTGAAAAATTTAAGTCAAATTGTAGTAACTCCAGGACTACCTGGAGAAACTGAAACTATTATGAAAATGGTCTGAGAGTTATTTCTGCATTTATAATAGATGAAACAGAACTTTAGAATCAGATTGCATAAAGATAAAGTCCACCACTCATGGTTCTGTTCACAAAGAAATGTAATTGCAAAGCAGAATTTAAGAATCAATGAATACAAAGAGATTGCAGTTATCAGTAAATAATTTTTAGCAAAACATTGTGGATTGTTACTAGAAAATACTTATTGTAATCTTGGCAAACTACATCATTAAATAAAAATATAAATGAATCACTGTGAGTTCATTAAATTCACTTTACTTATAGTATCATTTAGAACAGACTATCATACACTTCTGAAATGAATGTTCATAAATACAAATATAAAATAAGGCCAGAGACATGATAGTAATTCAGTTCTGTCTCCATCAAAGTAGAAGTAATTCAGATCTTTCTCTCATCAAGGGGATGCTCACACAGAGTACATGAAATATTTCATCAATCTAAACCTTACTATTAAACAGGATCTAATTAGTCTCAAATTCTAAATACTTTCTAATTTTCCTGTAACTACTAAATAAGCATTAGGGTATTTGATATTCCTTAAATATGGGCTTATTATTTAGAATCTTTCAAATGTATGCATTTTCAAAATCCTTAATGATACTGCATTAATCAAACATATTATTGACATTTTGTATTATACAACAAAGATATAAGACAGAAGGTTAGGGTCCAGGAATCTGGGGTTTCCCAAGAGAACAAAACACATGGGCATGGAGATGTAAGTCCAAGCAAAGTCTTTATTCAGCCAGCTAGCTGGGGCCAACAGCACCTCACCTGACACGCAGGCCGAGTCTGAGCTGCCAACCCCCAGGCAACTTTAGGTAGGGATTATATAGGGTTTTCACAGCCGTTGCACTGAAGCCCGAGCATTTCTACAACCAATAATTTTAAAACACATTCTATATTTTAACCAATGGAGTTGAAACGAGAACGCCCCGGGTACCTAACCGCTTCCCGTAATCTCTAGTTCACACAAGCAGGTCTTCGTGACTTATCACGGGTTATGTCCTGAGGCTACTGCCCACCTCTGGTTATCTAACTTAGGGCAGGCGTGTTAGCTTCGGGCAGTTTCTACGAAAACTGGGTGGCTCTTGCTCTAGGGTTTAGCTAGGTTTTATTAGTTCTTTTTTCTGATTTTTGATGCCCTTTGCACTCCTTTACATTTCCCCCCTTTTCTTGATCAGACTGAGGAATCTTCCACAGTGGCACCTAGGGCCTGATACTTTTGACGAAGAACCAGAAGTTGGACAGTGTTAATCCTCTCCCGTACAAACCTAAGCAGCTTGTTTATTATGCATGGACCAATTGTAAGCAACAACAGCAGGATGACTAATGGCCCTGCAACGGCTGAGAGGAGGGTAGCGAACCAAGGCTTGTATTTGAACCAAGACTCAAACCAGCTTTTGTTACTTTCATATTCTTTACGCCTCTTCTCTAGATCCGTTTTTAGTTTGGCTAAGGAATCTCTGACTGCACCTGTCTTATCTACATAGAAACAGCACTCTTCCTTTAGGGCTGCACACAGTCCACCTTCCTTTAAGAACAAGAGGTCCAGGCCCCTTTGGTTTTGTAGGACCACCTCTGACAGGGAGGTGAGGGATTGCTCCAGGTCTGATATTGACTGTCGGAGTTGTTCTAGTCCCTGTTGACTGCCAGCCTCAGGGCTGTGAGCCCTTTTTCCCGAGTTACAAGGGCTGCGACCCCAGTGCTTGCCCCTGCTATCCCTAGGGAGAAGAGGGTCCCAATGGTCAGGGCAGTAACAACCTCCCTCTTGCTCCGGTGGGGGCTCGGACTTTCTTCCCAATAAGAAAGGAGAGATTCATGAGAATGATACATTAGGCGAGGTAGAATGGCTACCAGCACACAAAACTCACTGTTAGCATTGAACACAGAGGTGGATAGGGCCGGAGTGAGGCCTGTCTTTGAGCAGAGCCACCAGCCCGAGGAGGGTATAATCCACTTTTCCTGCTCCCACGTGGTGTTAGCGTAGGAAGAGCATAACTGGCCCTGGGCTGTCGAGACTGTGCCTACACACGTACCAGCGACTGAAACCTGAGCGATCATAAGTCCCCACGGTTTCCCATCGCAGTAAGTGGGATGGGAGTTGCTGATAGTGTAGGAGCCATTTATCCCAATTGCCTCATAGAAGGGGGGTGAACCTGGGTAGCATAGTCAACAGGGATCGGTGAGGGAGGGAGTGGTGTGGTTAAGAGTCTCTGCTACTGCCTGCACCATTTCCCACATGGGGTTATCTGACCCGGAGGGACTCAGACCTGGTCCTCTTGTGGAATCAGGGCTACAGCACCTACTGGAACCAGGGCTATGGCTACCAGCAGGGCTACGGGCCAGGCTATGGCGGCTCCGACTACTCGCCCCATGGCTATTACGGCTACGGCCCCGGCTACTACTACAGGTGGGTCTGAGGCACACGTTCCGGTGTTTGGCTGGCGGATGTGGCTGTCGGTGCCTGCCAGGGCGCCCCTCGGGGAGCTGAGCCCGGCATGAGGCGCAGGCGTACATCCGGTCGACATTTTCTCGTCCCTTTGGCCCAGGTCCTTGTTCTGATTTGAAGGTTTCTGGGAGTGTATAACTGGTTGCTGGAGACGTACAACCGGGTTGGGCCCTATGAAGACGCTGCTGGGAGTTGACACGGCTAATTTGATGGTGAGGGTTGAGCCTTCATGCCCCCCATATTTATAGTACGCTAACCCCCATGTTAGTCCGTTTATCCAGCACGATACCTCAGTCTTTTTGCCCTTCTTGGCGAATTGAACTCTTACCCAATCCTGGTCCCTTCTGTCACAAGCCTTGTCCTTGTAAAGGGCCATAGGCACGTGATGAGGTATGCCCTGGTTGACATAAGAAAATTTGACAGCATCCTTTTTTGTAACTGGCCATCTCCAATCCCCATCGTTCGAGGTTACACAGTCCCATTTGGCACACCAGAAGTCTCTCTCCCACCCACATGAATTTCCTTTACCTATTTCTGGGCAAGCATAAAATCCGTGGGAACGAGCCAAGTTTGGAGGGACAGTTCGGTAACCGTGGTTGATCTGTCGAAGGCAGAAAAACAGGTCAGGCCACCAGGTTCCGAGTGGCGCAGTGTGTTCTGTGGTGCTGATGACCTCCCCAGTTCCGCCGTTAACCAGCATCCAGGTCAGGTCCCATGGCTGATGGGGGTTGGTGCCTTCGAGCCGGGGAATGATGCCTGCCCCCAGCTCCACAGATGTGGTTCCCTTGAAGGTCCACATTAAGGCGCTTATCAGCAGGATCTCCTTCATCTTCGGCTTAGGTGTAGTTTTAGGGGATTTACAGGATGCTGCTGCACCTTCCACTCTGAGGTACTCTGAGGTAGAGCCTTCCAAACGTGAGTGTAGTGCACCCATGGAGCAATACCATCAACCTTGAGAGCAGTGGGGGTGGTAAACAATACAACATAAGGTCCCTTCCACCTGGCTTTGAGAGTCCTTACTTGGTGTCTCTTGACCAATACCATATCCCCTGGGACTATGCCATGTTCTGGGCTCGGAATTTTTCCGCCCTCGTAATATGCTCTGAGCAGGGGCCAGATTTTCTGCTGCACTTTAGTGAGAGCTTGCAACACATTCAGATAGTCAGGGGCCAGGTCCTCTGCACTGGGAAGCTGCACTCGCCGAGTTATAGGTGGAGGGGCCCCATACATTATCTCAAATGGAGTTAAACCATGTACATAGGGGGAGTTCTGAGCGCAGAAGATGGCTAAGGGAAGGAGGGTCACCCAGTCCCCGCCAGTCTCCAATACCAATTTAGAAAGGGTCTCCTTCAAGGTCCGATTCATTCTCTCTACCTGCCCAGAGCTTTGTGGGTTGTAAGCACAATGTAACTTCCAATCTACACCCAAAGCCAGGGCTAGTCCCTGCAGGACTTTGCTAACAAAAGCCGGGCTGTTACCGGAACCTATGGCTTCAGGGACCCCATATCTGGGGACGATCTCTTCAATTATTTTTTTTGCTACCACCTGGCTGTTCTCATGCTTGGTTGGGAAAGCCTCCACCCACCCCGAGAAGGTATCCACCATAACCAGCAAATACTTATATCCATACTTCCCTGGTTTTACTTCGGTGTAGTCTATTTCCCAATTCCTCCCTGGAGCCCTCCCCCTTTCCCAAGTACCTGCCGGGTGCAGCTCTCTTGGGGCTGGTCTTAGCATTGCACAACTACTACATTCTTTCGTGATCTGATGAGCTGCATCATTCTGGTGGGGAAACACCAACTGTGCAGAATGGAAAAGGCTGAGCAGCTTTTTACAGCCTAGATGGGTGGACTTATGCAGATTAGCAAGTATATACTGCCCTAATGCTTCTGGCAGAATCAATCTACCTTCTTGGTCCCTAACCCAATTTCCTTCCCCAAACACTTTCCCCGAGACTTGTTTCCTAATCCACTCGAGGTCCTGAGGGGAATACTCAGGTTTGGGTGGCAGGGCCGGCAGTTCAGGTATGGGTATCTAGAGGGCTTCAAGTACAAGGGATTCCGAGAGGGCCGCCCTCCTAGCTTCCGCATCAGCATGGTTGTTGCCGATGGCCTCAGGTGTCTTCTTTGGTTGGTGGCCTGGTACATGTATAACTGCTATCTGTGTAGATGTTGGCCCGCTTGCCTTCTGCTCTTTCCAGGGCCTCAGCAAGAGCAATAAGTTCCGCCTTCTGTGCTGAGGTGCCAGGGGGCAGAGCTGCGCTCCAGACAACTTCCCCTTCGTGGGTCACTGCCGCTGCCCCTGCTCTCCTGACCCCTTCCTGCACAAAGCTACTCCCATCTGTGTACCAATTTAGCTCACAGTTCTGTAATGGTGTGGAGAATCTAGTAGGAGCCCTTGGTAGTGGGTGAGTCTTGCAATCGTCATCCATTTTCCTGGAGAATGCCTGAGGATCCCTTCTACAGTATGTGGGGCTGTTACCCTCAGGTTCTGGCCAAAAGTCAGCTTGTCTGCCTCTTTTACTAGTAGAGCGATGGCTGCTAGGATACGCAGACAAGGTGGCCACCCAGAGGCCACTGGATCTAGCTGCTTGGACAAATAGGCCACAGGTCTTTTCCACGGGCCGGGCTGCTGAGCCAGGACTCCTTTAGCCACTCCCTTTTTTTCATCTACAAACAGGATGAAGGGTTTTTCTGGGTCTGGCAGAGATAGGGTGGGGGCCCGGAGGAGGGCTTCTTTTAGTCTGTCAAAAGCCTCTTGTTGTTCCTGATTCCATTGCCAGCCCAGCCCTTCTTTGGTCGCCTCATATAGCGGTCGGCCTATTTCTGCATACCCTGAAATCCAGAGCCTGTAGAACCCGGCTGAGCCAAGAAATTCCCTCACTCCCCAGGGTGAGGAAGGGACGGGGATAGTCAGGATAGTTTGTTTCATGGCCTGTGTGTGCCACCTGGCTCCATTAGATATTTTGTACCCCAGGTAGACCACTGACCTCTGACAGATGTGGGCTTTCTTGGCGCTGGCTCGATATCCCAGTTCACCTAGTTCAGCCAGCAAGTTCCCCGTGGCTTCTTCACACTCCTCACGGGTTTCTGTGGCCAGCAACAGGTCATCTACAAACTGCAGCAGTGTCACGCGGGGGTGGCTCCTGCGAAAGGGCTCCAGGTCCTGGCTTAGGGCTTCATTGAATCAGGTGGGAGAGTTCTTGAAGCTCTGTGGCAGTCTAGTCCAGGTAAGCTGCCCTGTTCTTCCTCCCCCTGGATCCTGCCACTCAAAGGCGAACAAAGGCTGACTAACTTCAGAAAGTGGGATACTGAAGAAGGCATCTTTTAGGTCCAGAGTAGTATACCACACATGTGAGGGTGGCAGATGGCTGAGTAGGGTGTAAGGGTTGGGCACTGTAGGGTGGATGTCTTCTATCCTCTCATTGACCTTTCTCAAGTCCTGCATCAGTCTGTAATCCCCACTGCCAGGTTTCCTTACTGGAAGCAGGGGCGTATTCCATGCGGATCGGCAGGGTTTAAGGATTCCTGTCTCCAACAGTCTGTGGATATGGGGTGCTATCCCTTTCCTAGCCTCTTCTGGTATTGGATACTGCCGGACCCGGATGGGTAGGGCCTCGGCTTTGAGTTGAACAACAACCGGGGACAGATGTTTGGCGAGACCAATTCCTCTGGTTTCGGCCCATGCGGATGGGAACCTCTGCAACCAAGAGTCCATTTCTCTCTGGCCCCCCTCTTCTTGATCCGCCTGAAACAGACAATGTTCATCGGCCAGGGATAGAGTCAACACATGCACTGGTTGTAGGGGCTGCCCTTCTTTGTCCATGATCTTTATCCTCTCGGGTTCAAAATGGATGCACGCCCCAACCTTGGTTAGTAAGTCTCTGCCCAGCAATGGTGCGGGGCTCTCGGGTAAAACCAGAAATGAGTGAGAGAACTGATGCCTCCCTAGGTCCACTTTTCTGTTAGTAGTCCAGGCACATCTCTTGGACCCTGTCACTCCCTGGACTATACTTGTGCGTCCTGGGTTCAGGGGACTGTGGGCTTGGTTGAGAACTGAACATTGTGCCCCAGTGTCTACCATGAACCCAATGGGAGTCCCCTCCATGCACAGGGTTACCCAGGATTCAGGGAGGGGTGACGAGCCCCGTCCCCATCAATTCTCCTCTCCTAGGTGTAGAGTCTTAATGGGGTTCCCTCCTCCTTGTTCCCTCCTTTTGGGGCACTCCCTCTTCCAATGCCCATATCTCTTACACAGGGAGCATTGATCTCATCCTAGTCGGGATTGGCGGGGCCCCATTCTTTGAGGTAATCTAGGGCTCTCTTTCACCCCAGCCAGGAATATCCTGGTCATCTCCTCCCTCTGCTTCTTATTCTCCCTCCTCTGAAATTCTCTGTCTTCTTTCCTATTTTTCTCCTGCATTACCCATTTCTCTTTCCTCAGCCTTTCCTCTCTGTCTTCTGGAGTTTCCCTAACATTGAAGACCTTCTCCGCTTGCTGCAGCATTTCTCTAATAGATATTTCCCCCAGGTGATCCCGCTTGTGGAGTTTCCTCCGGATATCGGGGGCTGCCTGGTTGATGAATGAGAGGACAACAGCTGATCTATGTTCCTCTGCTTTGGGGTTTATGGGGGTATATTGCCTGTAAGCATCAAACAGCCTTTCCAGATATGCAGCCGGGCTTTCCATTTCCCCCTGAACAATAGTTTTTACTTTAGCTAGGTTAGTGGGCTGCCTGGCGGCCGCCTGGACACCAGTCATCAGAGTCTGGCGGTAGACCCAGAGACGCTCCCTACCTTCTGCAGTCCCGAAGTCCCAATTCGGGCGCACAAGTGGGAACGCCTCATCGATAATGGGCTGGAGGGTAGTGGGTCTTCCATTTTCTCCAAGGACATTTTTCCTGGCCTCATTGAGGATACGCTCTCGCTCTTCCATTGTGAAGAGGGTGTGGAGCAATTGCTGGCAGTCATCCCATGTGGGACAATGGGTAAATATAATGGACTCCACCAGACCTATAAGAAACTTGGGGTCCTCCGAGAAGGGAGGGTTCTGAGTCCTCCAATTATAGAGGTCACTAGATGAAAAGGGCCAGTACTGATATTGTTGTGCTCCGTCCGGACTGCCTGCACCAATGGCACAGGCAGGACCGGCACTGCTCCTTCTCAGGTGGAGGAGGGAGCCTCCCCTTCTTGTTCCCTGGCCCCCCGAGACCTTAACTGCATTCCTCCCACTCTCCCTGGCCTCCTGTCTTCTCTTGCTGAACAATCTGGAGAAGCTGCGGCCGCCTGGTCCCTGCTGGGCTACCCAACCTCGTTTTCTACCCCCTTGGCAGCTTCACCCCCTCCCTCCCACGGAGCCGCATATGGGGGTGGTCGTTCAATTGACAGAGGGGGGTATAGGGGAGAACTGTCAGGGAGAACAGACGGCACACTCGGGCGCACAGGGTTTCTGGCCCTGCGATCAGAGGGTTTTAATTCTTCCTGGGCAACTAGGATGGAGGTCTTTAGTGGGTCGGTGTGAGGTTTCCCCACCACGAGGGGCCTCAGCCAGGAAGGAGGATTCTCAGCCAGGTTTTCCCAGACAAGGATATAGGGAAATTGGTCAGGGTGGCCCTCAGGGTCTGGCCAAGAGATAATGGCCTTGACTTTGCCGATAGGTCCAGGGAAAGAGACCCCTGGGTCGGCCAGCCTACTCCAAAGGAAGGCCACTCGGCTGAGCAAAAGGTGTCAAGCTTGCCTTTCCTGATGCCAAGGCCCATATTTAAGGCCCGTTCCTTGACCTTCGGGAAATGGGAAAGGATCAGACCTTTAGGAGTAGCCTGAGTCTGGCCCATAGTGAAAAATACGAGGAAGACAAAGGCGAAGGATAGAGATGCCACTTAAAACAAGATGACTGGTGTATGTGCTTGTGAATGGGTGCCTGTCATTGCACAGTTTTTTCTTCCGTGGGATATGCGAATTTATCTGGAATTCGCGGCTGTGACCCCCTTATCCTGTCACGGGAGTCTTCTAGCGGTGGTTGCCTTAATGGCTCTTAGTTGCCCGACCCGTGCCCGTGGGGAATGATTTAGTGGCAGAAAGGAAGAACAGAAAGAACAGGAGAACCTCAGAATAGGGGAAACTTAAAATGAAAAGCACAGAAAGAAATATAATCCAAAACCAAAACACAATAAAACAATCAACAATAACACTAAACACACACACCACATCTGATCGCACTCGCTTGGACCGGTCCTTCTCTCACTCTGGTGTGCACCACATTCACCACTTTCAGGATTCTCAAAAACTCTTGTGACTCTCCCAAAAGGCGTCCACTCGGACTGCCGCAGGGTGACGAGCTCGATCTTTTTTCTCCTCGGGCCCCAGGTTCCTGCCGATCGGACTTGCCTTCCTAAGGCCGAGTCACTCGGACCCTAGGGCCAGGATTGGTTACCTGGGCTTCACCCAGGGTCGCTAACTTGGGGGCTGGGACTACCAACCCGGACTTCCTCGCTCGGGATCACTAACCCGAGACCAGACCCGGGGTGGCGACTCCCACTTTATAGTGGATTTATGCAGACACGAGGGGCAACCTTCGAATTACACTGCCCTGTCCGGACAATTAGACCTTGCCTCCAGCCGTCCTTTGTTCTCAGGGAAGCCCCTCGGATCCCGGACGAGCCCCCAAAATGTTAGGGTCCAGGAATCCGGGGTTTCCCGAGAGAACAAAACACACGGGCATGGAGATGTAAGTCCAAACAAAGTCTTTATTCAGCCAGCTAGCTGGGGCTAACAGCACCTCCGCTGACACGCAGGCTGAGTCCGAGCTGCCGACCCCCAGGCAACTTTAGGTAGGGATTATATAGGGTTTTCACAGCTGTTGCACCGAAGCCCGAGCATTTCTACGACCAATAATTTTAAAACACATTCTATATTTTAACCAATGGAGTTGAAACGAGAACGCCCCGGGTACCTAACCGCTTCCCGTAATCTCTAGTTCACACAAGCATGTCTTCATGACTTATCACGGGTTATGTCCTGAGGCTACTGCCCACCTCTGGTTATCTAACTTAGGGCAGGCGTGTTAGCTTCGGGTAGTTTCTACGAAAACTGGGCAGCTCTTGCTCTGGGGTCTACAAAAACTGGGTGGCTCTTGCTCTAGGGTTTAGCTAGGTTTTATTAGTTCTTTTTCCTGACTTTTGATGCTCTTTGCACTTCTTTACAAGAAAAATAAACTTGACATGCTTAAGCAACTATCAAGTTATTGGGTAATGCTATTTTATATTTTGTGACTCCAAATGAAATCCTTAGCTCCTCTCAGCTTACTTAACGAAAAGTTAAATTGTTGCTAGAGCTGATATTTTCTACCACTTTCTGTCTTTAGGATACATCTTCAATTCTTCAAACATTTGAGTAAGATAAATGCAATTTTCAGTAACTCTGTTGTCTAAATTTACTGAAAGGCAAGTTTCTTTATACACTGTGTCAAAATATAAAAGAAGGTATCAATGTGATTCTTTAAAAATGTAATTTTAAAAATGTGATTATTTCTAATGTTTTAAAAGTTATGTTATTTTAAGGAGACTAACATCAGTGTGTGTATATAGCTGTAAAACTCAATGTGGGACTTAATTTCATTTAAATGCCAAATACATAGAACATATTCTTCTGATTAGTTATTATAGTCATAATCTAGAGTACATCTTGTCTCATTATTAGGCAACAGAATTTGTAGAAAGGTATATTCATACCACTTAGAAAGTTGGACATTCAGCTGCCATAGAATAAATGAGTGTTAGCAGTTAATTTAATAAATATTAAAACTTTTTAACATTATAGTCTTAAATTACAGCCTTTATTACCTTGGAATAAAATATTTGTTAGATCCCTAGTATGTAGCAAAGCCAGGGCTAAGTAATTTACAGATAATCTTTAAAATAATGTAAACTTTATTATAATTTTTAGACATTATAGATTTGAATAATAGGCACATTTTGATTATGCCATTTTTACAAATGAGGTAATCTAGAATGAGGGCAAATTGGCTTGAGCAAATTTATTGTTATGCATTAAATAGAGGATTCACTGCAGATCTAACTAACAATTATGCTTTTTCCACCTAGATTAATCACCACTGTGATTTTTAAAAAATAGGATGTCATAGTCATATACAAACTAGAAATTAAAATACTAAGATATTATTAAATAAGCATTTCCAAAATGCAAAAATTTATAAAACAATACAATAATTGCTTTTCAAAAAGCTTTTATCCAAGGTGTATATATGATCCATATCTGTAAAAAAAAAAACAACACAGTTTTGACATAACAAAAGGAGAAATACATTCTCATTGTTCACATCCCAAGTTATAGAGTTTATTAGTCATCTCTCCCAGATGCATTTGAAACTACTTATGATCTTGTTTTCATTACCTTCTTCTCTTGTTGCATATATAGAGTGGGTAAAACTTTAATATTTCCAGAATCTTTCGCCTGGCTTCAGTGTATCTCCATATCAATAGGTGGTTCCAAAGGGTGGTAGAGAAGTCCATCTCCATATCAATAGGTGATTACAGGGCAAGGGAGGGACAGGAGAGGTGCAGTGCTGTTTTTTTGTTCTGCTGATGTAGCCCTGTGGAGATAAGACACAGGACAACTGCTTGTAAGCAATAAACCAGTTTCTTAAACTTTATCTCTCCCTTTGACTGAATTCAATTTCAAAGGTATTTTCCCCAGGGATTTTCCCCCCCGAGTTACATATACTCATTCTTATTCTGTTGTCTTGCTGTTTTCCTTTATCAATATGTGATGTTTTATTTCTTATGTGGTGTTCTGTTTATATGAACTTTTTTATTTATAATTTCAAGGCAATAAGTTGACTACTTCAGCTTTATTTGGGCTTACATTTTGTAAGTCCGAGGAAGGAAAATCCTGGGGCAAAATAGCCCTAAAAACCAAAATCAGACAAAGGGAGAAATAAAGTTTAAAATTTTTTTATTGCTCACAAACTGCAGTTCCAGTTCATCTTCTCTGCTCCAGCAGCAACCACACCAGCCTCCCTCTCACCTCTCAGATACAGATAAGCCCTCTGTTGCCCAGGTAATTACCCATTGATATGGAGATGAACTTCTCCACCCCCGAGGAAAGATGCAAATGCAGTAAAGCCATACTTCTTTCCACCTCTGAGAACCTATTGATATGCAGATATGCTAAAGCCAGGCGAGATATTCTGGAAATGTTTCCATTTTACCCGCAATTTACTTGGTATTTTTCTATTATTTAAGTGTCTTTTTATATCCCCTTTTTATGTGTTATATAATTGTAGACATTGTTGCAGTGTGAGAGCTTACTATGAAAAATCGAAGTGACCCTATCTTTTTCTTTCTTTTTCTTAAGGTATTATTGATATACACTCTTATGAAGGTTTCACATGAAAAAACAACGTGGTTTTATCAAGTCCCCACCCATACCCCATTGCAGTCACTGTCCATCAGTGTAATAGGATGCCACAGATTCACTATTTTCCTTCTCTGTGCTACACTGTTTTCCCCCGTGACCCTTCACACCATGTGTACTAAACATAATACCCCTCAATCCCCTTCTCCCTCTCTCTCCACCCGCCCTCCCACACCCCTCCCCTTTGGTAACCACTAGTCCCTGCTTGGATTCTGTGAGTCTGCTGCTGTTTTGTTCCTTCAGTTTTGCTTCATTGTTATACTACACAAATGAGGGAAATCATCTGGAACTTGAAAATGACCTTATCTTTTAATGCGTACACTTAAACTATAATAGAATTGCCATAGTACTAGTAGTTACCTTCATCATTTGACTTCATAATTCTTATTTTTCATTTAATTTTTGAGTAGTATTTTTCTTGCTAGCTTTCCATTACATAATGTGTTCTCTTCTGCAGATTTGAAATTTGTACTTTCTCTTTTTTCACTCATTCATGTTCTTTAACTTAAGTACCGTCCTTACATTTCATTACCACTAGTGAGTTAATAAGTCCTTTTTCTTCCTAACATTGTAAATACTGTAGAACAATTTCATGTTAACTCTGTAAGATAAATTTTAGCCAAAATAAGCAGGCCAAGAGAGGCAACAAAGGGCCAGGTAGTTTATTTGAATGCCACTCCCAGATGATGTTCCACAGTCTGGGTACTACAGGCCAGGGAAGTCACACCCGGTCAGGGAGGTGGGGGCTTATAAGGGGTTAGTAGGGGAGGAGTGGGCAAGCTATCCTAGGGGGTATGGAGAGGTATGATTGGCTAAAGGTGACATAGTAGACAGCTAGAAACTTTTTTTTCCTTCCAAGAGGGAGGAGGCTGACATCTGGGTCTTAGTTGGCACATCAGAAGGATGGAATTCAGGAAGAGCTGCCCCTTTCCATATAAGGCATGGACCTTGGGGTCTGGTCTGTTCTCCCCCTATGGCATCTCTCTGCTCTGTTTGCATGTCCTTCTTTTTTCTTCCTCCAGCCTAACAAACTTGTCTTCTTAATCCCTCACTCCGGTTAGATGCAAAACACCAACATGCACTTTTATTCATTACATTGTAAAGGAGAGAACAAAAAGTTCAATTATATTTTTTATTAAAACCAAAAATTAGGAAAGTAAACTGAGGTAAATGATTTTTGAAACACTGAAAGAAATTCATTTAGAATGTAATACTCTAAATTTCAATTCTTGTTACATGCTGTTCAGAATAAAATGGCATATTGAACAATATTGCAAGACACAAAACAATGGATGTTATGTAAAGATTAAAATAATAAAAAATAACAGGCAGGACATTTTATCAAAATGCAGAGTAAATTCATGTTTATTTTTAAAAGTTCATTAAAAAATATACACTAGATCATCTACATTTAAAACATCTAGACAAAATGATGGAATTATTAGGTGGCAGCTAAAAAGGCATTAATGGATTTAAAAAATACCTTCAGAAAATTGAATTGAATAAAAAATGAAAATGAAAAGCAATTATCTTAAGATGGTGGTTCCCACACTAGGCATTAGAATAACCTGAGGCCCTTTTAAAAACAACTTAGTGCAAACTATACTCTATATCAAATTTTTCAGAATTGTCTGGGGCAAGAATCCGAAGAACAAAAGTACAGCATAATTTAGGAACCACAGTCTTAGAGTTCTTTAGCCTGTAACCCATCAGATTTGTTTCAGTGTAGTTTTAGTTATAGTTCAAGGTTATAATAAATGATCATATAATTTGTAGAATTAAAATAAAGGTTGAGTTAATAAAGTCAAGTTCAAAATATTAATATCTGATGCAGTAGTTCCTATTTTTAGAATTGCATAGTTAAACAATTCTAATTTGATGCACATATACATTTATATTGTTGTTAAATATATTATTAATTTAAAAGTAAATGTGTATGTATATAGTAATTGATAAATATATGATGCTATAGAAAATCATGTTCAAATATTTAAATCTCATATATTCTTTGTAAAAAACAAAATATGGTTGATCTGATTTTGTATCTGCTTAGTAATTAATTGTTTTACTCTGCTGTGGTTTTATTTCCCCTGGTGGCAGAAATTTAACCTTAGGAATATTTCCATAGAGGTGGTTTGTGGGAGGTAAATTCTCTCACCTTTTTCTTATCTGAAAATTGTTTCATCCCTCCTTCAAATTTAAATGATAACCTTGCTGGATAGAGTATTTTTGGTTCGAGGCCTTTCTGTTTTATTGCATTAAATACATCATGCTATTCCATTCTGGACTGTAAGGTTTCTGTTGAGAAGTTTGATGATAGCCTGATGGGTTTTCCTTTGTATGTGATCTTTTTTCTCTGTCTAGCTGTTTTTAAATGTCTGTCCTTATCCTTGATCTTTGCCATTTTAATTATTATATGTCTTTATGTTGTCTTCCTTGGGTCCCTTGTGTTTGGAAATCTGTGCACCTCCATGACCTGAGAGACTATCTCCCTTCCTGGATTGGGAAAGTTTTCAGCAATTACCTCCTCAAAGACACTTTCTTTCCATATTCCTCTTTCTTCTTCTTCTGGTACCTGTATAATGCAAATATTGTTCCATTTGGATTGGTCAGACAGTTCTCTCAATACTCTTTCATTCTTAGAGATTCTTTTTTCTCTCTGTGCCTCAGCTTCTTTGTATTCCTCTTCTCTAATTTCTGTTCCATTTACCATCTATTCTACTACATGTAATTGCTTTTAAGTCCTTCCATTGTATGTTTCATTTTAGATATGTATTTCTCAATGATTGAATTTCCATCCCAAATTCATCCCTGAGTTCTTAAATATTTTTCTGTACCTCCATGAGCATGTTTATGATATTTATTTTGAACTCTCTTTAAGGAAGATCGGTCAGTTTAGTTTCATGTGGCCCTTTTTCTGGTGTTTGTGAGATTTTGTTCTGAACCAAGTTCCTTTGACATTTCATATTTCTATATGGCTCCCTCTAGTGCACAGAAGCTCTAGTCTCCTGAGATGCTCAGCCCCTGGAGTGAGGTTGGGATTCACAGGGGAGCAGCACTGGTGCATGGGGGTAGAAAGAGCTGTTTCCTGCTTCCCAGCTGCAGCACCTGTCTCCATTGTCAGAACCAGTGGGGTGAATACACAGGTGTAAGCCTCTGTGCTTTGCATCTGTAGCTGCCAGAGGTGGGGCCTCCATCTGGTTGGCCTGATGGCAGGACAGGGACTTCCATTTTGTGAGCCAGTGCTGGCAGGCCAGGAGGAAGGTGCAGCAGGCTGTGTATCCCAGTGGTGAGCCTCGGAGCTGAGTAGCCAGCCAATGGGATGGAGCACCTGAAGTGCCTGGAACTTCCTAACCTGCTGGGCATAGCACTCCCAGACAACCTTGACCCCTATCCCTTCTCCCACACAGCAAGCTCTGTGCAAACCCTGCCCCTTCAGTGGCCTTCTCACTGCTTGGAAACCTCTCAGACTGCATGCCTTTTCTTTATCCCAGAGCAGCTGGATGTGGATCCCTGTCCTCCACAAACAGCTAGAATCTAGGTCTCTCCAAGTATTCTGCCTGTCTTAGCTTTCCAACCCCACTAATCTTCAGAGCAACATGCAATGTAGGTTTGTGCTACCAAAGCAGATCTCCAGGGCTGTGTGTTCAGCAGTCCTTGGTGTCCACCCTCTCCCTGCCTCATTTCTCTTCCTCCTGCCAGTGAGCTGGGGTGGTGGAAGGACTTGTGTCCCGCCAGTTCAAGGCTTTGGTATGTTACCCTTTTTCTAGAGGTGTGCTCTGTTCTCCAGGAGTGTGCAGACTGGTGTAGCCTTCTTTCCTGTTGCTCCTTTAGGATTAGTTGCATTAACTATATTTTCATATTATATATGATTTTGGGAGGAATTCTCTGTCTAACCTCTAATGCCACCATCTTGAATCAATCTCTAGTTAGGTGTACATTTATCAAACAAAATGGACTTTAAGCCAAAATGGTGATAGGAGACAAAAAGAGACACTATATAATAATAAAGGGGTAAATTCATCAAGAAGATACAAGTCATAAATATATATGCAACCAACATAAGAGTTCTTAAGTATAAATATATTTCGCAAATGCTAACATGTCTGAAGGGGTTAATAACCTCACTCCAGGGGCTGAGCATCTTCAGATACTAGAGCCTCTGTACACTAGAGGGCGCCATATAAAAATATGAAACGTCAGAGGAACCTGGTTCAGAACAAAATCTCACAAACACCTGAAAAAGGGCCACATGAAACTGAACTCACCAATCTTCCTGAAAGAGAGCTCAAAATAAATATCATAAACATGATCATGGAGGTACAGAAAAATATTCCAGAACTCAGGAACAAATTTAAGACAGAGATTCAATCATTAAGAAATACAGTATCTGAAATGAAATATGCAATGGAAGGATTCCAAGGAAGACAACATCAAGACATAAAATAATCAAAATGGCAAATATCAAGGATAAGGACAGACTTTTAAAAGCAGTTAGACATAGAAAAAAGATTATATACAAATGAAAACCTATCAGGCTATCATCAGACTTCTCAACAGAAACCTTACAGGCCAGAAGGGAGTGGCATGATATATGATATATTTAATGCAATGACAAAGAATGGCCTCAAACCAAGAATACTCAACACAGCAAGGTTATCATTTAAATTTTAAGGAGGGATTAAATAATTTACAGATAAGCAAAAGCTGAGGGAAATTACCTCCCACAAATCACCTCTGCAGTGCATTTTGGAGGGACTGCTAAAGATGGAAATATTCCTAAGGCTAAATTGCTGTCACCAGGGGAAATAAAACCACAGCAAAGTAAAACTATTAAATACTAAGCAGATACAAAATCAAATCAACTACCCCAAAAGTCAATCAAGGGAGCAACAAAGAGTACAGAATATAATACTCAATGTATAAAGAATGGAGGAGGAAGAAAAAAGAGGAGAAAAAAAAGAACCTTTAGGTTGTGTTTGTAATAGCGTACTAAGTGAGTTAAATTAGACTGTTAGATAGTAAAAGAATTACCCTTGAACCTTTGGTAACCACTAATCTAAAGCCTGCAATGGCAATAAATACATACCTATTGGTAGTCAACCTAAATGTAAATGGTCTGAATGCACCAATCAAAAGACATAGAGTCACTGAATGGATAAAAAAACACGACTCATCTATATGTTGCCTACAGGAGACTAACTTTAAACCCAAAGACATACACATATTTAGGGTTCACCTAAATATGTGAAAAAACTACTAAAAGAATTAAAGGGGGAAAATAGAATGCAATGCATTCATTTTAGGAGACTTTAACACTCCACTCAATCCAAAGGACAGATCAACCAGACAGAAAATAAGTTAAGACACAGAGGCACTGAACAACACATTAGAACAGATGGACCTAACAGACATCTACAGAACATTGCATCCAGAAGCAACAGGATACACATTCTACTCAAGTACACATGGAACATTTTCAAGAATAGATCATATACTAGGCCACAAAAAGAGCCTCAGAAAATTCAAAAAAATTGAACTTGTACCAACCAGTTTCTAAGACCACAAAGGTATGAAATTAGAAATAAATTACACAAAGAATATGAAAAAGCCCACAAAGACATGCAGACTTAATAACATGGCCCTAAATAAACAATGGATCAATGACCAAATAAAAACAGAGATCAAAAACAATATGGAGACAAATGAGAACAATAATTCAACACCACAAAATCTGTGGGACGCAGCAAAGGCCATGCTAAGAGGGAAGTATATTGCAATAAAGGCCTACCTCAGGAAAGAACAATCCCAAATGAACAGTTTAAACTCACAATTAATGATATAAGAAACATAACAAATGAGGCCCAAAGTCAGTAGAAGGAGGAACATAATAAAGATTAGAGCAGAAATAAATAAAATTGGAAGAATAAAACAATAGAAAGAATCAGTGAAAGTTAGAGCTGGCTCTTTGAGAAAATAAACAAAATAGATAAATCCTTAGCCAAACTTATCAAGAAAAAAAGAAAGTCTTCACACATTAATAGAATCAGAAGTGAAAAAGGAAAAATAACTACGGACACCACAGAACTACAAAGAATTATTAGAGAACACTATGAAAAATTATATGCTAACAACCTGGATAACCTAAAAGAAATGGACAACTTTCTAGAAAAATACAACCTTCCAAGACTGACCAAGAATGAAACAGAAAATCTGAATAGACCAATTACCAGAAAGAAAATTGAATTGGTAATCAAAATCTACAGAAAGACAAAACCGTGGACTACATGGTTTCACTGCTGAATTTGATCAAACATTTAGTGAAGACATAATACCTATCCTCCTTAAAGTTTTCCAAAAAGTAGAAGAGGAGGGAATACTCCCAAACTCATTCTATGAGGCCAGCATCATTCTAATACCAAAACCAGGCAAAGACACTGGAGAAAAAGAAAATTACAGACCAATATACCTGATGAACAAAGATGCAAAAAATTCAACAAAATATTAGCAAACCAAATTCAAAAATACATCAGAAAGGTCATCCATCATGATCAAATAGGATTTATTCCAGTGATGCAAGGAGGGTACAACATTAGAAAATCCAACATCATCCACCACATCAACAAAAAGAGGGACAAAAACCACATGATTATCTCCACAGATGCTGATAAAACATTAGACAAAATTCAACATCCATTCATGATAAAAACTCTCAACAAAATGGGTATAGAGGGCGAGTAACTCAACATAATAAAGGCCATATATGAAAAACCTACAGCCAACATTATACATAACAGAGAGAAGCTGAAAGCTTTTCCTTTAATATCAGGAACAAGACAGGATTTCCCCTATCCTCACTTTTATTCAACATAGTACTAGAGATCCTAACCATGGCAGTCAAACAACACAAAGAAATAAAAGGCATCCAGATTGGCAAGGAAGAAATTAAACTGCCCCTGTTTGCAAAATACATGATATTGTACAACAAAGAACCCTAAAGAATCTATACCAAAACTACTAGGTCTACTATCAGATTTGAGCAAAGTTGCAGGACACAAAATTAAAATACAGAAATCTGTTGCATTCCTATACACTAATGATTAACTAGCAGAAAGAGAAATAAAGAAAACAATTCCGTTCACAATTGCATCAAAAAGAATAAAATACCTAGGTATAAACCTATACATGGAAGTGAAAGACCTATACTCTGAAAACTACAAGAAACTCATCAGAGAAATTAAAGAAGATACCAATAAATGGAAACACATCCTGTGCTCATGTATAGGAAGAATTAATATTGTCAAAATGGCCATCCTGCCTAAAGTAATCTACAGATTCAATGCAATCCCTATCAAAATACCAACAGCATTATTCAATGAGCTAGATCAAATAGTTCTAAAATTCATATGGAAACACCAAAGACCCCAATTATCAAAAGCAATCCTGAGAAGGATGAATAAAGTGGGGGAGGATTATGCTTTATGACTTCAAGCTCTACTACAAAGCCACAGTAATCAAGACAATTTGGTACTGGCACAAGAACAGACACATAGACCAATGGAACAGACTAAAGAGCCCAGATATAAACCTAAACATATATGGTCAGTTAGTATATGATAAAGGAGCCATGGACATACAATGGGGAAATGACAGCCTTATCAATAGCTGGTGTTGGCAAAACTGGACAGCTACATGTAAGAGAATGAAACAGGATCATTGTATAACCCCATACACGAAAGTAAACTCAAAATGGATCAAATACCTGAATGTAAATCATGAAACCATAAAATTCTTAGAAGAAAACATAGGCAAAAATCTCTTGAATATAAACATGAGCAACTTTTTCCTGAATGCATCTCCCCAGGAAGGGAAACAAAATAAAAAATGAGCAAATGGGACTATATCATGCTTAAAAGCTTTTGTACAGCAAAGGACACCATCAGCAGAACAAAAAGGCATCCTACAGTATGGGAGAATATATTTGTAAATGACATATCCGACAAGGGGTTAACATCCAAAATATATAAAGAGCTCACTTGCCTCAACACCCCAAAAGGAAATAACCAGATTAAAAAATGGGCAGAGGATATGAAGAGCCACTTCTCCAAAGAAGAAATTCAGATGGCTAACATGCACATGAAAAGTTGCTCCACTTCACTAATTATCAGGGAAATGCAAATTAAAACCACAATGAGATACCATCTCACACCAGTTAGGATGGCCAACATAGAAAAGAGTAGGACATACAAATGCTGGTGACAATGCAAAGAAAGAGGAACCCTCCTACACTGCTGGTAGAAATGTAAGCAAGTTCAACCATTGTGAAAAAGAATATAGAGGTTCCTCAAAAAACTAAAAATAGAAATATCATTTGACCTGGAAACTCCACTCCTAGGAATTTACCCAAAGAAAAAACTTCTCAGATTCATAAAGACATCTGCACCCCTATGTTTATCACAGCACTATTTACAATAGCCAAGATATGGAAGCAACCTAAGTGTCTATTAGTAGATGAACAGATAAAGAAGAAGTGGTACATATACACAATGGGATACTATTCAGCCATAAGAAGGAAACAAATCCTAGCATTTGCAACAACATGGATGTAGCTAGGGGATCAGGGTATTATGCTCATTGAAATAAGTCAGGCAGAGAAAAACAAGTGCCAAATGATTTCCCTCATTTGTGGAGTATAACAACGAAGCAAAACTAAAGGAATAAAATAGCAGCAGATTCACAGACTCCAAGAAGGTACTAGTGGTTACCAAAGGGGAGTTGTGGGGGAGGGAGGGTGCAGAGGGAGGGAGAGGGGATTGTGGGGTATCACGATTGGTACAAATGGTATGCGTGGGGTTATGGGGAAGACAGTGTAGCTCAGAGAAGAGAAATAGGGACTCTGTGGCATCTTACTACACTGATGGACAATAACTCCAATTGGGTATATGCGGAATTCGATAATAAGAATGAACGTAATAACTACATTATTTTTCTTGTGAAATATTCATAACATATTTGTTATGTTTAATTGGTCTTGTGCTTCTAATTTAGTCTATATTTCTGAAATTATTTTATTTATAATGATCACACCATTTCTCATTATTTCTTATTTAAGGTATCAATGATACCTTAAAAAAAGAAAACAATGTATAATATGAATCCTATTTTCATGAACACATATATAGTAAAATCAGATGAAAATATATTAGAAAGTTTTTCAGGGAGAAATTATGATTATATATTTGAATGACTTATTATTTATATTATTGTGCTTTCCAAAATTAATATCAGTCTAATCAAATTTAGACTCTAAACCTAAGTCATAGTTTCCTTATAAATTAATTGTGTGAATTTAATGTTTTACTCTTTTTAAAAAATCACATTACTTCTGCTTTCCATTTTGTTTCCTTGCATTTTCTATGTTTAGGAAACCAGACTCTCTGAACTTTAGATTTCCCATAATTTTGCTTTTGTTGATTTCAAGTACATAAAGTAGTTTACTATGTTTCTGTGTCTTAATTTCCTATAAATTGAGATCTGGATCCAGAAATTTGTTCAGACTTGTGTTTTATTGTTTTGGTCTAACTACAGGTGACAGTGTGTTTTTTCATCAGGAGGCACAAAATATACATGTTTTAATTCTTTTTATATATTATTACTCAATGTGCAGATCCATGAATTCATCTGGTTTTTCAAAAGGATGATGTGCTAATCCCAATGTCAATGTGTCTCTGGTAACTTTGGATGTATGAAGGTTATTCTAGAACATTTAGGAAATGCAAATGAGAAGAATATTGACTGAAGGAATGGATTTTGAAAACTGATTATATCCTTTATATTTTAAGGTCATTAAAAATTCCTTGATTTATTTTCTTTGTTGTATTTTAGTAATGCTATTCCACTTTTTTTTTCTTTCATTAAAGCATTACTGTTTAAATGTCTGATCATAACATTTATATGTCACACGTATCTTACTTACACATGCAAAGATACTTCTCTTCCTTAAACTCAGTAATTTTACAAAGACATGTTTTATTGGTCTTTCTGATAAGTATTTTCAGATACACAATATGGTCAGTGTGGAGAATCAAAACATTTTTTTCCTTTAATATCTGGAATGTCTTCTAGAATTATAGCTTTTATCATGTGTTCTGTTTTCTTGTTTCGGTTTTCTTCTCCAGGGAATTTTATTATCTGTATGCTAAATATGCCTATTTTTAGTATTTGTGACCATTTAAAACCCTTTTATCATCATTAGTATTTATTTTTAAAGTTGTCTGCTTCTTAAAATTCTTATTTATCTAAAGGAATTATTTGTTATGTTTAATTGGTCTTGTGCTTCTAATTTAGTCTATATTTCTGAAATTATTTTATTTAGAATGATTTCTTGAGTTCTTTCACACCATTTCTCATTATTTCTTATTTAATTTATGATGCAGTTGTTATTTTCCATGACTTATTTGTTTTCTCAATTTACTTTAGCTTGTTTTAAAATACTGAGTTGCAGCTATCATGTTTCATTAACAATTCTTTTTAGGCATGTGCCCGAGACCTTTATGTGGATCCACCCTTTCGTTTGTCTTTTTGATTCTTACCTTGCTCAGTTCTTACTCTCCCCCGTCAGTCTCCTCAGTGAGGGACCCTCCCAGCAGAGGTTCTGTGCATTATGAAACTTCATTCAAGCTTGGCATTTGGCACTGACTGAATATTGAATTGAGCCAAACTCTTGCAGTTTCACCTGCTGTTTTTAAATTGTCTACTAAACTTTCCAATGAATATTGAACTCATTGCTTTTTAGGCCATCTTCCCAGAATCTGCAAGAAGAAATAGGTTTATTTAGCAGCTTTAATGAAGTGTAACTGACATAAAATAAGAAAGTAAAAATAGAAGTGTCTAATTAGAAAACTATGTGTACTACCATGAAACCATCATCAAGGGACATATTCATCACCCCTAAGCATTTTATTCTGCCCTTTTATAAAACACTTCTTTCCATTCTTCCCTACCAACTGGTGTTAGGAAACCATTGATCTACTCTCTGTGCCTATAGATCAGCTTTTTTGTTATATTGATAAAATATAAAAATGCAGCTTACCATTTCATCCATCTCAATATAATTAAATGATATTAAATACATTCACACTGTGCTACCATCACTATCCATTTCTACAACTTTTCATCATCTCAAACTGAGATTCTGTGCCCATGAAACAATAACTCCCCAGCCTGCCTTGCCCTCTGGCCAAGCAACCACTACTCTACTTTCTGTCTTTATGAAATTGAATATTCTAGGTACATCATGTAAGTAGAATCATAAAATATTTCTCCTTTTATGCCTGCCTTCTTTAACTTAGCAAAATGTTTTCAAGGTTCATTCAGGTTGTAGCATGTATCAAATTTCATTCCTTATTAAGGCTGAACAATATGCCCCTGTATGTATACACCATATTTTGTTTATCCATTCACCCATTAGTGGAAATTGATTTTTTCCCCAGATTTTGGCTGTTGTGAATAATGCAACTATAAGCATTGTTGTACAAATATCTATTTATGTCCTTGCTTTGAATTTTAGGAATAGCATAGAATTGTTGGATCATATGGTGATTCTATGTTTAATTTTTTTGAGGAACCTCAGTACGATTTTCCATAGCAGCTGCAGCATTTTGCATTCCCACCCGTAATGTTCTGATTTCTCCACATCTTGACCAATGTTTGCTGTTTCTGTTTTGTATTGTTTTAATAGTCATCCTAATGGCTATGAAGTGAAGTGGTATATCATTAGAATTTCCCTAATAGTTATGTTAAATTTTAGTGGCCATACTGGCCATTTGTACATCTTTGGAGAAATGTCTACTCAAGTGAGTCTTATTGGGCTTAAATCAAGATGTTGATGAAGCTGTGTTCCTTTCTGGATGCTCTAGGAAATGCCCAATATTTCCTTGCCCTATCCGGTCTCTACAGCTTCCTATAATCCTAGACTTGGAGCCCCCTGCCTCTAACCACATAAATCTCTGACCCTGCTTCTTTATTCACATCTTGACCACAATCAGGAAAATTTCTCCAGTATTAAAGTTAAATGTGCTTAAATCGGGTATATCTGGATAATCCAGGATAATCTCCCCACCTCAAAGTCTTTGACATTGAGCACAACTGTCACCTCCCTTTGCCCATGTAAGGCAAGATGTTCACAGGTTCAGGGCATTATCACACAGACATCCTTGGGGAGCAAGCATTATTCTGCCTAACACAGTCTGCCTCTGACTCCCAAAGATTCACATGAGTCCTACATGCAAAAAAATTCAGCTCATCTCAACATCCTCAAAACATTAAACCACTAAAGCATCAACACAAAGTCCCAAAATATCAGCTAAAGCACAGCTAAAGCACAGAATGCCATCATTTGATTCATCCAAATCAGGTTCCAATGAATCTCTCCTTATAATCCATCTTATGGCACATTTATTTTCCATGTGTGGACCAATGAAAATTAAAAACGACAACAAGAAAATACAATGGCAAGACAGACATATATTTGTTACAGAAAGTTTTAGATATTCCTCTTCTAAAGCAAGTTACTGGTTCCAAGAAAGTTTGAAATCCAGCCTGACAAAATCCTTTGGGAGTCAAAGTCTAGGAATAATCCTTTTTGGCTTCTGGTTACATTTTCTAGGCTCCTGGCTTCATCCTGTGATGTATTTTCCCTTTTTCACAAAAGGCAGAACACATTTATGGATGCCTGAGGAAATTTAGAGAAAGACTGCCATCTTTCATTTCTTATTCTCCATCTTTTTCAATGCAAGCTGCCGATGTTCCTGCTGGTGTATAATTCTCAAGAAACTTATGTGACTCTCGTGTAAGTCATGGGGTTCACTCTATTAGACAAGAGGCTCTTTCACATATTTTTACTAGATAATTTCATCTCTATTTTTAGCTTGTGCTGAGATGGCTGGGGGAATCTATGTATCACAACTTGAATCTTTTCTAAGAGACTTCTATGTGACTGAGTATTCTAACCATTTTATTTTTTGAGATAGTTTCAAAAACTGTACAGCCACACTCACAGATTTTTCTGAAAAGTTTCTTTAAAATTCTGCACTTTTTACAGTCTTTTAGATTGAGAGCTTCCAAATCACCTCTTCCTTTCATTTTAATATAAGCAGCAAAAATAAGTGAGTCTGAAGTGCCTTAACTAGTTGTTTGAAAATCTCCCTGCCTAAGTATGCAATTTCTTAATTTACAAGTTATGACTTCTAAGTATCATCTGAACACAATTCTGGTAAACATTTTGAAACTTTGGAAGAAGGATCTCCTTTGTCCCCATCTCCCATATGTTCCTCATTTCCTCTGAGCTCTCAGCAGTAGCACCTTTAACATCCATATTTCTACTAATAATAGGTTCATGATGATTTAGGTGTTCTGTAAGACAATATCTATTTTTTCTAACATGCTCTTTACTTCCTTTTTAATTCTTTCTAGTAGAATTGATAACATTCGTGTTTCCACTAACAGACTTTTCAAGCAATCTAGTTTATTTTTTCTATCGTGCTACTCAAAATAATCTAATTTTTTTGTTCACTGTAAAATACCAAAGCTACTTAACACATTTAAAAAATGTTTTTATTAGCAGGATATTATTTCTTGGTACCTAATCTATATTTATTTTCTATTGTCACCATAACAAATTACTGCAAATGTAATGGATTAAAATAACACAAATGTATTCTCTGATAGTTCTGAGATAAGAAGTCTGAAATGGATCTCACTGGGCTAAAATCAAGGTGTCACTGGGGCTGCAAGCCTGTTCCTTTCTCTCTTCTCCTTCTGGAATTCCCATTACTTATATGTTATACTTTTGTTGTTCCATAGTTCTTATATATTCTGCTCTTGTTTTTTCTTTCAGTGTTTTTTTTTTTTTAATCTTTCTTTGTCAGTTTTGGTGGTTACTATTGATACATCCTCTAGCTAAGAGATTCTTTCTTCAATTATTTTCACTCTACAAGCAAGCCCATCAAAGGCATTCTTTATTTCTGTGACAAACTGAAAACTCTAGACACTGAGATATCTCTCAAATAAAAGGGTTTATTGAGCCTTTACAGTTACTAACAGAAAAGGACTGAGCCTGGGACAATGTGGATAAAATGAAAGTTCCTGTGGCCAGGATTCTCACATGGACTGGTTGTCTAGCTCACTGCACATGTGTGGGCATACCTTGCTCTTAACTCTATGTAAAGAGCTCCGCCCAGTGCTCTGTGTGACACGGTGGCACGGCTACAAGGCTGCAGGAGAGCAGAGCAGAGGTTGGAGTGGTGGCAGCACTGAGGACAGAGGCCCAGAGGATGGCTGTGCTGGCAGAGAGGCCCAGAGGTGGAGACCAGCTTGCTGCACGCAGACTCGCTCTGAGTGAACGGGACTTTAGTGATTGACCTGCCACCGTCGAAATAAAATTGGGTATAACCCTTTGACCCCAAGAATGTTCTGCTGTCATTTCTTTGGTCAGATTGAATCCATAGTGAACTTGCTGGGGGCTGAAACCCATTGGCAAGACAGACAGGAAGCTTTTGCTTCACCAGCAGCAAAGCCAGTTGACAGAAAGAGCTTGTCCACCAGATGCAGGGCACAAATATGAGGCTATCAAAGAAAGAGACTTGGTTAAATTCACATTGGATACAGATAAGGGAGGTGCACTCACTGGAAGCAGAGAGAGGAGGGGGCATGGGGGTCTGTAGAGAAGGCTGTGGATTGGTTGTTGAAGATGGTCAGACACTGGTCATGTGCAAGGGGGATATGCTGACTTGGGGCCCTTCAGATGCTTGTTGAAATGGCTCCATCCAAGAACTTGGAGCTTCTGGTTAGCTCTGTCCCATGGCTTTGACTCATTACGTTCATCATTCTCTGGCCTTTATGTCACTTAATTTAGGACATTTCAGAATTTTTCTTTATCATCTGTTATTTTCTTTATTATCTCTTGCATTTCCTTTTGGTTTTTACCTGTTTGTTTATATTGCCTGCCTATTCTTGCATCCTGTTTAGGTTCTCCACGAAAGTCCTTAGCATCTTAATGATAATTGTGTTCAGTTCCAGATCTGATAATTCCAGTGTCCCTGTGAGTCTGGGTCTGATGCTTGCTCTCACTGTCTTCAGTTTTATTGTTTTTGTTTTTGTTGTTGTTTTCCTTTTAGTATTTCTCATAACATTCTCTTGATCACCGCACTTGATGTGTTGGGTTAAAGGAACCACTATACATAGGCCTTTATCAGTATGGTGGTAAATGTGTGGGGACGGAAAGCATTCCAGAGCCCCGTGGTCAGGCTTGTCTTTCACTGAGCCTCTGAACCAGGAGCTTCACTCTGCTCCTCAGCCTGACCCGTCCCCACGAACATGTGAGGGAACAGGCTGCTAAAGTGGGCTTGAGTTGAGCACTTCCCTTCCTCCACGTGGAAGGTTGGGACTGGCTGGATCTGGGCTATTTCCCTTCCCCCAGTTCATTTAAGCTCTGATAAAAACCCAGCAGGTGAGGCTGTTTAAATAGTTTCTCCTGACGGTGGAACTCATTGAGAACAGAATGCTCTGACATTTTTCTAAAGGTTACTTTTCCCCTCCTCATGCCAAAAGCAGGAGGGGAATTTTCTCTAACATTCACTGTGAGAACTGGTTGAGCTCCTGGAGGTAAAATTCACAAAGTTATGGGGAGCCCTGCCGGAGTCCAGCTCCAGCGAGTCCAGGAGTCCCTGAAGGAGGAACGGCGTCGGCGAGTGAGTGAGGACCCAGACACCAGCAAAGGTGCTAAGCTGGCCTGGTCTGTTTATTGACAGAAACCTCAAGCACTATATAGGAGATTGGTTACATGAAATCATCATAAAATCATCATAGGGCATATGTCATTCAGTGATTTATGGCATAATCTACTTCTCAGAATGTTCCTGCTTTCCCAACCATGAAAGGTCATCATGTTCTCTTCTTTAAGATTTCTGTTGCTCTCATACATTTAGATTCTAATCACAGGTTAAATTTCTACAAGGCGCCACACTGGTTTCTGAATGGGTCTTAAAACTGGCTTAACTGGACTCTCACTCAGTCTTGCTGTGGGGCATGTTCCATAGTTCCCTGAGACCATTTACAGTAGAATTAGCACTCATTCTGTTGACTGTAACAATATGTACTGTAATCTCTATAGTGATGATTCTTAAGGGGACTCCTACCAAGATTTTTTCCACCTGCTTTCCTGACCCACACCCCATGTTAGTCACCTCTTGTTTCTCCTGGGGGCCTAGTTGGCCAGGGAGTTATACCCCAAAGTCACCCAGACTTTCTTCTATTTCCCAATCCAGGGACAATAACCCACTGGCCTGGGGGGAATGTGCAGGGTCACAAGGTGATTTTTATGATTGCTTTACAACCCCCAACAGTCTTTTCTCTAGGGGCTTTTCCAATTCATGAGGGCTGTTCGAATCTAGGGGAATAGTCAAATGAAGCAACAGGAGAGCTATCAGTAGCTTCCCTTCTGGAGGTCCGCTGTGCGGCAGCCACCCACTGGCCTGCGGGGCTGTGCCATCAGGCAGGCGGTGTAAGACGGCTCCCGGCAGAGCCCCCTATGGCTGGGTCCCCCTGAAGTTTTTTTCCTCAGACCTGTCCACATCAAGCCTTCAGCAGCAATTCATCAGCTATAGTTTGTTTCCCTCCACTTCACGAGCTCCACAGAGATTTGGGCTGTGACTTTCTGTATTCCTTCAGTCTCTTTAGTTTGGAAGACAGCAGTTTGCCCTGTGCCCTCACATCTCTGATAAATCTGAGAAAAGTTGTTGATTTTATAGTTGGTTCAGTTCTGACCTGTTGGAAGGTAGTGGAATCTTTGAGACTCTGATGTGCCAGACCAGAAGCTAAGGGCACAGCGCTGTCTCATCCTTTAGTGGCCTATTGATGTATATATTAAACTGTGTTTTTCCAGAGAGTGGGTATTTCAATATTGCTTTTTTATTCTGCCTGATAGTATCTTCCTTTTGATTAGAGTTTTATATTATTTAATTAAATGTAATACTTGATATGGTTGGGTATATTGGTATTTTAACATTTTATTGCTATTTGTTTTGTCTTTTTTATGCCTTTTCGCCACATTTGCTGCTTCTGTGTTGGTATGTTTTATATTGTCATTTTAATTCTCCTATTGAATTTTTGAGTAAATGTCTTTGAATTGCATTTTTGTGATTTCTGAATGGATTATAGTTTTCTTTAATTAATTAAAAATCCTACAGTTAATTCTAAGTTCTTCTGGTAGAATATAGGAAATTTATGGCCATTATATTCCTATCCTCATCGCTACTTCATGTTTTGTTTAAATCATATATTTGATGAATACATTTAATAAACCCAACAATGAAGTGTTATAATTTTACATTCAAACAGGGGTGAGTAAATGATCCTATGGCCAAATCTGTTTTCATAATATAAATTTCTGTTTTCATAAATAAAATTCTATTGGAACCCAGCCATGCTCAAAGATTTAGGTATTGTCTATGGTGGCTTTCGTCTACACCAGCAAAGTGGAACAGTTGTGGAAGAGGTTTGGTATCTTATTGCTAAAATACTTATCTGCCTCATTACAGAACATGTTTCCCAACTCCTGCATTAAACATCCCTATGTATTATACAGAAATTTAGAAAAGAAAATTTATTCCTTTTTACATATAGCTATGGATACACAAACACACACTTTTTCCCAATTTGTATGTGCTTTACTCCTTTTTGTATATCCAGCTTTTTATCTGATAAAATTTCCCTTCAAACTGGAAGACAATTTTTAGCATTTCTTAAATTCTCATAGTACAGATTTGCTGCCCATAAATATCCAGAGTTTTTGCTTTTCTGGGAATAGACTTAATCCTCCGCCATTTGTAGAAAGTATTTTTTCTCATTATAAAATTCTGGTATTTTTTTTTCAGCACTTGAATAGTTTTCCTGGTGTCTTTTGGCCTCTGTTTTTTCTGATGAGAAGTTAGGCTTTAAATGTACCATTTCTATTATGAATAAAATGTGTTATTTTTTCTCTTGCAATATTTTTCTTCATTTTTGTTTTGAAGTAGTTAAACTAAGATAATGTTTACTTATGTTGCTTGGGTTTTGTTGAATTTGTACCTGTAAGTTAGTATTTTCCCACATTTTAGGAATTGTTCAATCATAATTTTTCTTCATTACTTCTCCCCACTCTTCTCACTTCTCTCTTTATGGGACTTAAATTTGCATTTTTAAACATAGTGTTGTCTCATAGGTCTGTGAGGCTTTAGTTGTATTTCAATAATTTTCTCTCAGGTTTTCAGATAAGGCAAATTATATCGACTTATCTTAAAGTTCACTTCTGCCATCTCAAATCTTCTGTTGAGCATACCTGTTAAAGAGTCTCTATCTGATCAGCTACTGAAATTTTCAGCTCTAGAATTCCCATTTGTTCTATGTAATAGTTTCCATTTTTCTTTTTAAAACCTGTATTTCTTCCCACATTACTGTTATATTTTTCTTTAATTAAGTATTTCATTTACTTCTGAATTCTTTTTCTGTTTAATCAAACACCTGAGCTAATTTAGAATCACTGTCTTTTGACTACATTATTTCCTTGGTATGTCAAATATTTTTTGTTTCTTCTGACATCTAGAAATTTTTAGTTGAAAATTGGATATTATAATATGTTGAAATGTTTATGGAATTTTGTTATTTTGTGGTTTGTTTATTCTTATAGGTACTTATCTATTCTCAATTTATGCAATCTATTATTCTAAATATTTAGTTACTGATGGTTCTCCTGAAGGTTTTTCTTTTTCTTTTCTTCACTGGTATTTTTTTGTGGCCCTCTGGAAAGTTTCTCCTATGCCTGTGTACCCTAGAAATTATCAAAGAGTATGAGAAATATTTGTATTCAACTCAAACTCTGTCCTGTTTGGCGAACATATTCAAAAGGACAGCAGCCTCTCACAAACTGCAAGCAAAGAGGAGTTTTGCCTTTTAAGCCTCCATCACGCATTTTTGTTTTCACTCTTCTTTTTTTTTTTTGCCTGGGGTCTTGTGAATGTGTAGATATACAGTCAGACAGAAATTGATGCTATTTTATTTTGGATTTCAGAACATGTTGGAGTAAAGTCAGATTTCAGGTAATTTTTTTTGTTTTTCTATGATGTTTGGAATAAAGATATGATAATTGCTTCTTCTAAACCACAGTTGACTCCTTCTGAGTTCTAACAAATTTATATTTATAGGTGTAAAGTATGGATGCTTACAGTATTACCCCAAAGAGAGCTAGTACTCAAAACTTGCCTCTTCCCACCTGGGTACTTTGCATTATGTGAGGATTGCCTCTTCAACAATTGCTTTTTCTCAAAACAATTAGTGCTTTTTCTTTTTAAATTTGAACTACTCCTGATTAAATTCAAATGGAGGACTAAATATAACTGATTCTATTAGTACTACCCACTAAAGAATATGATATTAATAAATGCATTGTGTCAATTTCTGCTAACCAGTACAAAATAATATCTCTTTATATCAAACATGATATCCATTAGAATTATATTTATGTGTCTTTTAAATGTCTACTAACTTTCTGTTGTCTTTAGGGAACATTTCCATGGAGAGTTCACACACACCTGTTCCTGAAAAACTGGAAAACCTGGACTGGATCGCTGATGGAAGAACCAAGGGGCCCTTGGAGGTCTTGGAGGGTTGAGGTCTCTTTTAACACCAGCGGGCTCAGAGGGGAGTACTCTTCCAAGGTCTGAGCTCCGAATAAAGGCAAGGGGAGCAATTTGTATCTTTCTACTTCTATATCTGTGGCATTTCTACATGTACAGCAAGCAGGCATCAAGCAATGTGAAAGAGGAGCTCGGGGAAGTGAGAGCCTGGAGGAGTGAGGATGAAGGGGAGGGCGGACAGGGAGTTTTTTATTGCTGACCTTTCTAAAAAAGAGAAGCTGAAGGGGCCAAGGGATTTTTCTTCTGCTGACCTTGTTGGCTGTGCTATTTTTCCGTATCACTTCCTTTACCATCTCTATCACCAGAATGAAGTGAAATTTAAAATGTCATCTATACTTTGTGGTAAATATCATATTTACTAATCTGACCCTGACTTTAGTGATGGTGTTGAGATATACTCCCAACAATCACATAAATTACTTCATTGCCCCCTTTTCCCAGCCAATTTGAGAGTGTGCACATGCATACACACGTTTTCCTTGAGGAAGTAGTCAACTGCTTTCTAGTATATAACTTCCATTCCATTTTTTCAGGCTTCACTATACAAACCAAATGAAGTGGCAGTGAACACATTATAACTACTTTTTTTCATTTTTTTTAATACCAATCATTGCTTCCTAATTTCTTCCTTTAGTTGAAAATTCATCTAAAATGCTATCAACTTCCTAAAGCCTCTTTTTATTCTCCTGGAATTCATTTTTTTTCTTGTTTTTTTTGAATTTCTCTAGAAAGGTGTACTCTTCTTAAGGCATTTATGCAACTAGTTTCTAATTATGGTAAATTTTATATTTTTATCACTTATTTAACTTACTTGATAACAAAAATCATGTCTTAATAACATATAATTAAGATTGTTTATTAAATATTGTTAAGATCATATAAATATATTCAAAGGAAATCCTCAAGGCAACCATATGAATTATATACTATTATTTCATATCCTAGATTAAATAAATGAGTGTTAGTTTATGAATTATCAAAGATGACACAACTTATAAAGTATAAGTTTTCAGTTTTTATACAGTTCAGCTACAGTTAAGGCCCACACTTTCTTAAGTACTCTGTTTTAGAACTGAGGATCTAAAATATACTAACGTATTGATCAATTTTTATTTAATTGATCGCTATTCATTTAATGTCTACAATGTATCAGTCTTTTCCAGCATATTGGATTAAAACAGTAAACAAAATATTTTCCTTTTGAGAAGCTAACATTTCCTTAAACATGTAATAATAGCAATAATCATATAAACATTATTAATAACAATATTTATTGTTCTATATCATGAATTTATTGCTTACTTCTGTAAAAAACAATTCTAACAAGTAGCTATTATTGTTACTACTGTGTTATAAATGATGAAAATAAGGTTCTATTAGAATCCAATCAGGATTTTTATGTGAAGTATACATAAAATATAGCATGTTGGTAAAGTGTGTCATGGGGCAACACATATTGGGAAAAAAACATTCTCTAGGAAAACAGGTTAAACGATTCAGGCTGTCTAGGTTCAAAAATGTTTAATCACAGAAAAACGTTTATGTAAAGTTCTGGTCAACATTGCAGTGGTGAGTTTAGGGCTTCAGTATTGACTAATCAGAGTGAACAATTAATCTCTTGAAAATGATGGATGTGAAGTAGTTTTATACCCTTGATTGTATAAATCCATAAATTTTTAAACTTCAAAAAGACTGGAGGAGAGTACGAGGGAAGAGAAAGCAAATGTAAATATTAGAGCATATGAACAGAGACCTCAGGGCAGTCGAAAAGCAGAAATTACTAAGTAGTAATAGAGGAAATGGAAAGATCTGTTCACTCAATTCCAGAAGTGCCCTCTGACCCTTACTCCTGGGTATTGTGCAGAGCAGAAAACTGCCTCAGTCAATTTTCCAAGGTCTAAAGAAAATAAGTCTTAACATTCTAGTCTTTGACAGTGTTTTCCATTTTTCAATTAAAACAATGGTAGATCTTTTGACACAGGAGTAAATGAAGAAGATATAGTAAATCAATGAGGATTGTGGAGAACTTCTTTCTCTTAATTCCATTGTTACTTAATTTTTTTCTGCAATTTGTAATTCCATTACTTCTTATTACTTATAAAATCAGCATAATAATGTGTAAATGAGAAACAATTTAGTTGATTTCTCTTGGGAAATTAAAGTTCTAATAGACATAAGTACAAGATTATCCATTTTTAAATAAAGGTATGTGGAATAAATTGACTGTAAATTTGGGCATAACACCTCCTGCATAGGAAAATATCATTTAATAAGTCTAACAGAACACAATTATTATGTTGTTATTTGCAATTGCACAGAGAAACACCATTACTTTTCTTCCTCTTTCAAATTGGAAGGTGTGAGGATAGGTATATCTGAGTCTAACTCTGCTTATGTAGATACTTAGCGAGTACCCTGGGGCAGCTTCCCCAATGCAATTAATTTTAAGACCTGAAAGAAACATCTGATAAATATATTAATTCAATTAGGAATATTTATTTAATTATTGTTTTGCATTAGGCAATTCTGTAAGATCTATGGATACTGCAGTAGATAAAATGTTAACACTATTGCTTAGAGTTAGCTTTCTAGTATTTTCTAAAGGACAAAAATCCCATGCTTAAGCTAACATCAGTCACATTTAGAAACTGCTAAAAGCTTGATTTTCTTATTTTTCCTTTTCTTTTTAATTTTTTTGACTACTTCAGTTGAAACCCGGATGAAAAGAGAAAGCTTAATCAAGAAATGTAACCTACATGAAATCTTCCTGAACTTTAATGAGAATAACCTTTCTTCAAATTCTACTGAATTTCCTCTATCTTTCCTATAATTCCATAAATAAAGCACTTAACTCCTTTTCTTTTGCCTTTCCATTTCTCCCATATGTCAAATCCACTTCCAAATATGAAACCAACTCTATTCCTGTGAAAACACAGCATTTATTTTTCCCTTGTATATAATTGCTAGATAACATGCTGTTAGAAAAAAAATCAAGTAAACTAAAGATCTGCCTACCATATATTCATATATCATACCATATGTGCATGCATGCATTTATATTCATGATATAATGATTAGGTGATATATAAGCCATAAGACCTTCATGTGAGATGTGCCCTTCTTATACCCAGAGGAAAGGAGTACCTTTATTTCCAAGATGAGGGACACCAAAAAAATTCTAAATAAACAAGCCTTGCTGAGTCTCCCCCTCTTTACTACACTAACCTCATACCCTTCATCTTACCCTATTTTCCACAACTGGCCACTGTTCACCAAATCTAGCATAAAAATGATTATGTTTAACCTTTTCCTTGGGTCTCTATTTCCTTATGAATTGTCTCATGTCATGCAAAACACATATTATAAGTTTATATATTTTCCTTCTGTTACTCTGTCTTTGTCAGTTTAACTTTCAGAATCATCCAGGGATCCTAAGAGAATCAAGGAAAACTTCCTCTCCTACATAACCTTTAGAGAAAACAATTTTTCAATAAGTAAAACGTACTCCTTAGTTGTTCATATTCCTTAGATTAGACACTTCACAGTCGTTGGTTATAAAGAGTTATCGTGTATTTGCTCTAAGATTTATATGTGAGAATGTTCAAGTGTGGAAATATTAGGAAACAAAATAACAAAATAAATGTTCAATAATGAGTAAGTAGTTAATTCAATAAATTGGTGCTCCCAGAAAGTGGATGTCAGATATTTTACAATGGTCTGTGTAACATATTTCAAGATACAGCAAGCTGTTAATTATATATTCCTAACTAAAAGCTGAAAATAACATAAATGAGTATGAACATTGTTTCCAATTTTCCCAAAATTATACATATATACACCTACACACACATCCATTAAGACTAGAAGTGTCAAAATATTAATTATGAATATTTTAGATGGTAGAGTTTAAGTAACTTAAATATTAGTTTATACATGCATAATTGTTTGAAAGGAATACTATTGTTTTAACAGCAAATATAAATATTAAACTTATTTGGGACACCATTAAATTATCTTCATTATCTTCAAACAAAGTATCCGTAACAATTCGAATCAGAGATTCTAAAAATAAGATGGTATCAGTAAAGGAGAGCATATGAAGAGGACTCAGTGGACACATCCATAACCGTGAATAACCAGTTTGTAAATAACACGCTGAAGAAAGAGCCAGCAGTGGATGCTGGAAGAAACAGTGTGGTAGGAGTAAGTGCAGGATTGGTGTAAGTGTTCCAAAGATGATTTCAAATGTTCTACAAAATACATAAATAATGAGAAATAAAAATGGTTCCTTAAAAATCTTTAAAAAAATAAGCATAAAATTATTTGATTCTTAAAACTATGTGAGTTTCCTATGAATCTTATTTGCTTTTTCTTTTCTCACAAAAATCTCCAACTTTTAACATTTATTTTTCTCCTCCCAATATAGCTTCTTATATAGATTAGAGTTAAACATTATATCAACATGTAAATTTGTCAGAGATAAAAATAAAATACTCACAGGATTTGCAGATAGGAAGTTCCAGAAGTCTGCTATTGTTGACTTGTGATGTGGTTTATGTGTGTTGTGGGATGCGTGTCTGATTAATGACAAAAAAAGATATTGTCTCTTTCTTGGTGTTAATTTCTTGTGGATTTATTGTTTCTTTGTATATAAAATATTCATTTCATACTTTAATAAATCTAATGTTGAGTACTTAGCAAAAAGGGACTTTTTCCTTCAAATTTGTTGCTTCTGCTGGAGTTGAGTAAGGCAGGCAATAAGTTACATTACTTTGAGTTGGACTTCGGCCGATTTTTAGAAACCTGGTGAGGACTGCTCAGTGTTAGTGTGCTTTAATTTACCAGCCTAAGACTTAATGTCAGAATCTTGATGCTGATAAGAGTAATTTTTTTTCAGTCAACCCATTTTACCTTACTAGTTCCTCTTCAAATTTTGGGGTGCTGTTCTTTTCAGTTTAATATTTGAAATATTAAAATCACCTTTGTAGTCTAGAGATTCCAGCAAGAAATATTGCTTTGCTATGTTTTTATATTATATGTATTATATTTTATAAATGTATGATATATATTATACATCATAGATACACCATATAGTTCAGTTTTGATAGACATGTTCATTAAAATCAAACTTTGAGAAGGGACAGCTGGAGGTTTTTCAGTTTTAAAGAGTATCTATCCTCAGATTCACTAAGCAATTAGAGAAATAAATATTTTTATAAACTCAAAATTTGAAAAATGAATCCGTATTAAAAAGTAGTAGGGAGAATTCCTCTTCTAACTTAAACAAAATACATTTGAAAAGAGAAAAAAAGTGTGATTTTAATTTGATCATTGATATCTTTTGAAATTATATTTTGATTTTAATAGGGTTACTATAAATATCATTTGATAAAACATGTAAGAAACTGTGCTTCCTCACTTTGCCCTGGGGATCATTAATCATATAATACATGGAAAATAGTTTCTTATTTTAAAGTAAAATTGGAATACTATAATTAACAATCTTATGTGAAATGTACTCTCTATTCTTTCAAGGAGAAAGACTTTTCATCAGTAACCTAGGGAATTATGCAGTATTGCCAGTCAATGAACGAACATATTCTATTCCCTAGGAAAGCTATTACCCGAACTGTGTATGTATACACTTGCTAATACCAGTCAGCACAGTTGCACTTAGAAAGTTATAGATCTGTTCTTAGCTTCTGGTTTTATGGACCTCATAAAAATTCCTACCTATATTTGTGGAACTTAACATCTAATTGTACATGCCCTGTCTTACACTTCAGGGTTTGCTTTTAAAGATGAAATCAATAAACACATATACAGATATATGTGTATATATAGATGTATATCTTTAAACTCCATTTCAGAATCCGTGTTCTTCCAAGCACAAATTTCTATTAACATATATTTAACAAACAAAATGATTAGCAAAATATATTAAAAAATTTACTAATAGTAATTGGTACTAAAAGATGCAAAATTAGAAACAGTGATGAAGATAAGCAAAGATAAAAATATAATGACTCTCAATATTTATCATATTTTCCAAGAACTTAATATTCACTAATGTATTTTTTAAAAATCTAATACTTTCAGAAAAAATATTTTTTCAACTGCAATAAGGCATTACAACATGAAAGTGATAATAAGTATTCTTTGTATTTTATATAATTTAAAGTTTTCTCCCAAAATTTGAATTAGTTTATATTTATTATTCTACACACAACTGGAACCACTCAAATATATGAATAAAAATTAAGTCTTGTATTTGTAGTCGGTATAAAATGCAAAGTTACTGTGATATATGCTGGAAATAATTGCTTCATGAAGAAGATTCATTATTAAGACTATAACATTTCAACAGCTTCAATATTTTTTCAGTGATAAGATAGAATATCTTATCTTAAATTACAAGGTATAACAAAAAAAATCAAGAAATTGGAGAAAGAAGGGAAAATTATAATCAAAGTAGCCCATGATTCCATGGGCTGAGTGATAAGAAAATAGAGAAAAAGATGAAGTAGAAAAATAAAGAATTTCAATAGAAATATCAATTGATATAAAAATACTATGATAACATAATATACAAAAAGCAATGTCTGAAACTAAATCTTATCTGGTTAGATTTAATAGCAGATAGGTTGCACCTTAAGACAGAATTAATGACTTGGAAAATTGAGCAAAGGGAAAATACTGAAAAACAGTAAGACTGAAAAGGAAAGAAAGAAGGAAGGAACCAAAAGGGAGAGAAAAGAAGAAATCAGTAAGAAAAAAAGCAAGAAAAGAAAGAAAAACAGACAAATTGGATGTAGTTAAAAGTTCTAACATAGTTGTAGCTGACATTCAGAAATAAAGAATGAGGGGAGGGAAAATACAGTGAAAAGGAAGAGTAAAAGAGACAATGTTTGAAACTCATAGAACATTTTAATCCAGAAATTCAAAAAGCTCAGTGAATCCCAAGTAGGCTAAACAAGAAGGCAACCAAATTTAGAAGCTAGATAGGTAAACAGACAAAGACTACAATTTAAGAAGACATTTTCAAAACAGCCGAAAGAGAACAATAAGATAGAGTACTTACTAAAGAACACTAAGACTCGCAGCTGCCATTGTAATAGAAATTATAAAAACCAGAGGACAATAGAAAAATATTTGTAAAGTCTGGGGTGTGTGCATTTGAGGGCAGGGTACTGCCACATAATATTCTCTACTAAGGAAAAATAATGTCTTGACATTAACATGAAATTAAAATGCTTTATAGATGTATGACAGCAAGAGAACACAATTTGGAAAGATACATAGAATGAAATTGTAAAATTGTTGCATAGTTGGCAAATAGTAAAAGTAGTTGTTTAAATATATGGAAATTAGTCTACTGCCATACCACCCTGAATGTGCCTGATCTCATCTCATAAATATATGGAAATTAATGCTGCATATAAACATATCTAGAATATCTATAAAAATCATAACTAATTCAGTTTTAAAATTAAGACTAATAGGAAAATATGAAAATATGATCTATTCAAATAATCAGAAAGAAGTCATTAAAGGAGGAATAAATGAATACAGAACATAGAAATGAAATGGGGGAAGTAGAACAAATAGCAAAATGGTAGATTTAACCTCAACTATATGACTATATGTAAATAAATCAATTAAATGTTAATTGTCTAAGAACTGCAATAAGATTGTCCTACTACAAAACAACAAAAAATAAAAAATTCTATGGTAAAACATATCCTGTTAAAGATTTGAACGGCTGATTTACTCAGTTTCTCCTAAATAATGCTGCTTGCAACAACTACAGAATGCACCTTTTATGATCACATGAAATATTTACTAAAATAGAAGATATGTTGAAGGATAAATCAACTAATTCAGAATTCAAGTAATTGAATTTATGTAAGTATATCTGGTGATAGGAGAAAATAACAAAAGTAAATATGGAATAATGACTAAAAAGACCCAAATGCTTTGAAATTAAATAGATAGTTTCTTAGTAAGACATAATAAATAACATAAGGAAGTAGAAAATATGTTGAAATGGAAGATAAATGCATGAAGTATTGAAAATTGTTTGTTCAAGCTCACAGTGCTTATAATCAGTAATTTCTTGCTCTGATGCATATGTGACAATGAAGAAACATCTAAGATAAATTAGTCCAACTAATATTTTTAAATAGCAAATGCCTCCAATAATATGTAGAAGAGGTGATAATTTTAAGATAAAAGAGTTAATAATGAAATAAAAAACAAACATTTTAATTATCAATGAACCCAGAAAACATTTTTAAAAAGATTAATAGAATTTATAAACCCATATAAGACTTTGGAGTAAAGTGACATATGTGCAATGTATTGTGAATAGTTTAGAAAGTTGTATCTATTTTTCGGTATTTATCTATCCACCCAACCATCTTCACTAGCTCAAAAAAAAGTGGGGACAAAAATTGCCAGTAGATTAATTCCTGCAGTATTTTTGTAAGTTTGGAATAACTTAAATGAATAAAATAAGAGTAAATTGGTCAATATGATCCATCATATTTAATAGAATGTCATCAATCCAAAAAACAGCAGAAAAATAATTTGCTATTAATACACATTAATGATTTAAAAACTACTCAAACTAGGGAAATAAGCAAATGTTTTAAACTAAAAAGTGATATCTAAAGAAACACACAACAAAAGTCTGTGCTCATGACAATAATTAAAAATGATCTATTAAGTGCTTCTCCTCTAAATGCAGGAACAAGACAATGATATCCACTTTTACCACTTCTACTCAACCTTATACTGGTGATCCCACACAGCGCAATTCATGCAGACATGGAAATAATTGGCATGAAGATGGAAGGAAATATGTAAAGTTGTCAATATTTGAAGATGAAGTAATTGAAACAAACATAAAAATACCTACAAATGATCAGTATATGTTGATCTTAGCAAGCTATTGAATAAGGGTCTATTAAAAATCACTTGTATTTGAACAACCAAGAAACAACTATAAATTAAAAATAAAAATGCAATATTTGAAAGACCTTCAAAAGAGTCAGATACCTAGGATTTAATTCCGTAAAGGATGACAAAAATACCCCCAATGAAATCTACCAATTTGCTAAGGGATGTAAAAGAAGTAAAAAAAACAACAGAGATATTGAAAAACTCAAGATTGCTACAATATCACATCTTATCAAATTAGATCAGTAGACAATACAATACCTTGTATGTGTGTGTGTGTGTGTGTGTGTGTGTGCACACTTTGATGCAGTTTGATAAACTGGTTCGAAAATTTATATAATGATGCAAAATGCATAGGAAAGTCAAGACAATCTTTTTTTTTTTAACTCTCCAAATAATTTTATTCATTCAGATAGTTACATTTTGAAGTGAGAACACTGATGAATATACATTATCATTAAAAGTATTCTAAATGTGTTTTAGAAAGAAAATCACAAAATGATTTATATAAATTTCTAATTAATGTCTCCCCATTTTTATAAATGTCTACATAAGTAAATGCAGGCATTATTTCTGCACATATATACACAAATAATAATAGTAAAAATAGCATAGTTTTCAGATACTATATTATTGTGTATTAAGGTTTTTCATAAAAATTCAGTCCTTCTTAATGACATCCTACCAAAGAAAATCATCCAATAAAACATGGTATTTTTCAAACTTTTCTAACTTACTTTATAAAAGCAAAAATATAACTGTTAGCAATTTCATAACACTGATTAGATATATATTTTCAAGCTGAAGTTTCAACTAAAATGAATCTCATGATGCACTTCATTTTTCTCTAAACAGAGGACTCCTTTTTAAAAATTGGCAAATTAGGAAAATGATTTCTAAATAAGCTTAGAACATAAGCACTGAGAGAAAGAAAAAATAAACTGTTTCATACCATATACAGTTTTCTCTATTTTAAATAAAAATTATTTAAATTACATTCCTCATATTAATTAAATTTTGCCAATTTAATTAGCAATATAAATCTCTGCCAACTCTGAAACATTTCTTCTTTTTATCAATGAATAAATAGTATTTTTTTTTCTATATGATGTGGCCTATTACCTCATCTATGAACCTATGAACTCACAAACCCCACATTATTTAGAAAAAGTTTTATTCCTTTGGCAAATCATTGCAGTTTTTTTCATTTTTCTTAGCACGTCTCTTCTCCTGTCATACTAATTTTCAAATGAATTCTCTCCAGGCTGATGGACATGGTAGATTTTAGGAAACCACAGATTAATCTAAATCTTTCTTCCTTGATCTACCCTTCACATATCACTATTCATTTTGTTAATATGTCTTTTCTCTAACTTCTCCTTTTATGGAAAAATGCACTGAGCATTCTGTAGGTTCAGTGTCAGTGTCAGAGGCTTTTCAGAGCCATGAAGCAGATATTTGTTCTGCAACCAGTACCAACTGGCCATCTATAATTATCAGTGACTAGGTTGTCATTGCTCAAAGTGTTATCAGACTTAGAAGTCCTGGGAGATCTACTTTTTTTTTTTTTTGAGAGGGCATCTCTCATATTTATTGATCATATGGTTGTTAACAACAATAAAATTCTGTATAGGGGACTCAATGCACAATCATTAATCAACCCCAAGCCTAATTCTTGACAGTCTCCAATCTTCTGAAGCATAACGAACAAGTTTTTACATGGTGAACAAGTTCTTACATAGTGAATAAGTTCTTATATGGTGAACAGTGCAAGGGCACTCATATCAGAAACTTTCAGTTTTGATCACGCATCATGAACTATAAACAATCAGGTCAATTATGATTATTCGTTTGATTTTTATACTTGATTTATAGGTGAATCCCACATTTCTCCCTTATTATTATTATTATTATTTTTAATAAAATGCTGAAGTGGTAGGTAGATGCAAGATAAAGGTAGAAAACATAGTTTAGTGCTATAAGAGAGCAAATGTAGATGATCAGGTGTGCGCCTATAGACTAAGTATTAATCCAAGCTAGACAAGGGCAACAAAACATCCACGAATGCAGAAGATTTCTCTCAAAACAGGGGGGGTGAGGTTCTAAGCCTTACCTCTGTTGATCCCCAATTTCTCACCTGATGGCCCCCCTGTGACTGTGCCTGTCTTAGGTTGTTCCTCCCTTGAGGAATCTTACCCGTCTCTGGCTAACCAGTCATCTTCTGGGGCCATAAGACAATCTTTAAGAATACAAAGTTTGAGTACTTAAATTGTCAGGTTTCAAAACTTTCTATAATAGCAACAACATTTTCTTTGAGGAGTTAACAAAGTAATGTAAAAATAAGTTAATAAACAGAAGACTTCTGAAATGGTCCCAAATATATGCAATCATTTTTATTTACAACAAAAGCATCACTGCAATTTAGTGAAGAAATAATGGACCTCTCATTACATAGTGCTAGAATAATTAAATGACAGTGTGGATCATTTAGTCCTCACCATACACCACACACAAAGATAAATTTAATGGGTTATAGATATATATCTTTATGCCAAAACAATCATTTTCTTGTAGGAAACACAGGAACATGTATTTGCAAGCAAAGCTTACTTAAATAAAACATTTTTAAAAACCCACTAATTACTAAACAATGATGAATTGGAATTCGTTAAAACTAACTTTTTATTTGCATTAAGAGTGTGTATTATTTGGGTTCCTCTGAGAAAACATCAAGACAGATAATACATGTAGGGAAAAACCTGCAAAAATAAAATGGGAAGGGATCTGGAGAATCTGGTAGACCATGGTACAAATCTCACTCAGAGTGAGTAAGAGAGAAAAAGAAGGAAAAGTTGAATGGAAGTTTCTTATAGGTGTGCTGTAATGAATGTTTAACAGGGCTGTTAAGGGGGCATCAAGTCAAATCCATGCATCATATGAGTTTCATATCTTCCAGAAATGGACCTGCCTTTGTATCCTTGATGTACTCACTCACTAGCTATGATCAGATCATGGGAAATGTAACTTATTTCTTTGCAAATGAGATGATAGATTTCAGAATGCAGAAGCTGGGGCCTTCAGTCAGTTTAGTTTGCTGCATCCAGAGATCTGTAAGGATGTTCTCATGGCCATCAGAGATAAGAAAACCAAAAGAATAATTATGTATGTGTATGTATATTCTGCTTATTAACTTATTTCATGTCACTTTATTATGCCATAAGGATGTTTGCAAAGTTGTGGAAATCATTGTCAACTTTGAAAATGTTTGAAGAATAAATTAATGGATCTCTACCATTCAATTTTAAAAACGTGCCTATTCTTAAGTATACCACTAGAGTTAAACTAATTCAATCAAAATCCATTAGAAAACTGAAGTGCCTTAACACTTTTCTATAAATATGCTAAATGCTAAGAATAACTATGGAATATGAGGAAGAGAAACAGGTTAGAGGAATTAAAGTGCTACATACCAAGACTTATTATAAAGATGTGGTATTAAGAAAGAATAGTGATATTTTAGAAATAGGTAAAAAAAGACTACTTGAATAAAATAGATAGCTGTTGTGGGGGGAATTCAAGCATATATAGAACTTGATCTCTATGTGCCACTGAAGATTAATAAAGGATAAATCATTCAGGTTCGATGGTGGGAATATTAATTGTCTTTGTTATATTACTGAATATCAAACTCTTCAAAGGTGTAGATGGGTTAAACAAGTTTATTCAGCTCCTGATTTTATGGATTACCTAATATAGTTATATTTTTGATTGGCTTGATGATCTTTGTGGTTATTTGTCAACTTGGCTGAGATTGGATGGTCTAGGAAGTGTGGGTCTAGAATATTTGATCTAAGATGTCTCACTACAACAACTCATGTTTTGTTTCACATGCTGCCAATTCACAGTTGACTAGCCTGGGCTTCTTTCCCTGGTGACAGACAGAATATCAGCAGCATGAATAGAAAGCCCCAAAGAACAAGCACTTTTTAAAGCTCTGCTTATGCCACACTAGTTTTTTATCCTACTTGTCAAAACTGTTCAGTAAAGTGAAGATCAGTGTTGGTGTATGAGGAAAATATTTCAAAATGTGCATAGTGGGGGTGGAATAATCGTGGACAGTTTTCAAAAAATTATACGCATACACAAAAATATACATACACAGTCTGCTATAGCTGAATGTTCGTGGTTCTCCCCCAAATCCATGTGTTGAAATCAAATATCCAGTGGGATGGTATTTTGAAGTGGGGCCTTTAGGAGATAATTAGGTCAAAAGGGGAGAACCTTCATGAAGGGAATTAATGCTCTTATAAAATAGAGCTCTCTCACTCACTAAGTCATCGAGGGTAGAGTGAGATGACAGCAGGCTGCAGCCAGGAAGAGGGCCCTTCCCAGGACCTGACCATGCTGGAACCTGGTCAGCCTTCAAAATAGTGAGAAACAAGAATCTGTTGATTATAAACCATGTAATCTACTGCAGTATCAGTCCAAGCAGACTAAACACAATTCACAAGGAAAAAGATGAAATTTCAGTCTCTACAACATCAATACAGGATGAATTAAGGATTTAAATGTGAAGTCAAACCCTAAAACTTTGAGTATAAAAATTGAAGATATTGTAAGAAAAATTTTCTTAAATAGCTCAAAAATGGGCAAACAATTGACTTCATTAAATTAAAATTAGAATTTCTAATCAAAATAAACACAATAAAGAAAACAGAAAACAACCCATAAATCTGCAAAGTATATTTAAGGAATGTAAGAGGCCAATGAGTTATATCACTTTTTTAAAAACCTTAAAGAAAAGTGATCATTTCTCCAAAATAAATCTTCTATGAATATACTAACAATAATTAGAGAATTAAAAATCACTATCACAAATACTCATCAGTTTATACTTACTAGATCAGGAAAACTTAGACATCTAGTAAACACCTACTTTGGTAAATATTTGAACTATTACACATGCTTCTCATGGGAGTGTTAATTGGTACAACCACATTGGAAAAATATGGTATTTATGAAAATTGAAAATGTCAAGTTTTTCATTGTCCCAGCAGTTCCATTAATGGTTATTCCACAGTAAAACCTCTCATGCGTGTGCTTCATAGACATGTAATTCAATGTTCATAGAAGTATTGTTAAGAACTTCAGAAAAATTTGAATACCCATCAAAGAAGTCTAGGTAGTTGAATTGTTATATTAATCTATGCAAATATACATGGATGAAAAAGTGGTGTATCTGTAGCCACCCACAGACACATATCCACACATATAACTCTCACAATTATAATACTGAACTAGAGAAAGAGATAAAAATTAAATTCACAGCATATCATGAGTACTTCCAATATGATATACAAATTTCAAAAGCAGAGAAAACTACACTACAAATATTTTATTATTTTGAGTAAAAGTGGTCTGAAAATCATTAATGTAACTCAACACCCTGTTTATCTTTATGTGGAGGGAGAGGTTAGTGTATGTAAGAAGGCATGAATGAAACCAAAATACTATAATTCTCAAGTAGTAAGTTATATGCATGTTGTTCATTTCAATTCTCTTTGCTTCATACATGAACCTATATAAGTACAATATGTATGAAATATATTTATGATAAAATAATTTAAAAAACAAATATCAGGATAGCAAAATTAATTTACAGTTTTTCCAAAATATTTTCTTCATTCTTTAAAAGCCAATACAATTAAAATGGGAATAAAATGTAAAATAATCAAAAATCAATAGCCTTACCAGCTTTTATCAACTACTATTTTCTTTTGTTCATGACTATAGTAAATCTTGGTTATACCACTTCCTGATAGTGATAATAAGTTATTAAGGCCAAGAGCTCTGGCACCATAAAACATGGAGTCTGCTTTCTTAAATTCTTGACTTTACAAAATTAGGTTACTGTTGCTAAACCTCTATTTCTCATGTAAAAATGGGAAGAGTAATATCTTATACTGTATAGAATATAAAGTCAATTTCATCCCAGTTAGTTTGAGGATATAAACATGACGGTACAAAATGTTTAGTACAGTACAATGTGATCTAATAAGTACTCAATAGCTATGGTCATTAGTACTATTTATCATTCCTCTTACACTGAATACCAGTTAGGATTACTCTGTAATTATGGTAACTTAATTTTAATTGAATATCATAACTGATATCATAATATCATAATGGATCAATTAAGGATCCTTATATTCAATTAAGGATCCTTAATATTCAATTAAGGATCTTATATAATCTATTTTAAAAGGTTTTCACTTAACATCTTATAATCATTTAAGTTTCATGAACAAGACTCAAAGATGTTTTTATTTTTCTCAATAGAATATCAATATATTCCCCAATTTCTGTCAAAAAAGTTACATTTATTAATATGTACTTTTTTGCTACTATTCTTTGATTTTATTTCTATTATCATATTGGCCTATTACTCATAACATAAAAAGAGAAAGTCTTCTAATTAGAAATAAAAATAGTTAATATTTGTACATTCAAACTAAAATTCTCAGGTGCATTTTTGAAATAATATGTGAATTGGAAAGTGAGAGGGAAAAGATGGTGGAGTAGAACAGCAAGAAAGCAACTATAGCAAATATGACTAACCCTGAAAACAAACTGAAGAATGTAGAACAGACCATCTATACCTAGTGAGGAAGAGAAAAACACACTGAGAAGGCTAAAGGGGTGGAGCAGTGATTGATCAGGACCCAACTCTTCCATCACAGTCCAAAAGCAGGAGGGAGAGGAATTGCACAGGTAGAGGATAAGCTTTCAGGAGTCCCGCACACCTTGCCCTGGAGAGCTGTGCTGGAAACGCAAGTCCACATTACACTGGTTTTTTGTGATTAACAGAGCTGGACACTAGGGAGAATTGGAGCACTCTGAGAGGCTGAGATTGTGGAGGACAGGTACTTTCCATTGGTCCCTTTGAGACCCAACTCAGAGGTGGCAGTTTAGAAAGTTTACCCGCAGTGGGAAATGTGCCCAAGGGGTGGGGGTAGGGAGATGGAAGGAGCTCTCTCTAGAGAAGGAAGGGAGGTGAATGTTGCTTCCCCAACTCCCCCTCAGCCTAATAGGTTCAGTGCTCATGGGAGCCAACTCTGAACATACCATCTCCCACATTGACAGCTCAGCCCTATGGCACACTTCCTTGAGCACCTTCCTAGCCTGGTCCACTCTGCTTTGCTAACTGGAAGACAGAGGCATGACACTTTACCAGCTTTCTGGGCCCTTCTTCAGCCCAACTGAATGTGGGAGCCAACTCTAAACTCTTTCCTTACTGGAAGCTCAGTCCCAAGGAGGTACTCCCCTGTGTACCTGTCCCACCTGGAATGTGTGACCCAGCAGTGGCTTCCATTGCTGACAGTCAGGTGGAGAGAAGCCCTACCCACAATGAATCCCAACAGAAGCACATTCCAGCTCACAAAGGGAACTGAAGCAAGCTGTCAGCAGAGGCTGACAGAGATCAGGTGGCCCTTCCCATAACCCACAACAGCAACTGGGACTCCACCACAAAGGAGAACAAAACACTGGTGAGCAAAGAGTCTTGGGCTTCTAGGCATTGCAGAATACCAACTTCACAAAACCATTAGTTTCTAGACCAGGAGGCATAGCTACTGTATCTAATAAAAATGAAGAAACTCAGAAAACCAGATAAAATGAGGAGGCAGAGGAATAAGTTCCAAACAAAAGAACATAAGACTCAGAAAGAGGGCTGAATGAAACTGAGATTACCAGTCTTCTTGGTAAAGATTTCAAAGTAAGAGTCACAAAGATGACCTGGGGGGAAAGACTGCTGATCTCAGTGAGAATTTCAACAAAGAGATAGAATATTTGAAAAAATGCCACTCAGAGCTGAAAAATACAATAACTGAAATGAAAAACACAATGGAGGGAATGAATACTAGACTGCTAGAAGTAGAGGAAAGAATCAATGGGATGGCAAATAGAGAACAAGAAAACTACTAAGCTCAGGAATAAAGACAAAAAATAATTTTAAAAAATGGGAAGATGCTAATAGAACTGTGTGACAACTCCAAATGGAACAATATTCAATATTCACCTAATAGCAGTACCAGAAGAAGAAGAGAGAGACAAAGGAGTAGAAAGTCTTTTTGAAGAAATAATAGCTGAAAACTTATTCAATCTAGGGAAGGAATTAGACACACAGGCCCCTGGAAATACAGAGCCCCTAACAAAAGGAACTCCAGGAAGGCAACACCAAGACATATAGTAATTAAAATGACAAATATTAAGTATAAAGAGAGGGTAATGAAAGCAGCTGGAGAGAAGTAAAAAATTGCTTATAACAGCAACACCATAAGGCGATCAGCCGATTTCTCAGCAGAAATATTACAGGCCAGAAAGGAGTGGCATGAAATATTTAATGTACTGAAAGGGAAGAACCTGCAACCAAGAATCCTATACCCAGAAATGTCATCATTCAGAATTAAAGGAGAGATTAAAAGGTTTCCAGATAAATGAAAGTTAAAAGAATTCACCACCACCAAACTCACCTTACAGGGTATGTTAAAGGGTCATCTGTAGATGGAAAAAAATGTTCTTAGGCCTGAATATTTTCATCAGTCAAAGTAAACCCTCAGTAAAGGTAGTAGACCAATGACTTACTGAGCAAGTATGAAGTTAAAAAAACACAAAAGTAGTAAAGTCAACTATACACAAAATCAGCCAAGGGATACAAAAAAGATGTAGATTATGACATCTTGTACATAAAATATGAGTAATGAAGAATAAAAAAGTAATCCTTTTAGATTGTATTTGAAATAAAGTGACCATCAACTTTTATTGTTATATATTTAGGAAACTATCTATGAAACTTATGGCAACAACAAACCTAAAGTGTATAACAGACAAACAAAACATTTTTTTAAAACTCAAGCATAACACTAAAGAAAACTATCAAATAACAAGAGAAAAGTATAAGAGAGGAAGAAAACAATGAGGAACTACATAAACAACCAGAAAACAATAAATAAAGTGGCAGTACATATATAACTATCAATAATTAACTTAGATGGAATTGGACTAAATGCACCAATCAAAACACAGAGGATGGCAGAATGGATGAAGAAACAAGACTCATTTATATGCTGCCTACAAGAGACAACTTTTAAACCTAAGACATAAGTAGAATAAAAATGAAGGGATATAAAAATATATTTCAATCAAATGAAGGGAGAGAAAAGCAGGATTAGCAGTACTTGTATCACACAAAATAGACGTCAAAACAAAGTAACAGTAGACAAAGAAGGATGTTATTAATGATAAAGGGATCAGTCCAACAAGAGAACATAACAATTGTAAGTTTCTATGTCCCCAACATAGGGGAACCTAAACTCTTAAAACAAATACTAACAGACATAAAGGAAGAAATAGACACAAACACAATCATACTAGGGAATTTTAACACTCCACTTACATCAATGAACATTCATACAGAAATATATAAGGAAAGAAAAAACATTGGATTACACAGTAGACCAGATAGACTTAACAGATATAAACAAAACATGCCACCCAAAAGCAGCAGGATGCACATTTTTTTCTCAAGTGCACATGGGACATTCTCCAGAATAGATCACATGTTAGGACACAAAAAGCAACTCAATAAACTTGAAATGATTGAAATTGTATCAAGTGTCTTTTCAGATCACAGTGGTGTGAAACTGGAAATCAATTACATGAAAAAATGAAACCCAAAGTTAGTAGAAGGGAGGATGCAATAAAGATCAGAACAGAAATACACAAAATAGAGAATAATAAAACAAACAAAAAAAAAATCAATGAAACCAAAAGCTGGTTCTTTGAGAAGATAAACGAAATTGGCATCTCCGAGCTAGAACTACCAAGAAAAAAGAGGTGACACAAAGAAACAAAGTCAGAAATGAGAAAGGAAAAATTACAACTGCTAGCACAGAACTACAAAGAGTTATCAGAGAATTCTATGAAAAATCATCTGCTAAAATTTGGACAACCTAGGAGTATTCCTAGAAAAATATAGCCTTCCAAGACCTGAGAAGAATCAGAAAATCTGAACATACCAATTACAAGCAACAAAATTGAATTTGCAATAAAAAGAAAAGCTCCTAACAATAGAAGTCAAGGACCAGATGGCTTCATAGCTGACTTCACCCAAACATTTAAAAAAGAGCTAATACCTATCTTTCTTAAAGTATTTCAAAAAGTAGAAGAGGTGGGAATACTTCCAAATTCATTCTTTAAGGCCAGTATTACCCTAATACCAAAACCAAAGACACTACCAAAAAGAAACCTATAGACAAATATCCCTGATGAACTCGGTTAGTGCAAAAATCCTCAACAAAGTATTAGTAAACTAAATTAAAAAACACATGAAAAGGTTCATCCATCATGACCAACTGGGAAATTTTCCAGGGATGCAAGAATGGTACAATATTCTTAAATCAATCACTGTGATACACCACATTAACAAAAAGAAGGAAAAAAAATTTGGTCTTCTCAATAGATGCTGAAAAAGCATTTGAAAAAATTCAACATACATTCATGTAAAAACACTCTCAATAAAGTGAGTATAGAGTGAGGATATTACAACATAATAAAGGCTATATATAACAAACTGACAATTAGCATCATACTCAATGGTGAAAAGCTGAATTATTTTCCTCTCAGATGCCCACTCTCACCACTTTTATTCATAGCACCAAAAGTCCTTCCCACACCAATCAGACAAGATAAAGAGATAAAAGGTATCCAAATTGGTAATGAAGAAATTAAACTGTCACTATTTTCAGATGACATGATGCTATATATATAAAATCTTAAATGTTCCACCAAAAAAAATTGTTAGAACTAATAACTGGATTCAGCAAGTTGTAGAATAAAAATCACTATACATAAATATGTTGCTTTTCTATACACACTAACAACAAACTAGCAAAAAGAGAAATCAGGAAAATAATCCTATTTACAATTGCATCAAAAAGAATGACATATCTACAAATTAACTTAAACAAGGAGGTAAAAGACCTATACTCTGAAAATTGTAAGACACTGTTGAAAGACATTGAAGACACAAAAAGTGGAAATCTATCCCATGCTCATGGATAAGAAGAAGTAATATGTCAAAATGGCCATCCTGCCCAAAGCAATTTATAGATTCAATTCAATCCTTACCAAATTACCAATGGTATTTTCAAATGAAATAAAGCAAAAAAAATCCTAAAATTTATATGGGACTGTAAAAATCCCCAAATAGCCACAGCAATCCTGAGAAAGAACAACAAAGCAGGGGTATTGTGCTCCCTGGCTTCAAGCTACAGTGGTCCAAACAATATGAGACTTGCACAAGAACAGATGCATAGATCAATGGAACAGAATAGAAAGCCCAGAAATAAGCCCATGCATATGTGGTCAATTCATATTAATAAAGAAGCCATGAATATACAATGGAGTAAAAACAGTCTCTTCAATAAGTGCTGTTGGGAAACTGAACAGCTACATGCTGAGAATGAAACCAGATTATTGTCGAACTCCACACACTTCAATCTATTGTTTGCAAAGTAAACTTGAAATAGATTCAACACCTAAATGTGAGATGTGAAACCATAAAACTCTTAGAAGAAAACAGGTAAAAATCTCTTGAACATAAGCATGAGCAAGTTTTTTCTGGATACATCTCCTTGGGAAAGGGAAACAAAATGAAAAATAAGTGGAACTACATTAAATTAAAAAGCTTCTGTACAGCAAAGTACATCATCAACAAAACAAAAAGACAACCTAGAGTATGGGAGAATATATTCATAAATGATTTATATGATAAGGGGTTAACATATAAAATATATAAAGATCTCATATGAATCAACATTGAAAAAATTATAAAATGCAAGGAGAACCTAAATGGACATTTCTCTAAAGAAGAAATACAGATGGACCAGTAGAACAGAATAGAGAGTCCAGATATTAACCCAAGCATACAGGGTCAATTAATATAACATAAAGGAACAATGGATGTACAATGGGGAAATGACAGCCTCTTCAACAGCTGGTGTTGGCAAGCTACATGTCAGCTACATGTCAGAGAATGAAACTGGATCATTGCCTATCCCCAGAAATAAAAGTAAACTCGAAATGGATCAAAGACCTGAATGTAAGTCATGAAACCATAAAATTTTAGAAGAAAATACAGGCAAAACTCTCTTGAATATAAACATGAGCAACTTCTTCATGAACATATCTCCCTGGGCAAATGAAACAAAAGCAAAAATGAACAAGTGGGACTATATCAAACTAAAAACCTACTGTACAGTAAAGGACACCATCAGAAGCACAAAAAGACATCCTATAGTATGGGAGAATATATTCATAAATGACAGGTCTGATAAGGGGTTGACATTCAAAATATACAAAGAACTCACTCACTTCAATGAACAAAAAGCAAATAACCCAATTAAAAAATGGGCAGAGGATCTGAACAGACACTTCTCTAAAGAAGAAATTCAGATGGCTAACAGGCACATGAGAAAATGCTCTACATCACTAATCATCAGAGAAATGCAAATTAAAACCACAATGAGATATCACCTCACACCAGTTAGGATGGCCAACATCCAAAAGACAAACAACAACAAATGTTGGTGAGGATGTGGAGAAAGGGGAACCCTCCTATGCTGCTGGTGGGAATGTAAATTAGTTCAACCATTGTGGAAAGCAGTACAGAGGTTCCTCAAAAAACTCAAAATAGAAATACCATTTGATCCAGGAATTCCACTCCTAGAAATTTACCCTAAGAATTCAGGAGCCCAGTTTGAAAAAGACATATGCACCCCCATGTTTATCGCAGCACTATTTACAATAACCAAGAAATGGAAGCAACCTAAGTGTCCATCAGTAGATGAATGGATAAAGAAGATGTGGTACATATACACAATGGAATATTATTCAGCCATAAGAAGAAAACAAATCCTACTATTGCAACAACATAGGTGGAGCTTCAAGGGTATTATGCTCAGTGAAATAAGCCAGGCGGAGAAAGACAAGCACTAAATGATTTCATTAATCTGTGGACAAGGAGAACAAAGAAAAAACTGGAGGAACAAAACAGTAGCAGAATCACAGAACCCCCAAATGGACTAACAGTTACCAAAGGGAAAGGGATGAGGGAGGATGGGTGGAAAGTGGTGTGAAGAAAGGGGGCATTACGATTAGCATGTATAATGTGAGAGCGGGGCACAGGGAGGGCTGTGCAACACAGAGAAGACAAGTAATGATTCTGTAGAGTCTTATTATGCTGATGGACAGTGACTGTAATGAGGTATGGGGTGGGGACTTGATAATGGGGGGAATCTAGTAACCACAGTGTTGTTCATGTAAGTGCATATTAATGATACCAAAAAAAGAAAAGAAAAGAAAAGAAAAGAAATAAAAGAAGAAATACAGATGGCTAAAAGGAATGTGAACCAATGCTCCACATCACTAATCATCAGGGAGATGCAAGAAAACCACAATGAGATATCACCCTACACCAGCTAGAAAGAGCCACTATCCAAAACACAAGAAATATGTGTTGGCGAGGATGTGGAGGAAAAGGAAACCTCCTATACTGTTGGTGGGAATGTAAATTCCCACTATTGCTGGGAATTCTGTCACTGTGGAAAGCAGTATGGTGGTTCCTCAAAAACAAAAGTAGAAATACCATGTAACTTAGTAACTCCACTTCTAGGAATTTACCTAAGAAAACAAAATCTCTAATTCTAAGATATATATTGATTCCTATATGTATTGCCACATTATTCACAATAGCCATGATGCAGAAGCCACCAAAGTGCCCATCAGATGAATGGATAAAAAGAGGTGATGCGTATACAAAATGGAATATTATTCATCCAGAAAAATGAACAAAATCTGGCCATTTGGACAACATGGATGAATCTTGAAGGTATTACGTTAAGTGACATAAGCCAGGCAGAGAAAAACAAATACCATGATTTCATTTCCATGTGGGATCTAAAGACAAAACAAAACAAAATGAACAAAATAGCTTAGATTTACAGATACTCAGGAGTGCCTGGTGGTTACCGTGGGGATGGGGTTGAGATGGGTAGTTGAAATAGATGAAGGGAATAAAGGGGCCCAAAAATCTCAATCATAATATAAATTAGTCACGGAGATGAAAGTACAGCATAGAGAATTTAGTCGATAGTTCTGTAACACCTTTCTATTTTGACAGTATCTACACTGTTTGGGGTGAGGAGTTAATAATGTATATAACTGTTGAATCACTATGTTGTATACCTGAAACCAATATAATATTGTATATCAACTATACATCAATTAAAAAGGAAAAAAATGACTAATATTATGAATAATGCAACCTATAAGAAATCCAGAGAGATATAACATTAAAGATGACAATTTTTTTTTATTTCTTAAAACTGACACAGATATGTTAACCAGCAAAAATGACAATGCTTTCTTTTCCTTGGGGTGTGGGGGGGTATTTCTGTTGCCTAACCTAAATTGGCATTTTTGTTATTTATTAATTACAGTTGATTTCATAGAAATGGCAGAGACTATGGAAGATGTGGAGGCAAGGTGGAAGACTGTAGAATAAAGTTAGGTTTTTATATGTATCAGCACCAGCTGTACTGGACAACTACCAAGGAAACAGCATTTTTATTTCTTGACCTCAAATATAACTTTTAAAGCTTATATCTTTATTGCCTAGACAAGTCTCCAGGGTGTTTTGATATTCAAACCATTCCTTTATCCTTAGGCTTATTTTTGTCTGACTTTATAAAAAAAAAATGTACCATTTCCAAAAACGTACCTACATTTTTTGTTACATAGTGAAAAACTGAGAATTAAACAGGGTCTGTGAATATTATCTGTTCTTTTAAATAAAAATTTTGACAAGAAGAATACAACTTAAATGTGTTAAAATCACACGAGTACACATAAATGTCTTTTATCCCTGCCCCCACTATCTCATCCTCCAATACTCATTTTTTGAATAAATTTTTGGGCAGGTATTTGGCAAGCAATGTTTATAGGCTATTTTGTGACACTATATATTTTTTAACTGATCTTACTGCTTTCAAAGAGTAAAAAACTGCATTTGTAGTCCTGATGCCATTTGCTCAAATTGCCAAAAATACAAAAATTGTTTTTCAAAGTTCACAAGTGAAAATAAGAAAATCTTAAAAATTACATATGATAGCATACATTTTAGAAAAGAAAGACAATGTTTGTTTTAATGTTTGAGGAATGTTAGAATTTTACTTTTAGTGATTAGGAAAAGCAAACACTAGTTTTTCCCTCTTCCTGCATGTCAATGATTCTTTCAGGGGCTAATGAATAATAAGCCCCTATTTTTTTACATACTTTCGCCTCTGGGCACCACTTCAAGATTTTTGGTTATGCTTTCTCCTTCTGCGAGGAAAATGTAAATTCTTCTCTCACTCTTTTGTGGGAAATGCTACTGCAATGGAAAGATTAGAAATGGGTGAGTTACCTAATTAAACTTAAACTTATTGTTCAGTGAAAACACCAATAAACTTGAATAACTATGATGTTAAAATAGATATGCTTTCTGTTGAGATCTGTGTGTGTGTGTCTGTACATGTTATTAATAATATTAGAACTATGATGTGGGAGTCTGCTGACAAGAAGGCAGCAAAAACAGGTATCAATGGGCTCTCATTTCATTATGAACACTTCTGTAGGCTGAGTTCCCAGCAGCAGATGCTAAGATGGGGTTTGGCATGCACAGTATTCCTCAGGCATCATCAGGCATGGAAGGAATGGAGAAGTAGGTCTGGGAGTAGGCAGAAGTCTGCATGCACCATAAGCCTGAACAAAATCTCAACCAAAGCTTAGGAGTAAAAGGCTCACCACCGATGACTAGCCTTTTCACCTGCACCATAATCAATCAGGGGAAATGGCTTTCCCATGAGGAAAAGCTGAGGCAGTTCTGCAGAAACTGACAGCTGCAATCTGTTTGCTGGCAGCCAGGCCAATACATCTTCCCTCTAAAGCAAATTTAGTTAACGTGTCTCTGTACCCATTAAATTCCCCCTCATGGACTCATCAACTCTGGCCTCCACTGCATTCAACTCAGCCTCTACCTTTGCCAGGTTCAGTGCCTCCTCTGCTGCTGTGGCCTAGAGCCCCATCCCTGAGGGTTTGGAGACCCTGGCAACCATGTCCTTCTTAGGCTGAGGTTGATGCAGGTGTTCATTTACATTTACAAAGGGGAAACTGTGTACCAAGAAGCACCAAAGTGGATCATCTGGTTGCTCCATGGAAAGTGGATCACCTGAAGGACAGGGACACCTATCCTCCCTGCCCCCATTGCCTAGCAGCAGCCTGACTTTACTCTGAGAGGGCCAGGGTGCTGACTTCTGCCCTTGCCTGCTGCTCCCCAGTCACAAGTAACCTAAAGTGCCTGAGAGGCAGCCATAATTTATAGTTCAGTGGGAATCATCTTGTGATCACTGGTGAAAGAATGTCCTCTTTGAGGAACAGGAACTATAACTTTGAAAGGCATGAGTTGTGAGAAATGGAAGCCAAAACTCCCCAGTGAGTTATTAATAGTGATGGTAAGTGGGATAAGTCCAACTTCCATATTTAGTTACCAGACTTCTATATTCTTTCTGTTGGGAGGCATAAGTACATAAATAGATCTTTAATTCAATGTGAATGCTGCATTCTGGAAGATAGTGCTTCAACCTAGTATACTTTTTCTTTGAGGGAGAACAATTACCTCTTCAGCATATTGCTTAAATGCTCTATTAGCTAGTCATTTCATGGTGGTGTAGTATGTGATATGACAGATTCTCAAGTCATGCACTAAATTATATACTTTCTTTGCTGAGAAGTGTTTCCCCTGATCTGATGTGATTTACATGGATTAAAACCTCCATATAGTTCAGGTAGAAGTGTATTCTGAGGATAGGAAAGGCATATCCAGATTATTTGAGGATAGGAAAGGCATATCCAGATTATTTGCCTAAACAAACATATAGACTGATCAAAAATACTTCAAAAAATATTTGTAGATGTTTTATTTGTAATAGGCAACAACTAGAAATTATCAGAACATTTAGCAAAGGTGAATGGATAAACATTTTCTTTGATATCCATACAGTGCAATGCTCTATAGCAATAAAAAATAAACTAATGATACAAACAACACAAATGAATTATAAAATTATGTTGAGTGAAAGAAGTAAAACAGTAAAATTTTCTAATTCCATTTATATAAAATTAAAGAAAATGCAAACAGATCTTTAGTGGCAGATGTCAGACCAACGGTTGCCTAGAAAAGAGATAAGAAGTATGGAGGCAGAAGAGGGAGGGATTGATTACATAGGAGCAGAGCACTGGGTGGTGATGGATGTGTTCATGACCTTGAATGTAGTGATGATTTCATGGACATATGTTATGGCAAATGTTATCACATAATGTACTTTAAATATGTGTAGTATATTTTATGTACATTAAGCTTACACAAGTTGTTTGAAAAGGAAGGGATAACAAACTACCCCCACATGATTATTTCCATGATTAAGTGTGAAAAGTAAACATAAAGTGCTTTATGCCCTGTAGATTCTAAATAAACATTGGCAATTATTATCACTGATTAAAAAATAAAAATAAATAGTATTATTATTAATAAAAATAGCAAGAAAAGCATTAGCAATAAGTTGTAGGTCAAAAAGTAAATCATGATACATTTCTTTTGAAGCTTAATGATGATGAAAATATTAGTAAAAATTTTAGAACGTGGGTTGCAGCAAAACTGGTGACTTGAGAAATATCTGCAGCCTTAAGTATTTATGTTAGAATAATAGAAAGAGCAAAAATGAGGAGTTCATGTATTTGTTCTACGAAATCATAAAGAGATTGGAATAAACCCAAATAATGTATAACAAATAAGCTAGAATGGTGAGACAGAAAAGGAGAGAATGTTTGAATAATATTAGGATCAATAAAAGATAAAATATTTGGGTCAAATAATGAAATATAAAGAGTTTCAATACTGGTAATAATAACAACCACTAACAACAAAAAAGATCTAAATTTCTATTAATTATGGAAAAGGCAGGTATTTTGAGTCTAACAGATGAAGAAAACCAGGATATCTGCTTACAATTAAAAAATAATTTGATTTCCTGAAATAAAAGAGCTGGAATTGAGATAAGGGTCACAAAGTCATGAAATTTCAGAAATTTCAGTCTGTTTTTTGCCCTGGAATTACTCTCCAGTAAACAGAGATGGCTGACAGGCTGAACACGGTCTTAAAACCCTTACAGTCCAGGGGCCAGAACAAGGACTTCCTTGGTTAAAGACCAGATCATTTAAGGTTTTTTGGCATCATAAGGGATACCTACTAGACCAATACATTAACAAGAAGAAAATCTATATTCAAATAATCTGATTTCAGGCCTTAGGAAATATGGGTTGCCTAGAAAATCTTATGGTTTGGAATTAGGTAAGGGGATACAATAATACCGCAAGGATAGTTGCCTGGAAGAAAAACTCCTTTCTAAAGGAATAAAACTTCATGCTAATTTTCAAATACATTCTAAAAATAATATACTTTAATTAAAATGTCTAGTTCGTAATCAATTCTAGAGATTTAAATAATGAGGAATAAACTGTTAGAAAATTATGCTTAATATTTCAAGGAGATGATAGCTAAGTTTGAAATATTCAAAAGATAATTGGATTTTTTTTTAAAGTGACATAACGGATTTGGATAAAAAAAGCCAAGAAAAATTATAAAAACTGAGAAACACAGAATTTGTAATTAACAATTCAATGAATAGGTTTAGTAAATTAAATACATCTGGAGAGAGAATTAATTGCCTTGAAGATTGGTCAAAATAAGTGATACAGAATAAGGAATACAGAAATCAAAATAACATAAAATTCAGATCGGTAGAAAATAAATATAGAATATACAGTTTAACAAGTATTTAATTGGTGACCTAACAAGAAATGGAAGAGGGAATGGGGAAAAAAGACATATTTGAATAGTTAATGGCTAATAATTTTCCCAAACAGTAAAAAGTCATCAATTCACAGTTTCAAGATACTCAAATGATCTAAATATGATAATCATAAAGAACAGCACAACCAAATACATCACAATAAAACTGTAGAAATCCAAAGAAAAAGGAAAAAATGAGCTAGAAGAAAAAAGATATTTAATAGCAAACTTTAGACAAATAGCTGACTTCTCGTCAGAAATAATTGAAGCCAGAAGACAGTGAACTATGTTCAAAATACTGACTAAATAAAGGACAAAAAAGGAAAAAATATACTTCATAATTTAAATCATCTAAAGATATTTTCTGAAAAACTAAAACAATATGCTACTAATAGAACTAAGCTAAAGGGCATTTTAAATGTGTTCTTCAAGTTCAAGCAGAAAGATGAAAATTAGTAATGCAAAAATAAATGAAGAACAGTAAATATGATTTAAAAATCCAGGAAAATGTAAGTGAATATTGATTCTACAAAGCATTGATGATATTACCTTTGGGGTCAAACACTTAATTTATAATAAATTAATCTCATGGTGTATTAATTGGTGTTTTCCAGAGAAACAGAACCAATTAGATTCGTATATAGAGAGATGTAAGAGGATACCTACTTTAGAAATTGCTCACATAGCTATGGAGGCCAAGTGCTACTCTGTCCTCCACAAGCTGGAGAACCAGGAAAACCTATGGCATAATTCATTCCAAGTTGGAAGGTCTCAGAACCAGGAGCTCCAATGTTCCAGGGAAGGAGAAGATGGACATCCCAGATCAAGAAAGCGAGAGAGAGAGAATTTAGCTCTTCCTTAGTGTTCTTGCTCCATTTGGGTCCTAAAGCGCTCTATTTGGGTGCTCTATTGTGTTCTGTTAGGTCTTCCGCCTGTGCCCACCCACACAAGTGAAGACAGATGTTAATTTCTTAGTCTACTGATTCACATGCTAATCTCTTGCAGAAACTTTCACAGACACACTCAGACATAATATTTTACTAGCTATCTGAGCAACCCTTAGGCCAGTCAAGTTGACACATAAAGTTAACCATCACACATGCCCAAGATAAAAAAAAATATTTGGGACAGAGATAAGTGGAGTTAACATACACTAAGCTCCTTTCATTGTCTGTGAGAAGAATGAGTGTGTCAGTAGATTTTAATAAGTAAGTGATATATGCTGCATTTTCTTAGTTAACCAGTGCAAGAATAAAATAACAGAAAAAAGGAAAAACAGCTTGTAAGCTAATAGGAGAGAATGTGGTGCAGTACATGTGGAATTGTCAATTTTAATAAGTGAAGAAACAAAGAACATGAATGCAGAAAAATTGTACAACATGAAAAAAAAGCAAGAACATTGTATATTAAAATCATGACAGCAATAGCACTGATTATGGGTGCATGCTCCAATTACAACACAATTTGTCTAATGGGTAAAAAGTTGAATTAATGCATAAAACAAAAGAACAATTTCTTAATAAGAACAACATAAACTATTTCATACATATATATGAACATAAAGAAAGGCTGCAGTAGTTACATTATGATAAGATAAAATAGAAATTGAAGGGAAACTTAACTGGATATAAGTAGGTCACTTCAAATGAAAAATGTTTCAATTCACCAAGAATATGTAACAAGTATAATTTTGTATAGTTTAGAAAAATGACCAGAAATTATATACATCAATAACTGATAAGCAAACAGAAAATATCAGAAAAGACAAATTTTGCATAGATATTAATAAATCTGAACCAATACACATATACAGAACTTTGTCACCTAAGATTTGAAGAATGTTCATTCTTTTTAAGGATACACAAGTAGTAGGTAACCACTACTTGCAAAGGACTGAAATCATAGAGACTTCATACCACTTGCAGTATAATTAGCTAGACACATCTACCAAATACTTTTGAAAAGTTAGATCATTAATAAAATAATTTTTCCTTCAAATGTATCTTAAAATTATTACATAACTCATCAAATTAAAAATAAGACTCTTTTCATGTAAACTTAAGGGAAAAAAAACAATATACCCTTAGTACACTTTTCATTCAGTTTTTGTACTGGACATCAACTGAAGCTTGGCTAAACCAGAAAAAGAAGTGATAATCTAAAGAATGGAAAGAAAAAGAAAAATCTCTTGCTCTTGGAAAGTTAGGATTGTTTTACATAAACAACCTGGAAAAAACTAAACACAGAAATTACTCGAAGTAATAGTAGTTACTAGAAATCACATCACTAGTTATAATAAGAATTTAGCAAGGTAGTCATATATGGGAAGATGATCTGCATTTTTGTGCAAGGTAAAACACTTTTCATGTGCAATAGCTACATGCAACAGCACAGGTGAATCACACAGTTAAAATACTAAGTGAAAAAATCAAGTTTTAAAAGAATGAAAAATCACTTGTTTCAAGCAGACAAAGGAGAAACAATATATATTTTATGCATAGAATGGACTAGAGAAGTAGCCCATGATTAGATGAACAGTTTTGGCAAATTTCTCTTTCTTGAAATTATAGGTTCCAGGTATTCATTTAATCAGTTCTAAGTCATATATCCATATATATGCATGTTTTCCATTAAAATTAATATTCCATAGTAAAAATTAAGATAAATATCAGAGGATTGGTAGAAAGAAATAACCCATGATACAACAATAAAAAATGAAGAGGTTAAAATGAACATACAGAGGAAGAAATCAAGTGGAATGGAGAATAAAGTAAGTTCCCACAAAGGCTACTTGAAATTCCAGGAAGAGAATATTGATAGGATAGGTAAAAAGCTTCATCCAAAACCATAATTCTAAAAATTTTTCATGACCGGTGTCTTGCCAATGGGTTTTAGTCCTGGGAAAATTCACTATGGATTCAGTGAGACCAAGGAAAGACAATGGAACGTTCTTGGGATGAAAGGCTTTATTATCCAGCTTGGTCTCCCAGAGATAGGTCAAGCATTAGAATTACATCTGCATCTAACATTCTGCAGGCCTGTAATCCTCTTCATCTCTGCCTCCTCCCAGAGCACTGGTCAGAGCTCTTTATATAGTGACTAAATCAGTAATAGCTTATTGCCTAGGGTGTGGAAGCAGTAGCCTAGCAGCAGGCTGGTTACATCACCAAGTAGTTTAAGTTCAGGTGAGGATCCTGGCCATAGGAACCTTCACTTTCCCCACACCCCACCCCTCCAGGATTCTTGCCTCCCAACCTACACACTCTCAATCTTCTGCAAATGGTCACTGTGTGAGAAAACTGGAACATTGTAACCAGATTCCACAACAGCAACAGAGGATAACAACATAGAGATAATAAAAACAATTAAGATACAACAAAATTTTGGTACAGATAACAAGAATTATAATAATCCTCAAGCCTGAGGAGGTTATTTCAGCTGTATTCAAAACCAATTCTACTCAGATGAATTCATGACCCACACTTAGTAGTGGTATGGAGAGGGACCTCCATGCACCCCAGCGAGTAGAAGTTTTTTTCTGGGGTGTGTGCCCAATCAACAAAGACATTAAGGGCAATAAAACACATGTTTTTATGACACCAATATAGGCAAATCTTGTCCATCAGGTAGGGTGTATGCCAGAGAGTGGTCCTGTGATAGGACTGTAGCAGGACGGGGGTCCTGTCCAGGCCTAGTATACCATACCTTTGCCCCTCTCCCTGTGGGGGTTACTGAAGGGTCTATATATAGTGCTACTGGAGGTGCATGCACTGGCCATAATAAAACAAAACTCCCTGGTAAGTTGCTCCTACATTCTGGCCATGCAGGATATACTACTGTGATTTTTGGGGTCACTCTGCCTTTACTCCAGGAATACACAGGAGGCCAGCTTTCAGGCCTTGTCCCCAAGATGCCAGGAGAGTCAACCATTGTTGGTCCATGTGTCGAAATGTGCAAGGCCATGTCCACTCATGGAGTCTCCCGGGTTTAGTGCAGTTGGTTCTTGCAGCAAGACATTCTTCTGATGGCCAAACCTCAGTTTCAGATTTTTCCTTGGTTTGTACTTGCAGTTGTGTAGGGAAGGCAGCGATATGTGTTAGCATGTCTACAGGGCTCAGGGATCCCTTTCGGGGTTTCTCATTCAAACACCATAGCACTGTCCATAAGCAGACTGACCATCCCCACAAACTATTGGTGTCTGACTTCAGTCCAGATTTTAACAAAGCCATTGTACCCCTATATCATGCCTGCTGCAGTAGGATTGTATGGCACATGAAACTTCTATTTGATTTCGAACTGTTGCACCCATTCTTGTAGTGCATGTCCGGTAAAATGGGTGCCTTGATCACTCTCAGTACCTGTGTTAGGCCATAGATGGCAAAGAGACATTCCAGGACTCTTTTGGTTGTCTGTTGGTCTGAACAGTACATAGGAAAAGCAACCAGAAGTCCAGTAGCTGTGTCCACACAAGTCATGTCATATCAGTACTCTTCTGACATGGGCAAGGCACAATATAGTTGATCTGCCACCTGACAAGGGGTATCAGCCCCTTAGCTATTGTTCCATGTTGCTGTGGAACTTGGTGTAAGTCCCTTCTATAGCTTATGACACACTCTTGTGGGGTTTTGCTGACTTCTTCAAAGGTCAAAGGCAAGCCCCACTGAAGGGCTACAGCCCACAATGTATTTTGCCTTGTGTGCAACAAAGGCAAATGTAACCACTGGGCTACATCAGAGGCAGGCTGTCCTTCTAGCCAGCACACCTAGGCCAATGTGTCTGCTTCATCATTCCCTGGGGATGCCAGTGGCAAATGACCTGTCACTATACACTGTAACTGTTTTAGTCTGACCACAGGCCCATAGGTCTTGCCACAGTTCTTTCCCCCAAAGGGGTTGGTGACCAATCATCCAGTTGGCATGGTACCATGTCGGTAGCCACAGGGTCAAGCCCTGATAAGACAGCTCAGCTGTCAGTGCAGAAAACTACTGTGGAGGGCTCCTGGGTGATCACAAGTTACACTGTCCACAACTATGCCCACTGACTGCTCTTCCCCTCACCATCTTCCATCCATATTGTCTCAGTCTTAGGATGGAAAGCTATGGCCCTCCATTTTGGGGGCTGCCCACAGCTGGAGACATCTGTGTACCATGCATCTTTGGGTATAGGGGCTCTTCCCTCCTGATAAGGACTTTCTGCTACTAATGGTTCTGAAGAAAATTCTTCCTGCTTTTTGCTAGGATATGTCACTGGCCCCAATAAGCATTGGAGTTCTTCACTCAAGGGGCTATTTGAGAGGGCACAACACTGCTGCAGGTAAGCACCTCACTTGGCCAGTGTTGGCATTTGTGTCACACCACTCCTTGGCTTTTGAGTCCAGTCTCGTACCCACCCCAAAATGGGATAGGTGATTATTATGTTTATCTGGGCCATTTCAGTGATAGGTTCTGTAGCCAGCAAGGTGTGATACATGGCAGCCAATTGTTTTTCTATCAAAGTGTATCATTCCTCTGCCCCTTTCCCCAGTTGTGACCAGAATCCAACAGGTTGGTGAGTTCATTCAAGCCCCTGCCAGAGACCCCAGCCATAACCATCTTCAGTCACATGAACATCCAGCTCACAGGGACTTGATGGGTCTATCAACTACTTGATGATGTAACTGGTCTGCTGCTAGCCTACTGCTTCCACACCCGTGGGCAATAAGCTATTATTGACTGAGTCACTATATAAAGAGCTCTGCCCAGTGCTCTGCATGGAGGCAGAGATGAAGGAGGATTACAGACTGCAGACTGTTGGATGAAGATGTAATTCTAGTACTCGACCTATCACTGGGAGAACAAAGCCAGGTAATATACCCTTTTACCCCAAGAACATTCCATTGTCATTCCTCAGTCTCACTGAATCCATAGTGATCTTGCCTGGGGCTAAAAACCCATTGGCAAGACACTTTATTACTACTTTCACTTATGAATATATAGAAATAATCTTGTATGTTTTGTAAAGAATAGAGTTAAAACACATTTATTTAAACATTTCATCTTTATTGAGATATAATTGACATAATACTATTTAAGTTTAATGTGTACAACATATGTTGTAACTTTAATAAATTAACCTTTGTTTAGTAGAGATTTGGAGGACATATGGTGAGCCACATGGTTTAATAAAAAACAACAATGGAATTAAAGTGGAGTTTATTATAAGCCCTAGGAAGTACTGATCACACCTAGAAGCATGGGAAGGTCAGGCAGAGTGAAGGCAGGGTTTGGGCATATAGCTTCATTAGGGTCCATGGGTGAAATGCTTGGGGTTCCCCGGCTAAGGCTGGATTGGCCAACTCAAACCAAAAATAGTGTGGTTTTGGTAAACTCCATGTAGTCTTACCTAAGAGGTGCTCAAGCAGGTCCTGGGATGCACAGGAGACTATCCAAAAGCTATTGGGGAAGTCATATCAGGAGTTTGTATTTATTTCAGACTTTGAGGACATGTGCGCACATGAAGGGCTCATGTCAGTTTAAGGCCCTTGTGGGCAGTTTGACCACACGAAATGGATGCCAAGGCAGCAGTGCTGTGGAGTAGCTGAGCTAAACTCAGCAACGTGATGATTTGATACATATATATATATATATATATATATATATATATATATATATATATATATATACTGCAGGATGCAATCACTTTTATTTAAATTACTCCCTCCAGTCTTAGAATTCATGAGAAATTTAATAAGACAAATACAGTTTACAAAAATATTAGCCTTTATCAGATAGTAACAATAACACAAATATTGTCAAAAAAACTGCTATCTCTTACAAACAGAAAAATATAAATTAAAATAGTTTTCCATTATCATGGGCTAACTCAAATATTTTCTGTTAAACACCTCTAATAAGGAAATAAGGAAATTAATAATTATATAAATCATTTTAAAATTACTGTGGACAATCTTATTGCTAGGGAGATATTTTAGGCACATGACAAAAGATACATGAGTATTTTATTATTAAAAGTCACGTTTCTCTCTCTAGTCAAATTGACTTTTAAAATTTGGGAAGAGGGATAACACTCGTAGAGGGATTATTGCATCTAGGGAGGCAGACTAAGCTGTCCTGCTTCTCACCTAGGTAGGACGGAAGACGACCTGTAGGATTACACTGAGTCAATAATGTGGCATTTACAAATGATCCCAGTGGATTTTTCTACAGATATTGGCTGGTCTGAATAATTTATTTGGGCTCACCATTTCCATGATTATTTGCAGAAGTTATTTGTGTGTTTGTGAATACATAATAACAGTACCTTGATACTATTTAACTAAGCTTTTCTTAAACAAAAGACATGTTATTATCCTAGTCACAAAATGCACCAGTCAAATCACAGATATTTTGAATACCTCCTCAGAAACTATGAGTTACTGGAAAACACCTAAATCTGTGGCAAATTGTGTAAGACACTGAGAATTTCATTAGGAACTAGGAAAATCATTTACCAGAAATAACTGGTAATTTCCTCTGTGAGTTGAAAACATCTTAAGAGGTATAGGAGCCATGTTTCCATAATTTCTAAATTCAAAAAATAAAAGCAGAGAAATATATCTTAAGAGTACCTGTAAAACAGGAAAGCAATACTTCATATGAAACTATAAATTGCCCTTATTTCAGAGACAGAAATCACACTTCACTTCACTGAAGCAGTACAACATTCAAATGAGAATAACAGAAAGTTCAGTAGCATTTAGAGATTTTCATATGGAGATTGTTAGGGGTGTTTCCTTAAGTGTGAGAAAATGTAACTTTTTATTTAATTGATGGAGTACAATTCAATGAGATAATTTTGTATTTACTTAGTTCATATTAAATTTGATTAAAAAAAGTAATACATGGCCCTGAATCAAACTTATCAGTATTTGAACATTTTATTTTTGGGAAGAAAATGAATTTAATGGTGCTTACAAATATATTTATTTTATGCATATGCAAGGTAGTTACATTACTGATTAGTAATTACATAATTCTTTTTTACTTAGGAAAACTCGACCATCATAGAATATTCATTATTTTCACTATTTTTAGTTTTTTTTAGCCATCAGGATAAGAAATTATTACAGAGAGAATATAGTGCTACAGTTCATTAGTGGCACAAAAGAGAAAACATGGTTGAGATATAATGCTATAACTAAGTATGAATATAAAAAATAATGTGCTTATTTCACCAGTATTTATAAGATTCTTGCAGAAAATTATTTTTTGTTTTGTTTTGTTCAATTTCTTTTGCATTTGATATCTATTCTCTTTTGTTCCTGTAAGAGGAATTAGGAAGTCTCTAATACATGTTATCATCATAATCTTTTCTGGTCTGTTGCTTTAATATACTTCACATATTTAGGGTTTCCATGAGAGAGGATCTTGAAGGACTAATTTCCTCTTCCTCATCATAAATAAAGAGAAAACATTTTTGAGACTTCAGAAGGAACAGTTCAGGCACTGTAAGAAATTGTATGCTAGTAACATGTTTGTCCATATGTTAATCATTTTATCCAAGAAGTATTTATTAATTATTATTTAATAGGAGCAAAATATTCTAAAATTCCAGGTTAACATAAACAGTTGTACAGTTGAAGATAAAACCACATAAGTTGCAGTTTATTTTCCTATTGGATATTAACGAGTTTTGTATCAATTAGGAAATTTATTTCATGACTAACATGACTAAATGGTTAAATTTCCATTCCTCAATATCTCTTTTGAATTAGACTTACCCTTTTACTGGTTTCCTCATTAATTAATAAGTTTAATAAAATCTTTGACAGTGCCTATTTCATATTTGCATATTACAGAGAGCAATGTGTATAAATTCACAGGTACATATCTTTAGAGTTTTGGATGTTCTGTTGAAATGCCTAAATAAACCCATATTCTAGAACCAATGAAATGTATTAATGCACATGTGCTCTTCATGGGATATTTATAGCTAGGACAGCTTTTTTCTTTCTGTAAAGTGATCCACAAAAGGTACCAGAACCTGAGCCTTCTCTCTTTTCTCTTTCACTTTTTCACACATCTTTTTGCATTTTTTTTCTATGTCTTAGTGAAATTCATTTCAGGTTCTAATAGCAATCAGTCAATAATGATTTCATCATCATTGGGAAAACAATGACAGGGAAATTGGTTTTATGATTTGACTGTTAGGTGATCTCCATTGTGTGAATGAGGGAGCATCTATTCTCTATTGGATAAAAAGATAATAAAGTGATCCACTTTTCATCTTTTGCTTGTCTTTCTGTTAGAAAAGTTGTGAGCTGAATCAAATAAGAAAATATTTCATGCTAATTGAAACAAAAAGAAGCCTTTTAAATCTAGACTGTGATGTCTTGTGTTTACTCATGACCCATAACTGAAGGTACTGAAGCTGCCCACTGTGTGTGTAACTCAGGAAAACCTTTGCTTCTCATTATACAAGCATGAGCAATTTCACCTTTGGAGGGTATTATTAACTCTATTAAATAATTTCTGTTCTAATTGTTTTATGAAATTAAACACAGACATAAATCTAAGGTTATCCAAACTTCTAAGATGTAATGACTCAAGAAAAACTAATGATCTTTCTTATATAAACTTTCAGCTCACAAGTACTTTTATATAAAAAGTCAAATAAATATAATAAAGTTACTCCTTGGACAGACCAGACTGGTTTAATAATATTAGTTTTATAAATGTATGCAGCTATTTGTATAAACAATGTTTTTATCAGTATAGAGTATAATTTTTTAAAATTACAGTTTTTAAAAAAAGTTTTTTTAATTGTTTAAAAATTTGTTTTCTTAAGAAGAGAGTAATGAGTCACTGAAATTCTTTTAGTTTTACTGATTAACATTCTTTATAACTCTTAGGATTCTGAAACATGTAAAACTATCTAGTCAACTAACTTGAATTATATGACTCAAAAGTGCTTTTATATAAATTATTATTATGCTTTCTAGTATGCCACCCTAATTGCAATTTCCAAGATACATAACTCTAAAATCAGGAATTTATATTAAATCAAGTAAATTAATGAATAATCTTTAGAGAAAGGGTTATTACCAAATATGATGAAAAACCAAAGCTGTGGTAACCAATTTTAAATATTTTTAAATTAAATTTAAATTAAATATACATTAATTTTATACTGAATGTAAACATTTTATATTTAATCACATTGCATTGTCATTAAGCATATGAAACATTAAAATATATTAAATATATAATGATTTTTTACATTCATATATTACAAAGTGGCTGTAATTTTGTCTCTTGTTAAAGAATTTGTTCATTTATGTCAGTTAAGTTATGATGGTGACTACAGGGGTTGAGTTTTTATAGACTGCTAAATTTTCTGCGTATCATAGATAATGACCAATTGTCTACTTCATAGTGATATGGAGGTTTCTTAGTTAAGCTAGAAGTTAGAGTTAAATGGGTATTCCTTAGAAGACAACGAGCAATAATTACAGAAATACAACCATGCTTTTAAGGTCATGGATGTACCTTCATTTTTTTATTAAAATAATTCAGTTTTCCCTTAAAGTCAAGTGTTACTTACTCCAGTGTATGAAAGCTTCTTAAAGGACAAAACTTACAAGTTGGAGAAGTTCCAAGTGAAGTAAAGTTCATTTATTTGTTTTATATACTTTAAGAAGCTATCTGTTTAGATTTTGGTAAAATTGACTCAGTATTACTGGGGTTAAAGACAAGAAGAATTTCTAAATTTAATACTGTAATATGTTATGTTTACACAAATGTAAATTTTGCATTCTCTCTGATAAAATTGAATTTGAAGTACTTTGAATTCCCTTGACAATGGATACTAAAAAGTTCATCTTTATCTTCTGGGCAATTTCCCCAGATTTCTGATATTTTTATAGGTATTGTAATTTATACGGTTTTTGTAATGTCAGTGATTATTAAGCCAACCCAGCAATATATAAATAACCAAACAAAAACTGCAATTCCTTACTGTGAAAAGTTGAGATTTTTGACAATGATGTTGCTGCCTTCTTCTATGTTTACTTCAAAATGATACATTGTAGCTTTTGTTAAGCAAAAAATATTTGTCAGGTATCCATGATTCTCTTTCATCACATGGTCAAATCATTCCACCCTGGCATCCCAGGGGATGTAATTAAGACTGAAGACTTCCATAGGGAAAATGCCCAAAGATCAAGCCCAGGGTTCCCAGTGGGTTCCCTTTGATAGTGCATTCTTGTGGTTACAGGCGCTTTGGAGGTCCCATTCTTGCCTTCCAAAGGGGATGTTAATATATGAAAGCTGACAATGGCCACTGAAAGAGGGACTTTCCAGTTCTGATGGCAGAACCAAAGGGAAAAAATCTCTTTCCTCTATATCACCAACCTGGGCATAAAAGGGCCGGTTATCTATTCTTTCATATCCAGCACAAAGACAGTAAGGTAAATTCCTTGAGCTATAAAACCTTCTAGCCAAATGACAAAATATCTCATTTACATTTTGCCTCACATCCCAGGAAAAAGGGTAGAAAATAAAAAACAGAAATGAGAAGAGGTTTGTGGCCTAACTCCTGGAGGCACTGTGAGCCAGAGAGGGGGCCAGCCCAGCTCTGGGAGGCCATCCACACACTGCATGGGGTTTGCATGGCGGCTGTGAGCGGTGCCCAAGTCCCTGAGTGCCCCTCATGGGTTCTGCTTGCAAGGCAGACTGGGGAGGGGCACCCTGACCACGGACAGCTCCGCCAGAGGCTGAGTTTCATTTTCTTGAGTTGCTGCTCCCTTCAGGAGTCCCACCTTCCAGTAGCTGGGGAGGGCAGGCAGTATCCAAGGGTGATTCTAGCTGCTGCCCACGAAGGGATCCACGCAGCAGAAGCTGTCCCTGGAGGCAGTGGACTATGCCCCCAGCACGGTGAGGTTGCCTTTGTTCCTATTCCCTGGTGTGGGGCAGGCTGCTTGGACACAGCACGGTGACAGGGGGAGGTCTGACTGGGACCAAGTGGAAAGACAACAATTTTCCAGGCTCTGAGCAGGATAGCCCTTCCACCCAACACCGAGAATAAGAGGTGAGGTCTTCCCAGCACTGCGCCGCTGGTGAGCAGGCTCCCTCCCAACTCCCCAGAGTCGCTGTTCCAAGCAGTTTTGAATGAGAAGAGGAAGTTGTGGAAGGTCTTTCCCGGAAAGTGCAGCCAGAAAGAGAGTGACAGAGATACTCTTCAGCCCCTACCTGGAAGGGGAGTAGGACTCACCAGCCATGAGGGATGTTCAATGTGCTCTGTCCCTGTATCCAAAAGACCTTACCAAACCAAAGCAAGAAGGAATTCAAGAACATATGTAGAAAAGCAACTGAGCATTGAGAGTTTATATGGAGAACAAGAGTTTAAAGAAAAGAAGGTGAGTTGGGGCATGGGCAGACCCAGAGGGGGTTGTGCAAGTGAACAATCAGGAGCCTTTTTTATATAAAAGGAGATGAATATTCATAAAATGATATTAAGTTTCAAAGGGAGTAGGTGGAGTCTTTTAGGAGTTCAGTCATGCTCCACCCTCACATTGCGTGGAGGGATTTTTTATTGTATTTGGTCCCCAACCAACTCTCAAGGCACATGGAGCAGTGATTTTTACTATGCTAATGGGGGGGACCCATGATTTTTACCGTGTTAATGGATTTTGGGGTGAAGTTTGGGTCAATTTCCTCCATGTCGGAATTACCTGGGTTTGCCTAGTCAATAATCTATGCTCACTCCTCATCCCTAGAGAGCACACACGATAGTCATAGAATATAAGCAAGCTTCCAGGTGAATGTAAACACCAATGTAAATCCCCCTCCCGCTTCGCTGATCATGTCTGGCTATTTACCTGCTGTAACACTACAGATCAATGAACTCTTCCTGAGTTTTGGCCAAATCGATCTACATCTGTTTCAAATGCAATAATCACTCAATCTGCTTGTGTAAATTTAACATAAATGGTACTCATTTAACTTTACAAATACCCAAAATGTGACATAGAATTTAGCAATATTTTCTTTCCAATATTGAGTTTTTCAAATGAAAAGCTTATATAACTTATTCAGAATGAGTATATATTTTTAAATAATTATTTTGAAATCCATATTGCTTCTCATTTATAGTATAAAATGCTAATACCTCTTTTGATCTAGTTACCTAGTCTAAGATAAAATATATTATTTGACAAATTATTTTTAATATATTAGTGACATTGATAATTAAATTTGGTTTGTGTCTTTCATTTTTCTGTACAATTGTTAGTGTTTAAACGTTGCTGATAACTTAAAATGATGAATTGTTAGTACCTGGCATATTTTTTTTCTGATGTCCTACCTCCTTGTTGCTGACCACCAAAACAGGTATTGCTTCTAATGCATAGTATTTAAAAATAAACATAATTCCAATAAATAATGTTTAAAGATTTCACTTGAAGCTCTATTGAGTCAGTCGCTTAAATGTTTGAATTATCTTTTTCTCCACAACTTTTCCTTTCTTAGAAAGATTACAGATGCAAGTAGTCAATCTTCATTGTTAGGCAGTATGATTTCATCTACTTATAATGAAAATTTGCTTCACTGCAGTTCATTACACAGCTGATTTTCAACATTTTCTCTATTCCATTGATTCTTCATGAAACCTTATCATTGTCCAATGAAATAGAATAAATTATTTCATTTAGATTTCCTTCTATTACCAAACTGATCATGTATTGTGCAGCAAGTAAGATCATCCTGTAACATTATGTGGCCTGCAATCTTTTCTTATTATTCACCTTTTTCAACACACACACACAAACACGCAATAAGGGCACTGTCATGATCAGAAGACTTTTTCATGATAGTGGAGAAAACAATTGCTTTTATATTTTTAATAAACATATATAGAGAGACATATAATATTGTATTAACATGTTTATATGTAAAATGTCCACCTAATCTTCATGGAATCATTTTAATAATAGTGAAGAATATATTTTCTGCAGAGTAGGGCTTTAGTACCTTCAATTGCATGTGTAACTTTAAAACTAAATTCCAAGTCCTTAAATGAAGATTTTTGCTACTTTTATTAAAATTATTCAAACTTTTGCTTTTTAACAAGATATAAACATGAAATATATAATAGGCTCAGTGTGAATTATAAAAGGCTACACCTAAAAATCCACATGAAATATGATTATGATATAGTGGTTATTTAAATACCACAAGCAACTTTGCCACAGATAATGTTATTTTTGCAAAGCTGGAGGGAATTCTTAGTAAAGTTTTTAGATAAATAAAATTAATTATTCCCTTAAATTTAATGGTAGATATATTTTTGAGAATCACAAGGAATGTTAAAACCAGGTAATACAAAACACAACTGTTATATTTGTATGTAAAAATAGATTCAGGTTCTAGTCAAGGATGATTTTTGCATTTGTAATTAAGTCATTTGCAGGTAGGTCATTTGAAGGTCACATTGGAAGTAAATTCTTCATTGTGCAGTACTGTTCCATACTTTGCAAAATGTTTAGCATGCCTGGAACCCACTCAATATATGCCAATAGTTCTACCTGATATTTTGTCTAACAAACTCCATAGATAGAGTTCTTCTTTTCTTTTTTGTTGAGGTACATACAAATAAAAATGCACAGATCTTAGTGTATAGGTCAATGAATTTTGACATGTGTATGCACTAAGTAAACATTACCCAGATCAAGATATCAAACATGGTCTCTAATTTTTCCCCCTTCACCTATTTCACCCATCCCCCAACACTACACCCCTACAGCAACTCCCAGTTGTCATCTAATAACATTTTTATTAGGAAAGTTCCTTATGTGATAAATGTGGTCCCTTGGAAAACTGTTAATATAACCCATCTACTTCAGTACCCCTCACAAATATTTTCACTAATAGTCATACTACAGTAAAAGGGAAGATTTAAATTGCTTCTTACATATTCCTATTCCACATATTCTGCACTGCTCATAGTAACATTTAACAAACACTTTTATGTTTGGCTTCATTTTGAAGCTCTGTTATTCAGTATTTAAATGCTTAGCTTTTTAGATCTGTGGTTTATAGTTTTCATTCAATTTAGCCTTTTTTTACTATTATTTTGTCAAGCATTTGTTCTTCCTACTATTCTTATTCTCCTTCACTGACTCCTATTACATAAAAACTTGGCAGCTGGAATTGTCTTACAACCTACACCATGCTCTGTTCATTTTTGTTGATTGATTCTATTGCTATGTCCTGAAATTAACCAATATTTCCCCTGCAATATTTAATCTATCTGTTCCCCCTATCATAATTTTCAGCTTAGACACTGTAGTTTTCATCTCTAAGACTTTAGTGATCTAATACTTGGGTCTTGAAAAAATATGATCCATTTCTATACTTAGCATATTTTATGTTTCTTCTACCTTCTTGAACATATGAAATATGTTTAACTTTCTTATTGTCCTTGTATACTGCTTATATCATCCCTATCACTTCTAGATTGGTTTTGATTGATTTTTCTCCTTACTGTTGTTTTATTTTCTTGTTCCTTTGAATACCTGCTAATTCATGACTGAATCTACCCAATTTGAATTTTTCCTGTATGCTAGATATTTATGTTCTTATAAATAAATCTGAGCTTTATTCTAGTATTTTATCAAATTACTTAGAAGGAGTTTGGTCCTTCTGGGTCTTTTAAGATTGTTAGTTGAGACAAGATCAAGGTTTTGGGCTAATTTCCCTCACTATTGTGGTAAAACACTTCTATACTCTATCAAATATTCCATGGTTTGTGTGGTGTGTCACTGAACCATTATTTGAGCGCTGATTATTTGTTTAATCACTTCTGATGGATTTCCCCCACGTGAGCTGGTTTCCTTAACCCAGCTGAACCTAGCAAGTGCTCGTACTAGTTTGCTCAGTATGTGCTGACTTCATGGGCCCTTCTGCAGATTTCCAGGGTTGTCTCTCTGTGCTGCTCTTTCTTCTCTGGTACTCAGTCCTGTGAACTCTGACCACCTTGGCCTCCTCAAGTGCCCAAGTCCCTCTCCTCAATTCAGGGTTCAACACTACTGCACCAAGGCTTGGAAACTCCTGTCGATTGACTCAGGTGAAAGTGGGGATCACCTTCATTGTTTCTTATCTCTCAGAGATCTTTTGTTCTATTACTCCAAGCTTGATATTTTTAAATGATGTGCCTTGAAGTTATCAGCACGTGTCTTTCCATATCAGTAGAGATTATTATACTTTTAAATAACTCCTTTATAATGCATCATGTTTTTTTTCCATATTGAAAATGCTGCACTGGATCTCCTTAATTTGTGACTTTCTGAAATCTTACAAGTGTACACAATACATGAAATATTTACTTCATTTTATCTGTGGTGGATATTTCCAAATTGCCATGCATAGAATGTCTATTCAAGTTATGATGTATGTTAACTGTGAGGAATATACATTTTTAGTTAACATTGGGTGTGTTATTTAAATGATAATTTAACACTATCAGAAACCTGTGTATTTGCACCCTGCTTCTGCTATTTACTAGCTAAACTGGCAAATGGTTTAGCTTCTCTGAATCTTCATTTTCTTTTTCATTACTTTGTTAAAAAGGAGTACTGTATTCATTGATTGAAAGACATGATGTTTGAAGAGCTTTCTTAAAACAATCCTTGGAACACAGTAAATCATGGTTAAAGAAGAATTTGTGCTGTTATTATTATTTTTGTTGTTAATAATAATCAAATGATGTCAGGTTAATGCTAGCAACTTTTGGCTTTCGGAGATCTGCACAGGTATGTATCACATGGGCATCTGTAGGCTGACATGTGCCGATGCCTTTTCTTATAAATCTACTTTTCCTTCTTAATAGTAAGTTTAAGAACAGTTCAAACAATATAATATCCCTGAGTTTACAGAATTTCATCTTGGGCCTGAGTTACTGAGAAAGGCTCAGTGCACATCTTTGCCAACTGATGTGAATAATATAAACTGGTAAGGCTGTTCTTTCAGGAGGAGGGACTTCCTTCACTGAAATCGATTGTTCATGAACTGTGAGTAATACTAGAGACACATGAAGGTGAGAAAATGTGTTGTATGACTAAGATCTGATACCTGGACAGACACAAAATGAATAATGAAAGGAATAAAATAACCTTTTCTTTCCTTTCTGGACCATGAAGAGAATATTAGAGTAGCTACACTGTTTTTTCCACATGTTTATGTCAGTGTTGAAATTTAATATTTCTCAGAGGCTCAAAGTTGGTTATACTATTTACACATTCCATCCACAAAAACAAGTGTTGATCAGAAAAGATTGTCAGTCATCAATACTAATGGAGGCCATGACATTTGCTTGCTGTTTGATGGTATGGCAGCTGCTAAAGAGCCTTTATTAGCCTTGTCTTATTATCCTCAAGAAAAATACAAATATTTCTGCTGAGAATAGGAAAAGCATGTTAGAAGTATCAGAGTAGAATATATTACTGAATTTGGTAGATTAAATTCTATCAAATCATCAGTAATTTTAAAGAAATAGATTTACTAATTCAGATACCCTGCAAGTCTCCTACTGGATCTCTCTCATAACAAATGAAGTATTCTTATTTTAACCAATATCCAGAAAGGTTCAAGTTGCTTCAAGGAAAGTGAGGGTAAGATAATCTATTTCAGTTAATAACATATGGAAGGGTAGTAAGATATAACAGAGCAGATCAATTAATCATTGTCAACTTAGTATCTAATACAGCTTATTTCACTTTTGATTTACCCAAAAAGCCTAGAACAAATTAGCCTTGCCATGGTTCAATCTTCTCTTTTAATAAAAAAAATAGCGAAGACAACTTAAATGTTAAGAAGTTGCAATTAGTTCTATAAATTTAAAATGTAATAACACTGAACATTGCTCATTTTCTTCTTGATGAGTAACCCTCAGTCAAAAATCAAATCAAAATTGGAGAGTGCTTATGTTGTTGTTTGCTTTATTACACATATTTTAGAACTATGACATTTAGGCATGTAGCAGAACTGGTTGGTGGTGGTGGAGCTTCTTTTCTGAGTAAATACTTTGGAATCATAATATTTAAAGAAGAATTTATGTCTGAAAGGAAACTGAGAAACTTTAAGCCACAAATTAGTTTGATTTCACAAGAATTTTTTTGTCCTAATGATTAAAAATATATATATTTGCATTAGTTACAAATTATTGCTGTCATTTTGAAGTTGGCAAGAATCATCTAAGTAATACCTTTTACTCAAAGTAATAAATAAAAATCCTAAGGACTCTTTCCACAGTTAAGTTATAAAAATGTATATGGACATTCATCAGAGTTTCAGTGTTGAATAATCCCGGGGACACCAGTCACATTCACAACCACATTACATCCTTTTTTTTAAAAAGTATAGACTGGAATTTCTGATTTTGTCCCAGGAAAAGAGATATTAAAATTGTTTGGCATGGGTGACCCTGTACTAGGCAAGTATGCTTAAGAGTATGCTAAATTGTGACGCAGGACTTGCTTCTTCGATTTACTTGTAAATGTAGTTGATTGAGTTTTCTTCTTGAGCTTTAAGCAGCAGTGCTGCCTCCTGGCAAAAGATAAGGCTCACAGGATGTACTCCTGAGCAGATCACAGTCATCAGATTCAATCTCTTCCACACATTGGTTTCACTGTTTTTCCTGCTTTGCATCCAAGTTCTGTATCATTCATGTAACATGAAAAAATACTGCAATCACTCAGCCAGATTAGAAAGATGGGAGTTTTCCCCTTTACTTTTGCTTCAAATGTCATTTCTTTACCCTTTCTTCTAAGTGAAGAAAGATACTGTGTTTCCTTTTCTTTTACCAATGACACTATGCCAGGTCAGGGGATTTAATGACTTTTTCTTCCTTAAAGTGTCCAAGAGTCACAAAGTATAAGTTCAGAAAACACAAGAAAAAAAATATCATGTTTTTTGCTTTCATTTCTATTTTGAAAGTGTCCTTTAAAAATGCCTTATGATATACCAAAGAAACAAAAAATTGCAATAAAAACAGTATTAATCCATATATATTTTCTATTAGATATTATTTCCATTTAATATTATATTACAAAGGGAGATTTTATTCTGTGATATTATTGAAAATAGCAACCAGAATATGTTTAGTTTCCTTTTGGTGTTTGCTAAAATTAAATTCTTCCAAGGAATTTAGTGAATTCCTGTCAACCCACAAAGAAACCAATCATGTACAAACTTTGTAGTCATGGTTGTTAACACTAAGAACAGTAATTTAGAAAAGACATATAGTATTGCAGTATTCACTGTTTTGGAAAGGAAATTGTAAAACTTTATACTAGATAAAATGGATTGGCAGGGGATTTATGTTCATCAAAAGCAGAGTAAGGGTTTTCAATGATTAGTATAGACATTTCGTCTCCACCTTACAATGGACATCTAGCACTCCCAGACAAAAGAACAATGGAATAATGTGGTAGATTAATAAAGTGTTGGAAACTAAATTTATCCTTTTTAAATTTGAACTCAAATTTATTATTATTTAAAAGATTATTAAAATTTTTGAGGAAAAATATATTGCGAGCTACTTCCTGCAAAACCAAATTGATGTTGCCATATTTTACTCTATCTGAAAATGTAGTGTTTTCATAATATGTCATAATTGAGATAAATAAGTTAGAGAAAATATTTTATGGGATATATTACAATGTTAGAACTAGTCCTTTAAGTTGATTTACATCATTGCAAAGGTATATATCTAGGAAAGTATGATATTGTTATAATCATTTCTCTTTAGAGAAATGAACAGATTAAATTTGTGGAGTATGTTGATGCTTTAGCTGTTATCAGTTTAATAGTCAGTTTAATGGGTGATTCATGTGCCACATAAGACAAAGAATAATGGGTGAAGATTCAGAGCACAGCTTTGGAGATAGACTGCTTGGAATCAAATCTTAACACTTGTTGACTATATAATAGCAAATTGTATTTCTTAGTTTCTTCAATGGTAAATAAGGATTTAAAATTATACATTGCCTTTTCAAACGTTTTCTCAACCTATGAACCATTGATAATATCATTAAAGACTTAAAATACTAATAAGACAAGAGCTGAAACAAGAAGGGAGAAAATGTGGTAAGGGAAGATCAAGGAAAATATAATTAATTGGCTCATTAAAGATGGTGGTTTCCCTAGAGGACTTGAAATAGAGGAAGGGAGGTTATGGTAAGAAAATGTAGCTTTTAAAGTTAAGGTCAAGCTTGCCACCTTCAACAGGCTCAAGTCAAGGGACTGCTCTTAAGAAAAACAGTTCCTCTCAAAAGGGCAAAGGTGCTTAACCTATCTTTATCAGGTGGTCTTGGAACAACAATTGTTAGATTTACTGTTCCTCATTAATTATACTTTCCATAGGATACTTTAAAATACAAGAGAGTGAAAACTTATTTCAGTTTTAACTTGTTTTGTTTAGCATTATACAGGGGCTGGTTATTACAAACTATTATATTAATGAGTTACTTTTATCTACCAATCTACCAGACAATTATTTTTGAGGTTTTATATCTTCCTCTTTTTAATTTCTATTTTCTTCCCCTAATTAGTTATATGAGATAAATAGTTAAATCTAAAGTTAACTCATATAGTCTAAGGCAATGAAAAAGGCATGGATAGGAATTCAAGCTGGTTTGTGCTTTAAATTCCTCTACTTAAGTAGAAATCCTACTACTGGTAGGAGAGAGGGTGGATTTGTGACCGTGATTTGCTGAGAAGGAAAGAATCAATTTAACAACAGCAGCACAAATTTTAGAAACAAATTTCTTCTAAATTTTATGTTTGCAATGTCTAATAATTGATTTCTTGAATGGAGATTCAACCCTATTCTTATTATGCACAAGGAAGAAAGGGAAATTAAATAGATTGTATTTCAATTTCCTTCATGTGACTTCTGGAATTAGCCCAAGGTTCACAAGTGAATCAAAATAAACTTTAAATTAAAACTGTAATTCTTTATTAGGCTTGTTAATGATTACTGATCCTTCCAATTTTGACAAGAGGTGTAATTTTTATTGGTCTAGTTGGTTAATAGACCTTTGCCTACAGTGATGTTCCTGCCACACTCTTGCATCCTCCCTAGAAAATAACAATTAAAGTTAATAGGGTATTTATCATTATTTCAAAGCTGTGAACTTTTTTTTCCAATATGCAACTTCTAAAATCTGAATGCAACATTTGCATTTAAACTAATCCTAGAGGGATTAAATGCGAGTTTGTAAAGCACAATGAAATAAGCATAGAGATATACCTGAATTAAAACAGCTATTATTTATTTAGTCCGTTAGGTATTTCGAACATTATGCTAATATTTCTTTAGCTTACTCTTTACAACAAAGGAAATACTTACCCCAATTTAAAAATTAAGAAACTAATTTCCATGAAGTTACGCATACAAAGAATAATATGAAATTGCTATTTCTGATTTTTTTTAACGGGCACAATTTCACATGGTTTAACTGGTAAGTTATTGAGTTTTATTTAGCACTTACAACTTCCTTTCTTCACAAACCTTTACATTATGTTGGTGTTTCACCTTATCCTGGCAATATCTGCAGTGGAGACAATATGTTGTACCATGATATAGTTTAGACTTACTAGGAAGGCAAGATTTCAAAATATAAAGTGGATTATTATTATTATTAAAGTATAGACATGCTTTAAGAAAATTAAATTCAGCTTGTTGTAATTTGTAACCTTCTTATATTTAGCTTTTAAAAGTTCAACTTAAAACTGCTTCATCCAGTTTTTACATAAATTTCAATTTTTATAATGCTATTGAGTTTTAAGGCATATACTTTAGAAAGGAAACACAAGAAAAAAATAGGGAATATATATTAACTAATTAAAAGTCTACATGTTAGAGAGTTGAAGAGCACAGAAATTCTGTTTCCAACTCTTGCTTAGATGTAGTTGTTCAAATAATGACAGTTTAAATTATCCAGATCTGAGGAATTTGGATAGAGGGAAACCTGGAAGAAAAAAATGTGAAAATTTGTATGTGACTCTGGGTTATCAGCTGTTATTATTATTATTGTATTTTTTAATAATATATAATTATATATTATAACAATATAATAACAATTATTATTATTGTTATACCTAACAACTCTGGGAAATAATGGAGAATTAAGGTGCACTGGATAACTTTTAAACTTTCTCCTAGTGTTAAACTTAGTAATTTGGTTCAGTTCAGTGAGAATTTAATGATTAGCTACTATACATCCACTACAGTGGCCCAGTTATTGTGGAACAACATAAAATGAGGACAAAGTTCTAACACATATGGGTTTTAATTACTGTGAATCCATGCAAAAATGAAGACTGCTGCATATTAAAAATATTTGGAATAAATTGGTCATGCTGGCAGATACTAGCTAGTCAATTATCCTTTAAGTTCCAAAATCTTTCTTGACATTGTATATAAACAATTTTAGGTAATTTTGTGAATATTCTGAATACTGAAAATGACAATCCCATCTGTGCTTATGGGGCTGAAACCTCATGACTCATGGCCTATTTCCATAGTTCCTGTGATTTCCTCTATGTGGGAACTGCCTTGGAAAGCATAAAGCATGAATTTTTAATTCACTTTATCTCAAATTAAAGCCCACATTTAAAATTTACTAGCTAATTTTGGAAAAATCAGTAAAACTTTTTGAGAGAACTCAGTTATCTCATAGTGATTCTCTAAGAAAAGCTACCACCACGATATACATTCTAATCTCACTATATACATTTTTTACTTACTCTATAATGAAAAATAAGAAGTTTCTAAGAGAACTTCTGGAAATAATAAATTGAAATCTCTACAATTCAGAAATGTGGGGGAAGTAATTTTTGAGTTAACCAAAAATGTGTTAAGAAAATGTGTTTGTATTAGTTTGAATATATATAATAATTTGAGATACCAGCATGTAAGGTATTCTTATAGGAATTTTTTTAATACACTGTTAAATTGGCCCAATACTTATTTATATATAAATAAATTACTCATAGATAGTAAATATAAGACTTGGAGTTAAGTTGTACAGTGGAGATGTGTAATATACATATACTATGCAGCTGTTTTTATGTAATATAAATGCAAATATTTTATATTAATGTATTTTTATTCAGCAGTGTACAGGTAAAGAATATTAAGTCCTTTAAATCTTATCAAAAAGCTGATAACATTTCAGTACATTTATTTTGCTGTAAAAGAAAAATAATGTTAGCTACATATCCTCAATTCATCAGTCCTATCTGCTAAGTTTTAGGCAGAATATATGTGTTTTTATGGTATGAAAATTAGTCTTTTTTAAATCAAGTAATTCTACTTAGTTCCAAAGAGTATTACTGAATAGCTAAAGCATCTCTGGGAAATTCACAACAAATTTAAATAGGTCACTAACTCAGAAGCTAAGTGGGAAAAAAATGGTCAGCTTTGTGGGAGAGTTAATAAAATATGATGGATTTATAAGAGTTACATAGTCAAAAAGAACATATTAAAGCCAAAAGGAGAGGCCTTTAATCCAGGAAAATCAAATCATTGCATGATGTTTATGTCTATGCTTTAAGCCAAAGGCCATGCAGTGAAGGGTGCCACCCTGATTTAGGGAGTCCTATTACTGGTGAGGCCTAATTTAGCACTCTTAGAGAATTAAAACTAAATATTCAAGAAACATATTTACGTTTTAAGTTAACTGAATCAATTGTACATAAATACAGTGGTTATCTCTGGAAGGTATGCTTGTTACTCTTTCCTGATCTTTAACATTCACATGTTTTTCTCCTCTACACTTTTCTTTTTATAACTTTTCTTCATTCTGGTCTACAGGACACATGATGTCACACTTCTTCATTTACATCATGCCCTCACACCTGCAATGTGTAGTCTTACTCTCCTAAGAGGAGTAGAATCTCTCTCTCTTTTAGATTACACTTTATTATTTTCCCTGTTTTCCATTCCTGACTCCCTGACTCCAGAGGCTTTACTTTACTCTAGGCATAATATCATTATTTATTTTAACAGCTTCTTCTCATTTTTCAGTTTTCATTCTAAGCCATTTTAGTATCATTTTCCACATTTTGTTTTCAAAAGTGCAAATCCAACCACATCATCTCCTCATTAAAATTGTTCAATAGCTCTTCATGGCTTTCATGATATAGGTCAAACATTGTTTTTGCTTAATTCCAAATAGTCTACATGAACTATTCCTATGCTGCTCCTCTTTATTTATCCCTCTCTACTTTGCTCAATCAATTATGGACAACACTAGCTCCTTCCCATCAATGAATGGAGTTTTATGCCTGTATGGTTTTCCTCATGTTATTTTTTTCCTGGAATGACTTCAATCACCCTGTCTTCATTATTCACTTGAATGCTTTCTCTCTTAGTACACACCTCAAATATCTTTTTTTTGAGGAAAGCTTTATGATCCCAAGTTTTATTTGGATGCTTCTCATTAATTTTCATCATCAGATACATCAAGGATTGTTGTACTAAGAACACCCACAGCATTACTAAAAAATAAAAGACACTTAAACTCCTTTATTTATTTTTAATTAATATTTTATTTGGAAATAACTGAAGATCCACATGCACTCTAACAATTAATACAGAGAAATGTCATGTACACATTATTCAATTTTCTTTAATGATAAATTCTTGCAAAATGATAATAGAATAACAGCTACAATATTGAACTTGATCTTGTTCAGATTTATGCAATTTTACATATATTTATTTGAGTGTGCACTTACAGGCACATGTGTATGTATTTATTTCAAAGCAATTTAGTCACAACTATACATGTGTTTATCCATCACCACAATAAATATCAAGAAAAATTTCATCACTACAAAGATTTCTCATGTTGCCTTTCATAAGTGCACCCTCTCCTGCCCACTTCTAGCTGAGGAGGAATACTAATAGTTGGCAACTAATTGGTTCTACATTTCTATAATTTTATTTCATTTCAAAAATGTTTCATAATGAATAAATGGATAAACAAAATGTGACATGTACATGCATTGAAATATTATTCAGCCTTAAAAAGAATTAAAGTCAGACATATGATACAACATGGATGAGCCTTGAAGACATTACACTAAGTGAAATAATTTAGTCACATAAAAACAAAAGTGTAATTACATCTATATGAGATACACAGAATAGTCCGATGCCCAGAGACAGAAAGTGGAATGGCAATTGCCTGAGGGTGGGGAGAGGTGAGAGGGCAGTGTTAAGGTTTAATAGATGCATCATTTCAGTCAGGGAAGATGAAAAAGTTCTAGACAAAGATCATGATCATGGCTGCATAACAATATAAATGTACTTACAGCCATAGAACTGTACACTTAATAAGGGCTAAAATGGTAAAATTTGTTATGTCCATATGACCATATAAAAAAGTTACATGAAAGGAAAACATACAGTATATCAATTTTTCTTAGTGGATCTTCTTCACTCAGCATAATTCTGTGGAGATTCACCCAAGTTATGTGAATCAGTAGCTCATTGTTTTTCAGTGCTCAGTGATATCCCATTCTGTCTGTGTCATGTGGTTGATTTGACCATTCACCTACTGAAGGGCATGTGGGTTGATGTCAGTTTTTGGATATAAAAAATAAAGTTCCCATTAAAATTTGTTCAAAAGTTTTTGTGTGATCATGAGTTATGAAATGAAAGAAAGTGAATTCTCAGGGACAGTTGTTGTCCAATAGTGAAAGTTTTGGGTTATACAAAGCCACATATTTAGCTTTTAAAGAAACTACCAAAATGTTTTCCAGAGTGGTCGTACCATTTCACATTCCTGGGAGCATGTATATGTGACAGGGTTTCTTGGCATCCTCTCCCGGGTTTGGTGTCATCATTTTTTTTTAACATTCTGATAGGTGTGTAGTGGTATCTGATTGGTTTTAATTTGAGTTTTCCTTATGGAAGTTAAATCTTTCTGTGTGCTCATATAATATCATTATATTCTGCTCATGTGTTTTAGCAAATTTCAAATGGGATTTCAAAAAATTTACTCTTGAGTGTTAAGGTCTTCATATATTCAGAACAATAGGTTTTCTTGTATATGTGATGTGTAAACAATTTCTCCCAGGATGTACTTTGTTTTGCCTCTTCTAGAATATCTTATAGTTGGAATCACAGTATGAAGTTTTTCTAGCTTAGTTTATCCCTCTTAGCAAATACATATTTAAGGCTTTTCTATGTCTTTTTTGTGGCTTGATAGTTCATATATTTTTATTGCTGCATAATACTCTATTTTAGTTGCTTTCATGTCTTGGCAATTATAAGTAAAGCTGCTATAACCATTGTGCATGTTTTTGTGTGGATTTAAGTTATCTACAATAATTATTTGGTTAAATACCAAGGAGCATGATTACTTGATCATATAGTAAAAATATGTGTAGTTTCATAAGACCCAGCCAAGCTGTCTTCCATTTTTCATTCCCACCAGGGATGAATGAGAGTTCCTGTTTCTCTGCATCTTCACTGGCATTTGGTCGTGTTACTATTTTGGAATTTAGTATTTCTAGCAGGTGTGTAGTACTATCTCATCATTATTTTAAATTCCAGTTCCCACATGGCTTATGATGTTGAGCATCTTTTCACATTTACCATTTGCATATGTTCTTTGGTGAAGTGTCTGTTCAGATCTTTTGCCCAGTTTTAAATTGAATCTTTTTGTTTTCTTATTGTAGAGTTTTAAGATTTGTTTGTGTACTTTGGGTACAAGTCCTTTATCAAGTATGTGCTCGGCAAAGGTTTCTCTACTCATCTCTCACAAGGCTATAATCAAGGTGTTTGCATAAATTATTCTACCAGTCTGCCACATGTCTTCAATTCCCTTAAAAGTGACTTTTGAAGAAGAGGTCTTTATTTTAGTTAATTACAACTTATTCTCTTTCATAAATGGCTCTGGCTTTTGGTGTAATATCTAAGAAAAGTCACTGCTAAAACCAACATCATCTAGATCTTCTCCCATGTTATCATCTAGGAATTTTATATTTTGTGTTTTACATTTAGGTCTATGATCCATTTTGAGTTAATTCTTATTTTAAGGTTCTGTCTAGATTCTTTTTTTTTTGCAAGATGCTAATGCAAAATTTATATTGTGTTTTAGTGCTACTTTCTGAGATTATCCTTTCTCCATTTAACTGCCTTTGCTCCTTTGTAAAAGATCAGTTGACTGTATTTGTGTGGGTCAATTTTAGGTTCTCTTCTGTTCCATTGATCTATTTGTCTTTTCTTTCACTTGTACCACATTGTTTTGGTTATTGTAGCTTTGTATTAAGTTTTGAAATTGGGTAACATCAGTCCTTTGGCTTTGTTCTTCTCCTTCAATATTATGTTAGTAATTCTAAGGCTTTTGCCTCTCCATCTAAACTTCAGAATCCACAAAATTATTTTCTTGGATTTTAATCAGGGTTGTATTGAATCTTTAGGTCAAGGTAGGAAGAACTGATATCTTGACATTGTGTCTGCTGTCTATGAATATGGAATAGCTCTTCATTTGGATTATTAAGAATTTCTTTCATGGAGTTTTATAACTTTCTCCATATAGATAGTTTTATAACTTTCTTGCCATATAGACTATTTTTTTACTAAATGTTTTAAAGTATACCATTTTCACAGTTTATAATCCATTTGCAGTTAATTTTAATAAGTGGGAGACTTTGGTGAAGGTCCTGGGTTGATTTCTGCTGCTGAAATCAGATGGAGTGGGACTCCATCTCCAGGCGAAGTTGCCTAGCCTTGATCTCCTTCTGCCACTGAGTGGACAGTGAGGGTACACAAACCCACTGCTGCTTCTTGGGCCTCCTGAGGGGGCATGGAGTGGATTGGACGGTCTAGGGCCTGCTCTTGCTGCTTCTGTGGGAAGACAGTGTCACTGAAACCGGAAGTTGTAGGACATTAGATGATTTTGTCCCCTGAATTCTGCTGATCATGTGGCTGCACGAAGTTGGAGCTCTGGTTATCACTCAGTACGGCTCTCTTTCCTAAGTACCAGCTGGGCTGCTCCTCCTGTGGTTTTCTAGCCGAAGAAAACAGACTTTTTCTTTTTCTGTGTATGTACTTCTGGATTGCACAGCATTCTGCCACCCTACCTAGAAATCATCCACATGTTATTCTTTAAGTCTTGATGTCCCCAGCTAGTTTTCCTTCTATTTTTCAACTTACGGGAAACTTTTATGACTGTGTTGTATTATTTCCAGTGGATTTAGTTGTGTAGAGGGGAGTAACAGGGAAAAATGATTCTATGCCATCTTTTCTTAGAAATCAAAGTTATGAATTCATTTTAATAAGCTCAAAATCCTGTTTTCCAAAAGGATTGGTTTCTGGACTGAGCATCATAAGGAAAACTATTCAACATGTGTTCATGCATTTTCATTTTAGATCCTCACCGTGGCATAAAAGGGGCTAGGAAAGCAACTCATACAGTCCTTCATATTTAAGATAAATTTTGAAGTATTTAATTTTTTTGTTTGAATTTGCAGTATTTTGACAAAAGTTGAAGTCATTACATATAGATGGTTGAAAACAACATGGAAATGGAAAAATGTGAGATAAATTCTGTGAGCTGTGTTTATTTTAAATTTAACCAAAATTGAACAAACAGATGAACATTGATGGCAGATGGACACAAATAGGAAAAACAAGTTTTGGTATAGTAAAGAATTAACACATTCTACGGCAACCACTGAAATTTTGAGAGTGAAAATTATATGATTGAATTTGTTCCCTGTCATAAATGTGATAATCCAGTTTGTAGTATTCAGGCAACCAGTGGGATGTCTGGTACAAAATAGGAAATTCAATAAGAATTTGGTGATGTACTGAGGTTATGGAAGAAGTACAGAATGTAATAAAGAAAATTCAAAGAATAGGAAGAATATAATAATCAGTACATACTATGGTGTTCCTTTATTATCAAAAATACCTTTCTGAACTCATATTCCATCCTATTAAACATAGTATTAAAATTATTTATTCTTGACAAAATTTAAGACTCAAGGAAGAATTATTTATTCATATGGTGTTATGAGTACTGGCCTTGGCAACATTTTCAGATGTATTTGTTGTTATTTTTGCCCTTAGTTTGTATGTTGTCTTTCATCTTTCCCCAAGGAAAGTAGTTTTTTCCTTAAATTGTGGGCCCAGTTTTTTTTTTTTTTTTTTTTAGATAATTATTTTTTATTGAAGGGTAGTTGACACACAGTATTACATTACATTAGTTTCAGGTGTACAACACAGTGATTCAACATTTATATACATGATAATTCTAAGTACCAGCTATCACCATACCAAGTTGTTACAATATTTTGACTATATTCCTTATGCTATACATTACATCCCGGTTGCTTATTTATTTTACAATTGGAAGTGTGTACTTTTTCTTGGTTGTTGTTGTTAGGGCATCTCTCATATTTATTGATCAAATGGTTGTTAACAACAATAAAATTCTGTATAGGGGAGTCAATGCTCAATGCACAATCATTAATCCACCCCAAGCCTAATTTTCGTCAGTCTCCAATCTTCTGAAGCATAACGAACAAGTTCTTACATGGAGAACAAATTCTTACATAGTGAATAAGTTACATGGTGAACAGTACAAGGGCAGTCATCACAGAAACTTTTGGTTTTGCTCATGCATTATGAACTATAAACAGTCAGTTCAAATATGAATACACATTTGATTTTTATACTTGATTTATATGTGGATACCACATTTCTCTCTTTATTATTTTTAATAAGATGCTGAAGTGGTAGGTAGATACAACATAAAGGTAGAAAACATAGTTTAGTGTTGTAAGAGAGCAAATGTAGATGATCAGGTGTGTGCCTGTAGACTATGTGTTAATCCAAGCTAGACAAGAGCAATAAAACATCCACATATGCAGAAGATTTCTCTCAGAACAGGGGGGGTGAGGTTCTAAGCCTCACCTCTGTTGATCCCCAATTTCTCACCTGATGACCCCCCTGCGACTGTGCCTGTCTTAGGTTGTTCCTCCCTTGAGGAATCTTACCCGTCTCTGGCTAACCAGTCATCTTCCGGGGCCATACAGGGAAATGTTAAGTTGGTAAGTGAGAGAGAAGCCTTATTGTTTGAAATGGTTAGCTTTTTATTTCTTTGCATATTTATGCCCTGTGGCTTCTATGCCCAGCATTTGTCTTGAGGTATCTTTACCACTTGGAGGAGTTATGATACTCGGTAAATTTGATATGAGGCACGAATTCTATTTAAGAATTCGTTGTAATTAGGAAGAAAGAAGAAAAGCTATAGAAGTAGCAGGCGGGAGAAAACATGGGAAGATTGATTATTTCTTTGACATATCTTCTTGTAGAGTAACTTCAGCATGTATAGATTTTAAGCTACTACTTAAATTGCGCACACACATTAACATAATAGGAGTATAGTTACATAACCAAAGCATACCTGTAATTACCAGCCATCTCCAGTGAAACCAAGAAAACCAGTTAGGCACCCTAGGCATTTGTGAAAACTTATCAATGATATGATGGTTATTATCTAACTGAATTTGAGTAGTTTGAGAAAAATCAGACAAATTAAAACAACCCATTCCTGGGCACTGTTCACATCCCATATGTTCTTTTAACAGTAAATAGTCTGTAGTTGTAAGATTTTGGAGCGCTACAATTTGCACTTCTCCTAATTCTTGGTTGAGTTCCAACAGTATAGATCCAGTCAAATTTGTTGTTTTACTGTATGCACAGGCCAGCTTAGATATCTCCTTCATTCCCATGGCAAGTCCAGGAGCTGGTGGGATGAGTGCATCTACAGCTGTAGCAGTGCGTGGATCTTTGTTGGGGTTTTTTGATGATCATCTTCTGGCATGAGTCTTCCCGAGAGTGCTGATGTTGGAAGTTCTCTTTCATATCGTTTCTTAGTTCATTTTCGGGGTAGCCAAATTAGGCTTTGATCCTCTGTATAAACACAAACAGACCCTTTGCCTACACTTTTATATGTCCTTTATATCATTGTGTAGAACTCATTAGAGGTCACCACATATTAACTGCATTTTTTTTTTTTTAATCATTAATCTACACTTACATGACGAATACTTTGTTTACTAGGCTCTCCCCTATACCAGGTCCCCCCTATATACTCCTTTACAGTCACTGTCCATCAGCGTAGCAACCTGTTGTAGAATCACTACTTGTCTTCTCTGTGTTGTACAGCCCTCCCCTTTCTCCCACCCCGCTATGGATGCTAATCTTAATACCCCCCTACTTCTCCCCCCCTTATTCCTCCCTACCCACCCATCCTCCCCAGTCCCTTTCCCTTTGGTACCTGTTAGTCCATTCTTGAGTTCTGTGATTCTGCTGCTGTTTTGTTCCTTCAGTTTTTCCTTTGTTCTTATATTCCGCAGATGAGTGAAATCATTTGGTATTTCTCTTTCTCTGCTTGGCTTGTTTCACTGAGCAAAATACCCTCCAGCTCCATCCATGTTGCTGCAAATGGTTGGATTTGCCCTTTTCTTATGGCTGAGTAGTATTCCATTGTGTATATGTACCACATCTTCTTTATCCATTCATCTATCGATGGACATTTAGGTTGCTTCCAATTCTTGGCTATTGTAAATAGTGCTGCGATAAACATAGGGGTGCACTGATCTTTCTCATACTTGATTGCTGCATTCTTAGGATAAATTCCTAGGAGTGCAATTCCTGGGTCAAATGGTAAGTCTGTTTTGAGCATTTTGATGTACCTCCATACTGCTTTCCACAATGGTTGAACAAGTTTACATTCCTACCAGCAGTGTAGGAGGGTTCCCCTTTCTCCACAGCCTCGCCAACATTTGTTGTTGTTTGTCTTTTGGATGGCAGCCATCCTTACTGGTGTGAGGTGATACCTCATTGTAGTTTTAATTTGCATTTCTCTGATAATTAGCGATGTGGAGCATCTTTTCATGTGTCTGTTGGCCATCTGTATTTCTTTTTTGGAGAACCGTCTGTTCAGTTTCTTTGCCCATTTTTTAATTGGGTTATTTGTTTTTTGTTTGTTGAGGCGTGTGAGCTCTTTATATATTCTGGAAGTCAAGCCTTTATCGGATGTGTCATTTTCAAAGATATTCTCCCATACTGTAGGGTTTCTTTTTGTTCTATTGATGGTGTCTTTTGCTGTACAGAAGCTTTTCAGCTTAATATAGTCCCACTTGTTCATTTTTGCTGTTGTTTTCCTTGCCCGGGGAGATATGTTCAAGAAGAGGTCACTCATGTTTATGTCTAAGAGGTTTGTGCCTATGTTTTCTTCCAAGAGTTTAATGGTTTCATGACTTACATTCAGGTCTTTGATCCATTTTGAGTTTACTTTTGTATATGGGGTTAGACGATGGTCCAGTTTCATTCTCCTACATGTAGCTGTCCAGTTTTGCCAGCACCATCTGTTGAAGAGACTGTCATTTCGCCATTGTATGTCCATGGCTCCTTTATCAAATATTAATTGACCATATATGTCTGAGTTAATGTCTGGATTGTCTAGTCTGTTCCATTGGTCTGTGGCTCTGTTCTTGTGCCAGTACCAAATTGTCTTGATTACTATGGCTTTATAATAGAGCTTGAAGTTGGGGAGTGAGATCCCCCCTACTTTATTCTTCTTTCTCAGGATTGCTTTGGCTATTCGGGGTCTTTGGTGGTTCCATATGAATTTTTGAATTATTTGATCCAGTTCATTGAAGAATGTTGCTGGTAGTTTCATAGGGATTGCATCAAATCTGTATATTGCTTTGGGCAGGATGGCCATTTGACGATATTAATTCTTCCTAGCCATGAGCATAGGAAGCGTTTCCATCTGTTAGTGTCCCCTTTAATTTCTTTTAAGAGTGACTTGTAGTTTTCAGAATATAAGTCTTTCACTTCTTTGGTTAGGTTTATTCCTAGGTATTTTATTTTTTTTGATGCAATTGTGAATGGAGTTGTTTTCCTGATTTCTCTTTCTGTTGGTTCATTGTTGGTATATAGGAAAGCCACAGATTTCTGTGTGTTGATTTTGTATCCTGCAACTTTTCTGTATTCCGATATCAGTTCTAGTAGTTCTGGGGTGGAGTCTTTAGGGTTTTTTATGTACAGTATCATGTCATCTGCAAATAGTGACAGTTTGACTTCTTCTTTGCCAATCTGGATTCCTTGTATTTTTTTTTTTGTCTGATTGCCGTGGCTAGGACCTCTACTACAATGTTAAATAACAGTGGGGAGAGTGGGCATCCCTGTCTAGTTCCCGATCTCAGTGGAAATGCTTTCAGCTTCTCGCTATTCAATATAATGTTGGCTGTGGGTTTTTCATAGATGGCCTTTATTATGTTGAGGTACTTGCCCTTTATTCCCATTTTGCTGAGAGTTTTTATCATGAATGGATGTTGAACTTTGTCAAATGCTTTTTCAGCATCTATGGAGATGATCATGTGGTTTTTGTCTTTCTTTTTGTTGATGTGGTGGATGATATTGATGGACTTTCGAATGTTGTGCCATCCTTGCATCCCTGGGATGAATCCCACTTGGTCATGGTGTACGATGGTTTTGATGTATTTTTGAATTCGCTTTGCTAAAATTTTGTTGAGTATTTTTGCGTCTATGTTCATCAGGGATATTGGTCCATAGTTTTCTTTTTTGGTGGTGTCTTTGCCTGGTTTTGGTATTAGGGTGATGTTAGCTTCATAGAATGAGTTTCGGAGTATCCCCTCCTCTTCTATTTCTTGGAAAACTTTAAGGAGAATGGATATTATGTCTTCCCTGTATGTCTGATAAAATTCCGAGGTAAATCCATCTGGCCCGGGGGTTTTGTTCTTTGGTAGTTTTTTGATTACCGCTTCAATTTCGTTGCTGGTAATTGGTCTGTTTAGATTTTCTGTTTCTTTTTGGGTCAGTCTTGGAAGGTTGTATTTTTCTAGGAAGTTGTCCATTTCTCCTAGGTTTCCCAGCTTGTTAGCATATAGGTTTTCATAGTAGTCTCTAATAATTCTTTGTATTTCTGCGGGATCTGTTGTGATTTTTCCTTTCTCATTTCTGATACTGTTGATTTGTGTTGACTCTCTTTTCCTCTTAATAAGTCTGGCTAGAGGCTTATCTATTTTGTTTATTTTCTCGAAGAACCAGCTCTTGGTTTCATTGATTTTTGCTATTGTTTTATTCTTCTCAATTTTATTTATTTCTTCTCTGATCTTTATTATGTCCCTCCTTCTGCTGACCTTAGGCCTCATTTGTTCTTCTTTTTCCAATTTTGATAGTTGTGACATTAGACCGTTCATTTGGGATTGCTCTTCCTTTTTTAAATATGCTTGGAGTGCTATATACTTTCCTCTTAAGACTGCTTTTGCTGCGTCCCACAGAAGTTGGGGCTTAGTGTTGTTGTTGTCATTTGTTTCCATATATTGCTGGATCTCCATTTTGATTTGGTCATTGATCCATTGATTATTTAGGAGCGTGTTGTTTAGCTTCCATGTGTTTGTGAGCCTTTTTGCTTTCTTTGAACAGTATATTTCTAGTTTAATGCCTTTGTGGTCTGAAAAGTTGGTTGGTAGGATTTCAATCTTTTGGAATTTACTGAGGCTCTTTTTGTGTCCTAGTATGTGGTCTATTCTGGAGAATGTTCCATGTGCACTTGAGAAGAACGTGTATCCTGTTGCTTTTGGATGTAGAGTTCTGTAGATGTCTATTAGGTCCATCTGTTCTAGTGTGTTGTTCAGTGCCTCTGTGTCCTTATTTATTTTCTGTCTGGTGGATCTGTCCTTTGGAGTGAGTGTTGTGTTGAAGTCTCCTAGAATGAATGCATTGCATTCTATTTCCTCCTTTAGTTCTGTTAATATTTGTTTCAGGTATGTTGGTGCTCCTGTATTGGGTGCATATATATTTATAATGGTCATATCCTCTTGATGGACTGAGCCCTTTATCATTATGTAATGTCCTTCTTTGTCTTTTGTTACTCTCTTTATTTTGAAGTCTGTTTTGTCTGATACCAGAATTGCAACACCTGCTTTCTTCTCTCTGTTGTTTGCTTGAAATATCTTTTTCCATCCCTTGACTTTAAGTCTGTGCGCGTCTTTGGGTTTGAGGTGAATCTCTCTTGTAAGCAGCGTATGGATGGATCTTGTTTTTTTATCCATTCTATTACTCTGTGTCTTTTGATTGGTGCATTCAGTCCATTTACATTTAGGGTGATTATTGAAAGGTATGAATTTATTGCCATTGCAGGCTTTAAGTTTGTGGTTACCAAACGTTTAGGGTTAGCTTCTTTACTGTCTTACTGTCTAACTTAACTCGCTTGTTGAGCTATTATAAACACAATATGATGATTCTTTATTTCTCTCCCTTCTTATTCCTCCTCCTCCCTTCTTCATATGTTGGGTGTTTTGTTCTATGCTCTTTTTAGGAGTGCTCCCATCTAGAGCAGTCCCTGTAGGATGCCCTGTAGAGGTGGTTTGTGGGAGGCAAATTCCCTCAACTTTTGCTTGTCTGGGAATTGTTTAATCCCTCCTTCATATTTAATGATATTCGTGCTAGATACAGTAGTCTTGGTTCGAGGCCCTTCTGTTTCATTGCATTAAGTATATCATGCCATTCTCTTCTGGCCTGTAGGGTTTCTGTTGAGAAGTCTGATGATAGCCTGATGGGTTTTCCTTTGTAGGTAACCTTTTTTTTCTCTCTGGCTGCCTTTAATACTTTGTCCTTGTCTTTGATCTTTGCCATTTTAATTATTATGTGTCTTGGTGTTGCCCTCCTTGGATCCCTTGTCATGGGAGTTCTGTGTACCTCTGTGGTCTGAGAGGCCATTTCTTCCCCTAGTTTGGGGAAATTTTCAGCAATTATTTCTTCAAAGACATTTTCTATCCCCTTTTCTCTCTCTACTTCTTCTGGAATGCCTATGATTCTTATATTATTTCTTTTATATTGATCACTCAGCTCTCTTAAAATTCTTTCATTCCAGGAGATCCTTTTATCTCTCTCTGCATCAGCTTCTCTGCGTTCCTGTTCTCTGTTTTCTAGTCCATTAATGGTCTCTTGCATCTCGTCCATTCTGTTTTGAAGTCCTTCCAGAGCTTGTTTTATTTCTGAATTCTCCTTCCTTAGTTCTTGCATATTTCTCTGCAAGTCCATCAGCATGGTTATGACTTTTGTTTTGAATTCTTTTTCAGGTAGCCTGGCTAAATCTATCTCCCCAGATTCCTTCTCAGGGGAAGATGTAGCAGATGCCAAAGCTGTCTGGGTTAGTCTTGTCTGGATCATATTTTTTTGCCTTTTCATGTTGACAGGTGCTATTGACTGTCAGCTGGGAGGGCCAAAATTTTCACTTACTACTGGCCTTTCTTTACTGGGGCAACTGCGACCCCTAGTGGCTTGTGTTGGGTAATTGCGTGTAGAGTGGGTCTTTGTGTCTTGCCTGGCCGGGAGGGAGAAATTTCCCTTTCTGTGGGCGGAATTTGTCTCAGGCTGCTTCTCTGCTTTCGCAGCGCCTGGTGGGGTGATGGATGGTGGTGCTGCTTGACTGTTTGCCTCCGTGAGGGGTCTCAGAGCTGTTGCCCAGGGGGTTAGTGCACCCGGTTTTCCCTGTAATTTCCAGCTGCTGTGCTGTGACCTGGGTTTTTTCCGTCAAGCTGTTAAGTCCCTGTCCCTTTAAGACTTTCAAAAAGCCCCCGCTTTTCTTTGTCACAGGGGCATCAGCTTCGGCACCCGCTCAGAGGTCTTACTCCCTGTTCTCCCAGTATCCAGGGCCCCCTGGGCATATACTGTGTCTGCGCTCTGGCCCGGATGGCTGGGGCTGGGTGTTCGGCAGTCCTGGGCTCCGTCTCCCTCCCGCTCTGCCTGCTCTTCTCCCGCCGGGAGCTGGGGGGAGGGGCGCTCGGGTCCCGCAGGGCCGGGGCTTGTATCTTACCCCTTTCACCAGTCGCTGGGTTCTTGCTGGTGTAGCTGCAGTCTGGCCACTGTCCTGCGTCTTCTGGTCTCTCTTTTAGGGCTAGTTGTGTTTGTTGTATTTTCAAAAGTATATATGTTTTTGGGAGGAGATTCCCACTCTCCTACTCACGCCGCCATGTTGGCTCCGCCTCCTGGGCCCAGTTTTATTGTGCTAGATATATTCTTTATTTCATTCAATTTCTTTTTTATGTTTTTCATGCAGATACACTGGATTAGTAAAGAAACACAGTAAAAAAAAAAAACACCTTAGACATATGCAATGATTTTTGAAGGACAGTTAAGATTTCAACTTTAAAGAATATAAAAATACATTAAATTAAACTTTTATCCACTAAATTCAATGAAAATTCCTGTTTGTAATGTGGGTTGTATTAACCCAACTAACATGCAATACCTCTGATTCACTAAAAGAAAATAGTTATAGATAAGTAAGTTATAAGTCATAGATTGTATTATTTGAAATAAATATATTCTGTTTCCATTTCTTAAATGGATATTTTCTTTTCCCTAAATGTGAATATATGATATTTATGTTCCTCTTTTTAAGGTAATTTTATTAAATTATGCATGTACTGATAAGTAATTAATAGCATTAATACATAGTTTTGGACATTTTTTTCTGAAATCAACCAAATATTATCTTATGCCTGTTAAGCAATTAATTTTAACAATGCTAAATATTGTGTGTATAATATGTACACAATATATCAAAATATAGTATATATATATATATATATATATGAAAAATGATTGACAAACTGTCAAATCTAAGCCATGTATGTGACCAAAGCCCCCACTGTTGTGTGCTAGGATTCTGTGGAGTCACTAGTTGCAGAAATCCTATCATTCTAACCGGAGTATCAGGGTGTCACCAAATTTGAGAACACTCACTTCTACAGAAGTGAACAATCTCTTCACTTCCAGTTGATAAACTATTTGATTTGATCATTCCAGACATTTCAAACAGAAGCTGCTCTTACTGCTAAGGAGGGACAAAGATGTATGAGGGATTGCACACGATCATTATAAGCCTAACCACAGAACTGATCATTATACCAGAAAGAACATAATGTCCTGATCTACATCATATTATTGTCACCCAAAATAAACCTTCCGTCCTCCCACACGATCATTTCCCTAATACATTCCAACTCATTTTGATCTGGATGTGAGCTCTGTTCTATCTAAGCTTACATTCTTTTAATCTTCTTTTTGAACATAATGCAGCTAGTTATTAAATTAGAACACATTATAATTGGATTACTTATATGTTTGCTTCTTTTACAAGCATGAGTGTTTTTCTCATTTAAATTAGTTAGAATTTACTAGACTACATTACTATACTATGTGGGATGAATTTAATACTGTTTTTGTGTAAGCATAAATTCTCAAACTAAGTTACATTTGTTTTGAATTTGGTTTTCAAAAACAGAGTATCAGCAGGTAATTCATAAAATCATTATTATACCTTGATTTTAGATGCTTTGGTACATTACTTTCTTTCATTTTTTGTATTAAGGTATCACTGATAAACAATCTTATGAAGGTTTCACATGAGCAACATTGTGGTTATTACATTCACCCATATTATCAAGTCCCCATCCCCCCACACCCCTTTGCAGTCACTTCCACCAGTGCAGTAAGATCTATAAAGTCACTAATTATATTCTCTGTGCTATACTGCCTTCCCCGTGCCCCCCTATATTATGTGTGCTGATCAGAATGACTTTTAATCCCCTTCTCCCTCCCTCCCAATCCACCAACCGCAACTCCTTCCCTTTCATAACCTCTAGCTTTACTTGGAGTCTGTGAGTCTGCTGCTATTTTGTTCCTTCAGTTTTGTTTTGTTGTTGAACACCACAAATGAGTGAAATTATTTGGTACTTGTCTTTCTCCACCTGGCTTATTTTGCTTAGCATAATATCCTCTAGCTCCATCCATGTGGCAAATGGTAGGATTTGTTTTCTTCTTATGACTGAATAATATTCCACTGTGTATATGTACCACATCTTCTTTATTCATTCATCTACTGATAGACACTTAGGTTGCTTCCAAATCTTGTTTATTGTAAATAGTGCCACAATAAACATAGGGGTACATATATCTTTCTGAATCAGGGGTCTTGTTTTCTTTGGGTAAATTCCCAAGAGTGGAATTCCTGATCAAATGGTATTTCTATTTTTAGATTTTGAGGAACCTCCATATTGCTTTCCACAATGATTGAACTAATTTACATTCCCACCAACAGTGTAGGAGGGTTCCCCTTTCTCTACACCCTCACCAGCATTTTTTGGTCCTTGTGTTTTGGATGTTGGCATCCTAACTGGTGATATCTCATGGTGGTTTTAAGTTGCATTTCCCCAATTATTAGCGATGTGGAGCATCTTTTCACGTGCCCATTGGTCATCTGAATTTCTTCTTTGGAGGATTGTCTCTTCATATCCTCTGCCCATTTTTTAATCAGGATTTTTGCTTTTTGGGTGTTGAGGTATGTGAGTTCTTTATATATTTTGGATATTAACCCCTTATCAGATATGTTATTTATAAATATATTCTCCCATACTCTAGGTTGCCTTTTTGTTTTACTGATGGTGACCTTTCTTGTACAGAAGCTTTTTAGTGTGATGTAGTCTCATTTGTTCATTTTTGCTTTCATTTCCTTTTCCTGAGGAAATGTGTTCAGGAAAATATTGCTCATGCTTATATTCAAGAGATTTTTGCCTACATTTACTTCTATGAGATTTGTGGCTTTATGACTTACATTCAGGTCTTTGATCCATTTTGAGTTTACTTTTGTGTATGGAATTAGACAATACTTCATTTTAATTCTCTTACATGTAGCTGTCCAGTTTTGAAAACACCAATTGTTGAAGGGACTATCATTTCCCCATTGTATATCCATGGCTCATTTATTGTATATTAATTGGCCATATATGCCTGGGTTTATATTAGGACTCTTTAGTCTGTTCCATTGATCTATGGGTCTGTTCTTGTGACAGTACCAAATTGTTCTGATTAGTGTGGCTTTGTAGTAGATGTTGAAATTATGGGACTGTAATCCCTCCAGCTTTATTCTTCCTTCTCATGATCACTTTGGCTATTTGGGGAATTTTGTGGTTCCATATGAATTTTAGAACTATTTGCTCTAGTTCGTTGAAGAATGCTTTTGGTATTTTGATAGGGATTGCATTGAATCTGTAGATTGCTTTAAGCAGGATGGCCATTTTGACAATATTAATTCTTCCTGTCCATGAGCATGGGATGTATTTCCATTTACTGGTATCTTAGTTTCTCTCATGAGTGTATTGTAGTTTTCAGGGTATAGAACTTTCACTTATTCCTTGGTATATTATTCTATTTGATACAATTGTGAATGGAATTGTTTTCCTAATTTGTCTTTCTTGTAGTTCATCATTAGTATATAGGAATGCCACAGATTTCTGTGTATTAATTTTATATCTTGCAACTTTGCTGAATTCAGTTAGTAGTTCTTGTTATTTTGGAGTGGACTCTTTAGGGATTCTTAGGTATTGCATGTCATCCATGAACAGTGACAGTTTAAGTTCTTCCTTACCAATCTGAATGCCTTTCATTTCTTTGTGTTGTCTGATTACTGTGGCTAGGACCTCCAGTACTATGTTGAATAAAAATGGGGAGAGTGGGCATCCTTGTCTTGTTCCTGATCTTAGAGGAAAAGCTTTCAGCTTCTCACTGTTAAGTATGTTGTTGGCTTTGGGTTTATCATATATGGCCTTTATTATGTTGAGGTACTTGCCCTCTATACCCATTTTGTTGGCAGTTTTTATCATGAATGGGTGTTGAATTTTGTCAAATGCTTTTTTCAACATCTATTGATATGATTGTGTGATTTTGTCCTTCATTTTGTTGATGTGGTGTATGATATCAATGGATTTTTGAATATTGTACCTTCTTGTATCCCTAAAATATGCCCAATGTGATCATGGTGGATGATATTTTTAATGTAATTTTTAATTCAGTTTGCTAATATTTTGTTGAGTATTTTTGCATCTGTGTTCATCAGGGATATTGGTCTGTAATTTTCTTTTTGGTGGTGTCTTTGCCTGGTTTTGTCTGCTTTTGTGTGGAGTGTTCTGTACATGTCTGTTAGGTCCATCTGTTCTAATGTGTTGTTCAGTGCCTCTGTCTCCTTACTTATTTTCTGTTTGATTGATCTGTCCTTTGGATTATGTGGTGTGTTGAAGTCCCCTAAAATTAGTGCATTGCATTCTATTTCCCCCTTTAATTCTGTTAGTATTTGTTTCACATATTTAGGTGCTCCTATATTGAGTGCATAGATATTTTTAATGGTTATATCCTCTTGTTGGACTGACCCCTTTATCACTGTGTAATGTCCTTTGTCTCTTGTTACTTTCTTTGTTTTGAAGTCTATTTTGTCTGATACAAGTAACTGCAACTCCTGATTCTTTCTCCCTATTGTTTGCATGAAATACCTTTTTCCATCCCTTCACTTTTAGTCTGTGTATGTCTTTGGGTTTGAAGTGAATCTCTTGTAGGCAGCATACAGATGGATCTTGTTTTTTCTATCCATTCTGTAATTCTATGTCTTTTGATTGGTGTATTCAGTCCATTTACATTTAGGGTGATTATCAATAGATATGTACTTATTGCCATTGCAGGCTTTAGATATGTGGTTACCAAATGTTCAAGAGCAGCTTCTTTACTATCTAACAGTCTAGCTTAACTAGCTTATTGTGCTATTTCAAGTAGAATCTAAAGGTTCTTTTTTTCCCTCCTTTCTTTTTCTTCTTCCTCCACTCTTTACATGTTACATGCCATATTCTGTACTTTTTGTGTATGCTCTGACTGACTTTACCGGTAATTGATCTAATTTTTCATTTGCTTAGTAATTAATTTTTCTATTTCCATTATTGTGGTTTAATTTTCTCTGGTGACAGCTATTTAACCTTAAGAGCACTTCCGTCCAGAGCAGTCTCTTTAAAATAGACTGTAAGATGGTATGTGGGAGGTAAATTCCCTCAACTTTTGCTTATCTGGAAATTGTTCAATCCGTGCTTCAAATTTAAATGATAATCTTGCTATGTAGATTATTCTTGGTTGGAGGCCTTTCTGTTTCGTTGCATTAAATATCTTTTGCCACTCCCTTCTGGCCTATAAATTTTCTGCTGAGAAGTCTGATGATAGCCTGATGGGCTTTCTTTTTTAGGTGATCTTTTTTCTCTGGCTGCTTTCAATACTCTGTCCTTGTCCTGATCTTCGACATTTTAATTATTATATGTCTTGGTGTTGTCTCCTTGGATTCCTTGTGTTGGGAGATCCATGTACTTCCATGGCCTAAGAGATTATTTCCTTCCCCAGACTGGGGAAGTTTTCAGCAATTATTTCCTCAAAGAGACTTTCTATCCCTTTTTCTCTCTTCTTTTTCTGGTACCCCTCTAATGTGAATGTTGTCCTGTTTGTACTGGTTGCACAGTTCTCTTAATATTCTTTCATTCCTAGAGATCCTTTTTTCTCTTTGTGCCTCAACTCCTTTGTATTGCCAGCCGGGGGGGATGAAGTGCCTGAAGCTCCTGAAACTTCCCAACTTGTTGCACTGACTATTTTTTCCATCTTTCCTTTCTCCTGAGCAACAAGCTCTGTGTAATCCTTGCCCCTTTACCACCTCACTCACTGTTAGGAAGTCTTTCAAAGGACCCATCTTTCTTCTGTCCTGGAGCCACCAGTTGTGGGTACCTGTTCTCCACAAGCAGCTGGAATCTTAGTCTCTCTGAATATTTTGCCTGTCTTTGTTTTCCAACCACTCTAGTCTCCTGAGCACCATGTAATGTGGGTTTTGTGCTCCCACAGACGATCTCCAGGTGTAGGTGTTTAGCAGTCCTGGGCTTCTACTCCCTCCTTGCTCCATGTGTCTTCCTCCTGCCTGTGAGCTTCCATCAGGATTTGGCTTGGGTCCCACCAAATCATGGCTTTGCTACTTTACCCTTTTTTTTTAGGTTTACGCCAGATGTAGTCAGTCTGTAGCCGTCTTCAGGTCACTCTGTCAGGATTAGTTGTATTTGCTTTATTTTCATGTTATATGTGGTTTTGGGAGGAGTTTTCTGCCTCACTTCTCAAGCCACCATCCTTTTTGCCCCTTGATCAGATGCTTATAGTATATTTATGATAATTAAGGTTATAATACCTCCTAATGACATCAAAGCATACTTGTTGAAATACACATTTAACATAAATATCTTATAGGAAGAGAAAATAACCAATTATATATGATGCAATTTTGATTTGTGAATGAAATGTATAAGCCGGAAATACTCATAGCATCTCCACTATAAAATGAAGCAAGGTTCTAGACAAAATACATTTATTTTAATTCCTGACCAAGGGACTAATTAAAATAAGTGAAAGTGGGAGAGAATGTTTTTTTCATCCCTATAAGCAAACTCTTCTGACATTTTTTTTCAATAACCTAGCTGGGATATATTCCATCATAACATATTATTACAAATAGTTGTAAAAATATTAAATATATTTAATGATTTGGAGGATCAAATATCAAATATATATTTAACAAATGCAGAAATGACTTAAAATTAATCTTAGTAAGAACATAAGTAAAAATTAAATGTGTATTTTTTTATCATATCATTATTATTCATTACCTCAAGCAAATTATCCCAGAACTTTGAGACTTAAAGCCATATACATTTATTATCTCAGTTTTATGGGCCAGTAAATTAAGTGCAGTTTAGCTGGATTCCTCTAACTCGGTGTCTGTCACATTCACTCAAAATGTGAACTGAGAGACAGAGACAGATAGAGAAGAAAGCAAGATACAGGTCACAATCTTTTGTAATTTTATCTCAAAGGTGACATTAAATAATTTTTGTCATATTCTATTCCTTAGAAGAGAGGCACAAAGTCCAGATCACCATTAAAAGGAAGAGATTACACAAGGATGTGAATACCAGATGGCAGAAGACATCCAGGTCCATTTATAATGCTGTATACCAGTTTATTTGTAAATTTATGCATGCATAATTTCCTATCATTAAAAACAGTAATCTTAAATAGATGGTTATTCTATACATAGTTATTAAGTATTCTAAAAATTTTTAAGAAATGATACAAAACTTGTGTCTATTTGTGTAGGAAATGATAGCCTTTGAAGCAATTTGATATGATTGACAGTGATCTATATAGTTGTAAGTTACCATGCTTTTTCACCATCAGATAAAAAGGAAATTAGGCATCCAGATCAAAATTTCCAATACAAGCAAAAGCACAAAGTTCTTAATATGAGACTCATTGAAATTCTTACCGCTGCGTTTCTGAAAGGTTCAAGTGAGATAAACAAAGGATAATCCAAAATGACTAATTAATATCCCATCCTAAAGGAGTAAACCCAAGCAACCTTCTCTCCCAAGAAAAGGTCTAGAAGAAAAAAGAGGGTGGCACATTTGGGCAACTAATTCTTCTGTTTCTTTCTCTTTCACTAGATTCAACATTTAGGCCTATTCACTATATATCCACATCTTCAGCCAGTGATCTCAGGTTTTCAGTTTGGAACCCTCTTATTCTCTTTACTCTGAATCCAGCCAGGTTAAGCTTTAGTGTACAACCAATGTACCTTAAGATTCTTACTGGTCCTTGCTAAAGCTGGGAGAAGAGAGATGGTTCCATTTTATGTATTTCTGCATTTTCAAGTTTATTTATAATAAATTAAATTTCAAAGTGAGCATGTAGTACTTTTCTTATTAAAATAAAATCTTCAAATATTTAAAGTTCAATGTATAAGTGGTTTTATTTACATAAAATTTGTTATATTGTAACATTAAACATGAATGTGCATTTCAGTTAATTAATTGTTTGCAAGATGATTTTTGATTAAAGAAAACAGTTCGGATTAATTTCTGAATATCCAATAAGACTGTTGTCTTCTTGTTTATATTTGGGCTCCTCAAGACAAGTATTTTCATCACATGAATAATACCAGTAGACTCATTATAATCATTAGGATAGCAACTGACTAAACCCACCATTCTATGATCCAGGTTTTACTTTCCCACAACACTTCAGAAAAAAACATACTTTTACAATCTTTGAGTCATTTTATTGTATTATATATTGATCAGTTAGGTAGTTAGCATCAATCAACAAAGCAGAATTTGTTTTAGATATTTCAAAAAGAGGACATTTAGTACAGGGAACCAGTAGAGAAAGTGTTGAGATGGGTGAAGTGGTAAAAAGGAAAATGACTTAACCCAAATATTAGGAATAGCAGGAAAAATCAATCCCCTTTCTTTCTGAGGAAAGCAACTCATGTGGGATTCTATTCTATTATGTGGATTATGTAAGATCACTTTTTTTTCAAATAAACTTGATTAACAATACTATATTGACTTCAGATTTACAATATAATGACTCCATAATTATACATATTACTAGATGCTTGACACAATAAGTTTTATTTACCCTATTACCACACCAAGATACTACATTATTATTACTTATATTCTCTATATTGTACTTCCATTCCTATGACTAACTTACTTTACAATTTCCAGTTTGTACCTCTTTTATTCACTTCACTTATTTCATCCATCTCTAGACACCCTTCCTTATGGTAATCAAAGTCTGTTGTCTATATTTGTGGGTCTATTTCTTGTTTGTATGTTTTATTTTCTATACTCCACATGTAAGTGAAATCATATGGTATTTAGCTTTCTCTGTCTGGCTTATTTCATATAGCATGATACCCTCTAGGTCCGTCCATGTTGTCACAAAAGAAAGATTCCCATTCTTTTTATGGCTGAGTAATATTCCATCATGTATATGTACCACATTTTCTTTATCTGTTAATCAATCAGTGGGCACTTGGGGTGCTTCCATATCTTTGTTATTATAAATAATGCTGCAACGAACATACATGTGCATATATATATATCTTTCAAAATTAGTGATTTTGTTTTCTTCAGGTAAGATCCCAGAAGTGGAATTGCTGGGTCACATGGTATTTCTACTTTTTAATTTTCTGAGGAACCTCCATATTGTTTTCCACAGTGGCTGGACCAATTTATATTCTCACCAACAGTGTAGGAGGGTTCCCTTTTCTTCACATCCTCTCCAACACTTGCTGTTTCTTGTCTTTTTTGTTGTGGCCATTCTGACTGCTCTGAGGTGATATCTCATCGTATTTTTGATTTGCATTTCTATGATGATTTAGTGAGATTGAACATCTTCTAATGTGCCTGTTGGCCATCTGTGTATCTTCTTTGGAAAAATGTCTATTCAGGTCCTCTGCCCACTTTTTAATTGAATTATTTGTTTTTTGGTGTTGTTTTATGAGTTCTTTATATATTTTAGATATTAGGACCTTACCAAATATATTATTTGCAAATATATACTACCAAATGGTAAGTTGCCTTTTTGTTTTGTTGAGGGTTTCTTTTACAGTGCAGAAGCTTTTTAGTTGTAATCCCATTTGTTTATTTTTGTTTTTATTTCTCTTGCCCAGGGAGACGTATACAGAAACAAATTTTTTCAGCCAATGTTCATATTTTCTTGTCTATGCTTCCTTCTGAATGTTATGGTTTCATGTCTTATATTTAGGGATTTAAGCCATTTTGAGTTTACTTTTGTACATGGTGTAAGACCAGATCTGGATTTCATTCTCTTACATGTAGGTGCCTTTTTCAAACACTATTTATTGAAGAGACTACCTTTTCCTCCTTTGTCATATAGGAATATAGTAATTGACCATATATGGATGGGTTTATTTCTGGGATCTCTATTCTGTTCCAATGATGCATCTATCTATTCTTCTGACAGTACCACCATACTGTTTTAATCACTCTAGCTTTGTAATATAACTTGAAATCAGGGAGTATGATAATAGCAACTTTGTAATTCTTTCTCAAGACTGCTTTGGGTAATCAGGGTCTTTATACTTCCATATAAATTTTAGGATTCTTTGCTCTAGTTCATTGAAAAATGCCATTGATATTTTGTTAAGGATTATATTGAATCTGTAAATTGCTTTAGGCAGGATAGCTGTTTTGACAATATTACTTTTTCCTAACTATGAGCATGGGATAAATTTCCATTTATTTGTGTCTTTTACAGTTTCTTTTATCAGGGTCCCTCTACACCCACTTGATTGAGAGGGTTTTATTATGAACAGATGTTGAATTTTGTTAAATGCTTTTTCAGAGTAAAGGTCTTTCACCTTCTTAGTTAGGTTTATTCCTAGGGATTTTATTCTTTTATGCAAATGTAAATAGAATTGTTTTTCCGATTTCTCTTTCTTCTAGTTTGTTGCTATTATATAGGAATTTGTAAGATTTCTGTAAATTGATTTAATAATCCAGTAGATCCCATTTATTAGGAGAATAATTAAAATATTATAAATCTATGTGAAGTATATTCTTTAATTAATGGTTCTGGCATACCTTGGTAACCATTTAAGTGTTTTAAGAAGATAAACACTCATCTCACAGTATTTTAAAAATAAAATTCAGATAGAATTAGTCTTAAAAAAATCAGTATCATAATTTCAAAATATGAATAGAAAATATGCATTCCAGAAGTAGAAGATTCATACTTAAAATTTTAAACTAGGGAACTTTAAAGAAAAGTCATTTATGTATGAACACTTAACAAATATTACATACATAATATATATAAAATTAATAAAATATTATTTGGCAGATGTTATTAAAATATGTTTTTCATATGGGCAGAGATTTCTAATAAGCAAACATAGAAAGGAAGTATATGTATTCACTGGGAATATGACTAAAAATTATGGTATATAGAATGTATGTAAAATTTAGTAGACATTAAAAGTATGACTAAGCATTAATGTATAACATGTAGGGATTTTATGTTGTTGTATGAGAATAAGAAATACAAGACATCTAAACATATGCATAATTTTTTATTTTTTAAATAAGTCATAATTTATCTTATGTATACTTATGCCTTTATACCTATTTACAAATATATATTTCTCTACAGTGTTATATGGACATATAAATAAAATTCCAAAGATTTACATTCAGTTATTTGAATAGGTAAGATGTTGAGATACAGAGTGCTAATGAGGAGGGAGAGAGGCTGAGAGTGGAAGGGAAGAGCTCCAAGAGAGAAGTGGGGAAATCTAAAAAATCATTAAAAAAATAACTGTTTATAGTTATGGTAATTAGTGTAGTAACTGAATACAAATGTACTTATGCATTTATAAAAATGTACTTATTCATTTATGAATGTATCTTTCTGCAAAACTAATTACAATTTTAGTAATTGAAAAAAATACAAGGAAGCAAGGCATTAAAAAATATATACACGTACACACTGAAACCGATCTGTCTAATCCTGATACAAATCAGACTTTTGGATGGAAAATGCATGATTATTATGCCACCAATATCACCCCTCCACAGCCACTGTTGGGTATTTCTCCTCCACCACATGGCTCTTGACTGCTGAATGCAGCAGTGTCCAGAATCCTCTGCGCAGTGGTTCGCCAGCCATTAAGAATTGACAGGTTTCAACCTGTCAACCCATTTGGATTAACCTGACTCCGCCTCAGCTGCCTCAGTTCTCTGAAGCAAAAGCTGACATGATGAGTGCCAAAAGATAAATTGGAGAGAAACTTAATTTCACGTCTCAAGTCTATTATTTTTATTATTCTTATTTTTATTCAAATTTAGTAAAAATGATATATCTGAACTTAGAAGAGATATTCCCTTTCCCTATTTTTTTATTCATGAATTATTTCAGGTCTCTACTATCACTCTCTGCCTTGAAGATATAAAAGTTAATTATTCTGCATAGAATATGTGCTTATTTATGGCCATTAGCTAAGAGCACATTGCGAATACTCAGTGGGGTTCTCATATTTAAGTAGAGATCTGTAGCACTTTCTCTCCCTTGATCACTTTATTTATGTGATTCAGCACATCATATTTTTCCCTCCTAATAGGCCTATTTATCTTGTAGCCATTCTAAAAAATTCAGTATATGTTCATTATAGTACTTGATTAAAAGTATACAAACCCCATTAATCCCACTGAGCCCTATAGACTCATGCACTGTTCTACATCATTAGAGCGTAGGTCACAATCTCAATTTTTATGACTCAGGGTAAACTCCAAGCTGTGAGAACCTGATGTGAACAAGATAGTAAAATCTGAGGCAGCAATATAACAAGGAATATTAAAAGACATTAATGAACAAACATAACTATTGAAACTTTTAGGAACCAGAAATTGATCTCCATAAAATATAATGAAGAATCATTATGGTTGAAGACAAAGGATTGCCAGTGGAGCTAGAATAAGTACCCTTTAGAAAGATTATTTCAGGCTTTTATTTTTTTAGGTCTAGTAATAACCTCATGACAAAAAGCAAAACTGTTAATTTAGTATGTCTTAAGATCTAAGGACTTTTTGATGCTTCTTTGTTTAAATATCAGTATATTTAATTTTTGAATCTGGGTATCTTGGTCCATGTGACTTATTTATACAACACATTTTAATATTTGATTGTAAGTTAATTGATTAAAAAACAAGACTGCATATTTTATTTCTAGCTTGATATTTCTTCCAGTAAAATGAACTCAAACTATTTAAACTATTTATTTATATTAAATAAAAATAGGCAAAGCAAACAAATAACCCAATGTAATCTTATTGCACTACTTTGTTATAGAATCTTGATTTTCTAAACCCTAAGTTGAAACACAAACAAAATTCCGAAGTCTCAGAATTTAACAACTATAAAGCTTGTATTTTAGAGAAAAAAATGAAACTAGTTAGCATTAATTACTGAGAAGCTATTAAGTGCAGTTTTGCCATTAATAAGGTGACGTGGGATACTTTTCTTTATTTTTTGAAATAATTATTTATTGACCAAAAACTGATTCTACTAAACTGGTTGGCTTTCCTTGACTTAGAAAAATATTTTTAAAGGGTAATTCTTCCATAAATAAAATGGCATATACCCATATTATTGAAAGCCAAAAATATTTATTTTTTTAATTTGATTACCTGAACATTTAAAAAAAAATCATCAGTGGTTATTTTTAGATCTGTTCATATATTTTTTATCAGATTCTTAACTGTCACTAACAATAAATCATTGGCATTTTCCTAAGAAATATTTCTTTTCAGTATTGTTTAATTTTTATCTTTTTTATAAAAATTGCCTGAAATCTTTAAGAAAGTTTAGGTAAATTAATTTATTAAGGCTAATTTACTAAATTTGTTTTTGCAATTAAGGTTAATATATTAATCACTAGACCATTTTATTTTTAATTAACTAAACACTATTTACACATACTGAGGCACCTAGTAAGTTCAACTAAATCAAAGATATTGTTAATTCTAAATTTTATATTAAAACCTATAAATATTTAAGGCCAAATAGGTTCATTAATTCTGTTTTTATGCCTCCTGTCAAGATATTTGTCTTTAATACATGTTTTTATAAGATACAGGTAATGCAATAAGTTGATTTTCTTTGAATTAAAAGATAAAATAAGTATCTTAGGCATTCTTGACATCATCTTATTCCATTATAGCATATGGATTTAAATACAAGTAAATGTATAAGTTCCATCAATAGGTTCTTCATACAATTTAAGATATTCCAAGAAACAATTTTGGAATTCAAAAGTAAATCTTGAAGATAATTTGAAGCTCTCATTTATTTCGTTTTCTCCCTTGATTTTAAAATAAAATAATTAAATTTCAACCTGTTTGTAAGTTTGCTTTTAATAATTGTCTGTTATATAAAAAGATCAAAACTTGAAGTTTTGACACTTCATTTGCTGAATACTCCAATTAACTACTGTTAATTGACTTTTTAAATGCAAAAATACTAGATGGTTTATTTCCAAGTTATTTTAACATTTTTCAGGATACTTAGATTTGTTTATAAAAGTTGATAATCTTAAGAATCAAAGATTCTGACATTTCTCAATTCAATTGCTGTCAGACAATAGAGTATATACTAAATTCTGCTAAAATATATGTAAGTATATATTTTATATAGCATTAGCTTTATTACAAAAATATTGTGATTCTGATATTTCATAGTGTATATATGTGAAAAATATTTGTAATCTTTAACCAGAAGAGCTTCTATTTGATTGTTACCTATCACGGGTTAGATGTATTTAAAAATATGCATGTACTACAACCAACCCCAATCAGATTTTTTTAATTTATTGAGGCTATTAGTTTACATCATGATTCTATGCTCCACTGAAATTTGTATTCATACAGTCATTACAAACATAAATAATTCATCTTCATTTTTAAAAAGTCTAGAATTTGCTACAATAGTTATTTGACCCATGAGTGAAACCATGCACACTGGTGCTTCTTGAGAAAACATTCATCTTCTGGTTTCTGTATTGTCAGTAAAACAATTATACCCACAGAGTTGATGTCAAGTGGACAGTTTGTTCAGGTTATATAAATATTAAGTCTCTCACATGATATTCAATGTTCATTTTTTCATTTGTATGCAACTGAGTTTTTTAACTCAGATGTAAAATATTTAATTTTAAAACTGAAAAAATAGAATCTCACAAAATGAAAAAATAAAATACTACATTTTTATCTCATACAAGAAATAATGCTATCACTATAGTAAAACTATTCAGAGAACTCTATACAATCTAAGATAAAACTACTGAGCCTTATTTCCCATACACATTTTACATGTACCGCCCCTGTAATCTCATGTATTTCCCTCCATTCTCTATATCTGATGGCCCAGTTTGTATATGATTAGATATGGACTATCAAACACTTATGATTGATAGAGTAAGTTATAATCAGGCATAGCAACATTAATCACTTCCATGAAAGGGAGGTATTGGTAATGTTGTATCTTAAAGGACAGATTTTACAATATGCTGAAGTGAAAATGCTGCTAACAGCACATGTATCTCACTCATTACTAAATGGGATGGCAGAAGCCACAGTACAAAGTGGAGGCCAAACAAGCCCACCCTAGCTTTACAAATGCAATTCAAAATTATAATGACACAGAAAATATGGAAAATCTGGGACCAAATATAAAACAAAGGGAATTCAAGGACAACATATGTAAAAGAGAATTGTCCCAGACTAATAAGGGCATGTTGTCACTGTAATTATAAGCAATGTGCTTACATACATAAGGAACAAAAAGTCTAATGGCCACCCCTCAGAAATATGAAGCCTAATTTTGGAAACAGCATACTATCTATACAACATGACTAAAAGACACTTAAATCACTTTGCAAACAACTTAGAATTAAGAATGGAGTTAATAATAGATCTGAAAGAATGCAATAGAGTACAAAACAACAGTTATAGAAATGTCAGTACATTAAATTATCTTTTTAAAAATCTCATAATTAATGAGTTCAAAATCTAGTAGTTAGATTTAGTAGTACTAAAATTTAGTAGCTCAGTTTGCAAGGAGTATATATGATGCCATACACATGATAGATATTTTTACAATTTCACCTGTGTTTCTAAGCACAGAAGAACATGTTGTTATTTGTGTATTTATCTTCTGCAGTGTTACCATACTGTAACTGACAAGACAGAGTTGGAATCTAAACTGCAACCAAACAATAAATGTTTTTTCATATAGAAACTGAAGTGAAAAAAGACACTTTAAAAATAAAGTGAAGGAAAATGTAAAACTATGATTGTCATCTAAATATTTTCCCTGTCTTTTTGATTGTGAAAAAACTGAACAGACTTTCTTAGAAGGTAACCGTACACAGTTCAGTGATCTTCAATTCTTGCTTTAGAAGGATTTTAAATTAAAGAATTGGAAATTAGGTTTACAGGAAAACCTTAGACATGTATCATTTTGTCGCTTTTACATTTCTTTTATGTAATTATTTATATTGAATTTAACTCTTCTCCTAGTCAGATTTCCTAACTACAGTGAGTCGAGTACATTAATTTTCATAAAATATACCTATTGTGTCTTTGAGATCAGAGCTTGCATGCACAATACAGATGTTTACAATTCTGTTGGGACTGACGGTTTCTTTTTTCAAAACCAAGTGAGTGGGAGAATTCTTAACAATTGCACATTGGCAATCTTACCCAATGAAAGCAATTTATTTGTGAAAATATAGATTGAGATATCTTTTTAAAGGAATCAGACTCTGAATAGCAGTAAAACGATGTGACTCTGGATGAGAGTACTTAATGGGGAGGAAAGACTTATGTGCACTAAACAATTAGCGTAAACATAATAAAATATTCTATAAAGGATGAAAGTAATGGGTAAAGAAGAATCAAGAATATGTTAGTTAACTATTTTTAGTCACTATAGTTTTTTTAAACTGCTTATAACTTCTAGAAATCTTACTATTTTGGGGGGAGAGAATATGTCTTAAATCATATCCATATAACTCAAGATTTTTCATTTCAAATCTCTTTAAGAAAGATAGGATCTGTTCACTAGAGTAGAACACCAGTTCTTGACGTCAACTAGGCTCATGTCTTCATACACTTTAAGTTAAACTCTCTAGGAATCCATAATATGCTATATAAAGCAGAGTATCTTAGTGAATATTATACTCTATAATCTGAGATAAGAGAGCTTTCAAAATTACATGAATCCTGAAGTAATATGTAAGTGAAAAATTAGTATAAACCTTTGAGAAAATAAATTCTAAAATAAATTCTGAACAAGTTTAATAATGCTTGCTGATGATTCATTTTAATATCCCTGGACAATTTTATTTTTTCTTTTACAACAAAAATTAGAATTTCAGTCAATGGCTAATAAAAAATGATCTCTATTTCATGAGGTAAGACATGCACACTCAGCTCAATTTTAACTCTTTATTATGAAAAACTCAAATATAAATAGTAGAGATAAACATAAATATAGATAGTGTAATGAAAATCATGTGCCCATAACCAAGCTTCTACAGAAATTAACTCATAGACAATCATACTTCATCTAAATTCCTATACCTTGCTGTTTCTGGGTTATTTGGAAGCATATCCCAGAGATCATATCATTTTATTCACAATTTATGTCTTTAAAATACAATGTTTCTTGTAAACATAAATATGTCAGTTTTCAGTTTTCAAATTTCCTTCATTGATTCTAACCTTTTTTGGCTCATTTGTTTGAATTATGATGCAAGAAAATCGCACTCTTTTGTTTCACTTAATCTCCTCTACTGCTTTTATTAACCTTGCAAATTATAGAAAGTGGGTTATTTGTCCAGTAGTTCAAAATTTGGATTACTGATGGCATTCCTTTGTCATCATTTAACATTTCCCTTGGTCTCCTGTACTTTAAAAAAGGTTGCTAGTTATAGTTAGAGACTTGATAAGATAAAATTGTATTTATTTTATCAACACTACTATAGATATTATAGAGTGATGTATAAACACTACTATAGATGTTACTGTGTAATTTTGTGTGATGTTAGCCACTATTTATTCCATAGATCCATTATTTCATCAAGGGTTTGCAAATACTGATATTACACCATTTTTCTTTATTCATTAGCATGGATATTCCTAAAAGGAAGCCTTCCCTTGTCCATTTGCTTAGTGTGTTATAGTTTAAAACAGCAAGAAATTCCCTGAATATGCTCCTTTATTTTACCTATATTCAACCAAAGTGAATTGGTTCCCTAGAATCCTACAAGGACAAGTCAAGGGGGTTCTTATATTATTGACATCATTGATATTTTGTCTATTTTAACATGGTTGGTAAGTGTTGGTCCATTAAGGTTTTTCTTGCTGATGTTCAAATATTTCTTCAAGTTCTCTCCTGGGTCCTTTTGGTATGACACCAGTAGTTATTGATAGCTTTCTTGTCATTTCATAGGACAGAAAGTTCCAAGCTCATTTTGCACCAAACCAAGAATGGGCCATCTCACTTGGTTCCATTAGTGGGACTTATTTAGAAGCTGTGATTGGGACACTAGAGTTACTCATTTTTGCCAAGTTAGTCATTTTCATCAATCTTTTTAGTGAAGAGAAATAGAAAATATACTTTTATAAGGTATTCCAGTGACCGTACGCTTTGGAGTTTACCCAAATGAATTGAAACTTTGTGTTCCGACAAACCTGAATATAAATATTTATAGCATCTCTATTCATAATTGCCAAAACATAGAAACAACTAAGATGTCCTTCAGTAGGTAAATGGATAAACACACTGGTACACCCAGACAATAAAAATATTATTCAGTGATTAAAAGAAATGAACTTTCAAGGCATGAAAATACATAAAGAAATCTTAAATGTATACTGTTAAGTGAAAGACACTAATCTGCAAAACCAACATACATACAAAATATAATTTCAAATATATGACATTCTGTGAAGGGCAGAACTGGGAGAAAGTGAAAGATCAGGGTTGCCAGGAGTTCAGAACAGGGAGTGATGAATAGGGGAAGCACAGAGGATTTTTAGGGCAGTGAAACTATTCTGTATGATACTCTAATGGAAGCCACAAGTCATACATTTGTCAAAATCATAGACTGTGCAATAGAGTGAACCTTACTGTAAATTATCAATGAAAGATGTTAATAATATGGATCTGGGGTGTGCTGGGGAATGTGCATATGAGAACTCTCTCTATTGTCTGTCCAATTTTTCTGTAAACATAAAACTGCTAAAAATCATGTATTGATTTAAAATATGTGTGTATATATATAGAAAGGTAGATAGATACATGTATATTAATTTTTGTGTGATATGTGAAAAGATTGGGGTTAACAGACTTCAATTACCTAAAGATACTTGGAAATCCTGGGTTTTTTTTTGTGTGTGTGTGTGTGGTATTTTTAAAAATTCTGTTATCATTAATCTACAATTACATGAGCAACATTATGGATACTAGAATCCCCCAATCATCAAATCCCCACCACATACCCCACTACAGTCATTGTCTATCAGCATAGGAAGATGCTATAGAATCACTACTTGTCTTCTCTGTGTTGTACAGCCCTCCCCGTGCCACCCCCACATTATGTCTGCTAATAGTAATGCCCCTTATTCCCCTTCTCCCTCCCTTTCCACCCACCCTCCCCAGTCCCTTTCCCTTTGGTAACTGTTAGTCCATTCTTGGGTTCTGTGAGTCCGCTGCTGCTTTGTTCCTTCAGTTTTTTTCTTTGTTCTTATATTCCATAGATAAGTGAAATCATTTGATACATCTCTTTTTCCACCTGGCTTATTTCACTGAGCATAATACCCTCTAGCTCATCCAGGTTGTTGCAAATGGTAGGATTTGTTCTCTTCTTATGGCTGAATAATATTCCATTGCGTATATGTACCACGCCTTCTTTATCCATTCATATACTGATGGACCCTTAGGTTGCTTCCATTTCTTAGCTATTGTAAATAGTACTGCGATAAACACAGGGGTGCAGATATCTTTATGAATCTGATAAGTTGTTTTCTTTGGGTAAGTTCCTAGGAGGGGAGTTCCAGGTCAAATGGTATTTCTACTTTTAGTTTTTTGAGGAACCTCCATACTGCTTTCCACAATGGTTGAACTAATTTACATTCCCACCAGCAGTATAGGAGGGTTCCCCTTTCTCCACATCATTTTTTGTCTTTTGGATGGTGGTGATCCTTACTGGTGTGAGGTGATATCTCATTGTGGTTTTAATTTGCATTTCTCTGATGATTAGCAATGTGGAGCATCGTTTCATGTGCCTGTTGGCTATCTGAATTTCTTCTTTGGAGAACTGTCTGTTCAGATCCTCTGCCCATTTTTTAATTAGATTATTTGCTTTTTGTTTGTTGAGGTGCGTGAGCTGTTTGTATATTTTGGATGTCAACCCTTTATCAGATATGTCATTTATGAATATATTCTCCAATACTGTAGGATGCCTTTTTGTTCTATTGATGGTGTCCTTTGCTGTACAGAAGCTTTTCAACTTGATATAGTCCCACTTGTCCATTTTTACTGTTGTTTGCCTTCCCTGGGGAGATATGTTCATGTTTGTTTTCAAGAGATTTTTACCTATATTTTTTCTAAGAGTTTTGTGGTTTCATGACTTACATTCAGGTCTTTGATTCATTTTGAATTTACTTTTGTATATAGGGTTGGACAATGATCCAGTTTCATTCTCTGACATGTAGCTGTCCCGTTTTGCCAACACCAGCTGTTGAAGAGGCTGTCATTTCCCCACTGTATATCCATGGCTCCTTTTTGTATATTAATTGACTGTATATGTTTGGGTTAATGTCTGGGGTCTCTATTCTGTTCCACTGGTCTGTGGCTCTGTTCTTGTGCCAGTACCAAATTGTCTTGATTACTGTGGCTTTGTAGTAGAGCTTGAAGTTGGTTGGGTAGCATAATTCCCCCTGCTTTATTCTTCCTTCTCAGGATTGCTTTGGCTATTTGAGGTCTTTTGTGGTTCCATATGAATTTTAAAACTATTTGTTCCAGTTCATTGGAGAATGCTATTGGTATTTTGATAGGAATTGCACTGAATCTGTAGAGTCCTTTAGGCAGGATGGCCATTTGGACAATATTAATTGTTCCTAGCTAAGAGCATGGAATGAGTTTCCATTTGTTAGTATCCTCTTTAATTTATCTTAAGAGTGTCTTGTAGTTTTCAGGGTATGGGTCTTTCACTTCCTTGGTTAGGTTTATCCCTAGGGATGCAATTGTGAATGGAGTTCTTTTTCTGATTTTTCTTTCTGCTAGTTCATCATTTGTATATAGGAAAGCAACAGATTTATGTGTATTAATTTTGTATCCTCCAAGTTTGCTGAATTCAGATATTAGTTCTAGTAGTTTTGGAGTGGAGTCTTTAGGGTTTTTTATGTACAATATCATGTCATCTGCAAATAGTGACAGTTTGACATCTTCTTTACCAATCTGGATGCTTTGTATTTCTTTGTTTTGTCTCATTGTCATGGCTAGGACCTCCAGTACTATGTTGATTAACAGAGGGGAGAGTGGGCATCCCTGTCTTGTTCCCTATCTTAGGTGAAAAGCTTTCAGCTTCTCGCTGTTAAGTATGATGTTGGCTGTGGGTTTGTCATATATGGCTTTTATTATGTTGAGGTACTTGCCCTCTATACCCATTTTGCTGAGAGCTTTTATCATGAATGGATGTTGAATTTCGTTGAATACTTTTTCAGCATCTATGGAGATGATCATGTGATTTTTCTCCTTTTTTTTGTTGATGTGGTGGATGATGTGGATGGATTTTCGAATGTTGTACCATTCCTGCATCCCTGAGATGAATCCCACTTGATTATGGTGTATGATCTTCTTGATGTATTTTTGAAATTGCTTTGCTAATATTTTTCTGACTATTTTTGGGAAATTTGCTTTTTAACATAAATCATAAAATACATGACATTCATATGCATATAAACATATGAATTTATAGTCTAGTATTTACATATAAGTAATATATAAATAAACATCTAAATAAATTTATAAGAAAATATTATGGCCATCAAAATTGGTCCTCATTATCAATAAAGTAGTCATATAAAAAGGATGATATTAACCGTTCAGAAGAGATAATATCTTGTAAAGTGAAATGTTAGAGAAGGTCCACAAGACTTCATAATTTTCTTTCTATTTTAAAAGTAGACTCTAATACTCTACAAACTGAAGATCTAGAAATTGAGGCCCATGAAGATATTCTTCATTATTATGCAACTATTCCTTTTAAAATTGCTATAAAGCCGATGTTTATGGATTATAGATCTAATAAAACTTATCAAAATATCTTAGTAGCACTCTCATTGATTTTGTATCAGTACAATGTATAAAATTCTACACCAGTTCTGCTGTATCAGTAATAGAATGTTATATTTAAATTTTCTTGCTTTAGAAACAGACCCACAAAAAAAAATTCCAGGTGTCATTGTTCCTCATCAGGTCTTCTGTCATTTAAACTACTAGAACAGTGGTTTCAAAGACTGCCTCATATTGTAATTATCTTGAGACTTAAAAATAATAACTTTCTGTATCTCATCTGCAATGATACTGCCTTCTTTATTCAAGGGCAGTGAGAAGGTAACATCCAGCTCTATGAATCAGTGAATGTAAAAACAGATTAGTAGAAAACCCTTGAATTGAAGCACATGCAAATATTAAAAAAAGACTAAATAACAGAGGAAAAGAAAGTAGAAAACAGAGAACATAGCATTTAAGAACTGTAGGAGTACCTGAATTTGTGTAACATACACAAAATTGGAAACCACTAGAAGATTCTATACTTATAAACATAGAAAGACAAAATAAATACTTGAATAAATAATAAATAAGAAATAAGAATTTTCCAGGACTAAAGACAGTCACCAAATCTCAGATCAGAGCAGCTCTGAGAACAGCAGAGTATAAATACTAAAATGAAATAAGAAAACAATCATATCCAGTTAAACTGCTGAAACCAAAACCAAATACAAGAAGAAAAATATACCAAAAAGGAAATTAAAAGAAACATATACTTTACCTATAGTGAAACAAACACAAATTATCAGAAATCATGTGAACAAGAAAACATTGGATGAGATCTTAGGTCTTGAATTGGGGGTTGGGTTACTCCAGAAATCTATACCCTGTAATTATCCTTGAAAAATGAAAGGGAAATAGTACCTTGTTCAGAAGAAGAAGAACTGAGCCTCCATACAGTGGAATGCTGTACAATGATAAATTAAGCCCAATACTATTATATACAACAGCATGGATGAATGGTACAATACTGAGCAATAGGATCCAGAGGAAAATATATCACTCTGTGATTTCTTTTATAGAAAGTTTAAAAAACAAAACTAATCTATGGTGTTAAAAATCAGGATAGGGAAAGAGCTTAGTGACTGGCAGAGTGCATGGGTTATGTTCCCAGGGAGTTAGTCACGATATATTTCTTCAAATGACTTCATTACCCAAATGCATACATGCCCAATACCCTGATTCAGTCCCATAACACACATGTTTTCAATATTTTTAAATGTTTTAAATTTTTTATTAAAATTTTATTATTTATTTTCATATTCTGTCGTCAACATTTCTTCTTTTATATATGATGTCTTTCCTTGCAAAGTGTATATGGGTATGTGCATGTGTGTTTTGAAGAAATATTAACTGTCAATCAATCCTTCAGTATGGATGTTTTTTAACAAAATATTTGACTCTGGGCACGTCTGAAAAAATGTTTTTTATTATACTTGAATGGACATTGCACTGTACATGAAATAAAGTGTTGTCAGTCATGTTGGCTCAGTAGTTTGAAGTAAGTCCTTAAAACATTCACTTCTGACTCCTAGAGTTACATTAATGATAATTGGGTTCTTTTTATTTTGAAGGCTACCTGTCTTGTCAATCTGATAGCTTTTAAATTACTTTTTTCTTTTTGATGTGCCACAGTTACATTTTAATTTGTCTTAAATGGAAATGATATCTTTAAAATAATCCTTTTACTTTCCAGTTGAATTAGCAAATTTCTCATGACTGCACTTTTCAAGACTAGTATTATTTCATTTATTATATTTCAAAATCTAATTTTCATGTTTTTAAAAATTTCAGATGGTTTCTTCTGCTATCATTTGTGCTTAGTGTTTATGATTATTAAACATTTATGTTTTCAAAGGTCACATTTATCTCTTTGTTTATGTGAATTTCGATTTGCAGACTCATTTTCAATAGGATATTTCAGAAGTTTGTATACTTTCCCTTTCCTTTTTTTCATTTCTTTTCTTGGATTATTGCATTTGATCACACACACATATCCCTTCCATTTGTGTGTGTATGTATGTGTGTGTTTAGCTTCCCTCATTGTGCACCCACTGTAAACCAGAAATTAGGGGAAATTTGGAAGTTCGGTCTCATGAATATTTGAGATAATACAGAGGCAACCATATAGTCAGCAATTGGCTTGAGCTCCATATCATTATTCAGTATATATATATATATATATATATATATATATATATATATATATATATATATATATACACCTATATATATTGTTAATGTGATATACTTATTTTAATTTAAAACAATACACTATTTTTATATATTTAATTTTAATGTATTTTATATATAATTTTAATATTATATAATTGCTTTAAATAGCTTTGTTGTATCTAGGTTAGAGACGATTCTCTGAGAGAGCAATTGATAATTGGTTAAGTAAAACTATGTTTTATTTTCTAGTTGTCAACATGAACCGCATTTCTGCATGTGAGCAATGTGATATCAGTTTTATAATGTGGGTTCAAACAGCCAGGCATATTCTTACAAGGTATTGGGTAGTCAATTTCTGTAACATATACTGTCAGGTAGAACTATCAGCTGTTTATCTCCATCTCCTTTCATTGACAGGGATGCCCCAACCCTACTCCTGGTTCCAGTCATGAGATTGTTCCCTAGCTCCTCAAGCTATTCAGTTTGAAAGTTTAATTCTTATTGCTCTGTTGAGGTCAGACTGATCCTATAATTTCCTGTTTCTACATGTAGAACACCGACATGGTTTTGACTTGCTTATAACTTGGCATTTTAGTACTTTTGAGCATAGATTTTTTTTTAATTTTACATTATAATTCATATACTATATTACATACAATGAAATGCATTTATCTTGCCAATGGGTTTCAGTCCCAGACAAGTTCACTATGGATTCAGTAAGACCAAAGAAATGACAGTAGAATGTTATTGGGGTGAAAGGGTTATTCCCAATTTTATTTCTACTGTGGCAGGTCAGTCACTAAAATCCCATCCACTCAGAGCGAGTCTGCATGCAGCAAGCTGGTCTCTGCCCGTGGGCCTCTCTGCCTGCACAGCCGTCCTCTGGGCCTCTGTCCTCAGCACTGCTGCCACTCCAGGCTCTGCTCTCCTGCAGCCTTGCAGTCATGCCACTGTGTGGCCCAGAGCACTGGGCAGGGCTCTTTTATAGAATCACTAGCAACGTATTGCCCACATGTGTGTAGTGAGCTAACCAACCAGGGCCAGGTGAGAATCCTGGCTACAGGAACCTTCCCTTTATCCACAGCATTGTGTATGTACACTGATCACTCAGTCTTTACTGTCCTAGACCCCTGATGAACCAGGATACCATTGCACAGTGCTCCTGAATCTGATTACATATTCTCATCTGACTTTTCTTAAACAAGCTGGATAACTCAATAAACTACCCAAAACTCTGCTCAGTGTGAGGATTTCCTAGTCACTACCTTTTAGGGATATCTCAGTATTAACAAGTGAATAATTCTGGTTTATTCCCAAATACCAAGTCAGTCCATCATGGACTAGTCTCTGCCTTCTTGTTCATTCTCTATCCTGTGTGGTCAGAGGTAAGTTGGGGTAGAAGTGACAGTGGAGCTGACGATCCTACTGACTTGGTGTCACTGTGCCTGCTTGTATGTTACCCTGAAAGTATCAAATAACAACGGATTGCTGTTGTATGTACCTGACACCATGCATTGGTGAGTCAAATCGAGATCAACACTTGGAAGTGTGAACTGCATGATCACTTAATATCCTAAAGTAAATGCTTCATTTCTGCAAAGAAATAATAGTAGCAATAGAACGATTTGTCAAATAGTCAGTATTTCTCTACTGTAGAAATAAAGGCCTTGTTCTAGTTCTCCAGTAAGCTTACATTTTGATGCTCTTTGGGAGTTTGATATAAACATCTCATGATATTTTGTGCCACCAAGATACCATTAATCCTTTGAAACTGTGAAAACACAGTTTCCTTTGAAACACAGTCCAAGTAACAGAGCCATATAAACCACTATTACTTAATTAGCTAATGTCAATTTCTGTTGCCTGCAATAATGACATATATACACACACACATTTTTTTCACTTGCCCATTAATGATCTGACATATCTTTCAAATACGTTAGATCTATAACCCTCTGCAAATTGGGAATGAAATGAGATACATATCCTGGAAATATTATACCAAAGCATTGTACTAAATACTTCCATATAGTATCCAATATATATCTGATCACAAAAGTACTACCGAAGTGCCACTTGATATTCTTTACTGTTATCAAATTCTTCAAGTAAATCTCAGAGATGCTGATTTTTTTCCCAATTTCACACTGCTGGTAATTGATAGACTTTGTACCACTAGTTCTCCTTTAGGCTAAGGCTTATGGATTTTTATATTTGCCACCACAATCTTAATGGATTGAAAAACACAGGAACAACATTTTAAAGCAAATTTTCATAACTGGAAACATGTCTTTATATCTTGAATAAGAGTTTTTTTGGTGCTGTTCTTGGTAAACTTTTCCCTTAATCTAAGTATTATTTTAGCTACTCGAATTGCATCAATTATACATATATTTTAGACTTAAAATGACAACACATTACTCTGGTACAAATGTATGTTTTTGTGGGGGATTTTCTTTCTGCTTCTTTTCTTAAAATTGAGCAAAACTCCTTCCAAAGTAAAGATAAAAGTGTTTTGATTAGATGAGAAATTTAATACATTTCATTAAATAAAAGCTGATGCCTTTTGTGTTCGTTACGGTTTGGATATGTGGACATGGATAAAAATTAAATTTGCATGGCTGTTCTATCAGATGATAATCATAAAATTATTATATGTGTTTAAATGTTGCTATTGTCATTTTCCTAATATTTCTGTTGTCCTTCATTAATACTTTAGTTTGAGTTGCTGTCATGTGGGGTATTCTTGGCTTCTAATACATGATCCAGGAAGTCTGATTTCAGCTCCAACATGTAAAGAACTAAGTCATGACTCCCATGCTTATAAGAAAAGGCTAGATGAACTGAAAATCAAAAAATATTCTTTAATACTTTAGAGAACTGAGGTCACAGGGCAAACAGTCATTCCCAACTCAAGAAAGAGATGCAGCCAGAGAGCTATGTCAGCTGAGCTTAGTTTATCTGGAGCAAAACCTGCTATAGCTATAAACTGATAAAAGCACTTAGATGTTAATTTTGATGGATTGCTGGAAGCTGAGTGCAGACTACTGCGAGAGTAAAGAACACACCTGGCCACCATCTTTATGGTCCTTATATCTTCAAGGACTTTAAAAAGATACAGGAGCCCTACTGGGCTCTCATGGTAAAGCTCTGAAAAATCCTCTTCTGACTCTGATGGAGGAAGGCAATAGTAAGCATTGTAAGTATGCCCATATATTACTCCATAACAAAGGCTACTCTGCAGGGAGAGGTTTCCCAGAGCCTTATCAGAGGTAGGAGATTGCATTCCCCCCACACCTCTTAGACTTACTACTGTTGCAACAAAGCTGGAGTGAGAAATACATAGAAAATGGGATCCAGTGCTTAAAGAAAATAGTTTGGAAACACTGCAGTCAGGGAAGGGAATAAGAGAAGAAGAAAAATATGTATATTAATGGAAAAGTGATTGTGAAGGTCATAATCCCAAAGCATAAGCAGTAAGGGATTAAGATTTATCGGGAGGTCATAGAGCACACCTAAACCTTACCATCACATAAACAGGGCTCCTTTACAATAAATGTGGATTAAGATGAAAGTGCTGTGAGACACATAATTTTTAAGCAGAAATACATAGAGAAGCTCAGTGTCAAGTAGAAAGACAGAAAAAAACGGACCTTAAAGGAATTTGAGACCTCTGGTACCCTAGTTTCAAATACTAAGCACAGCTCAATTCCTAGCCAGATTAACAAAAATTTCTAACTGAAGGCCTATTTATCCCAGTTCTTATAACTTGATCTAATATGTTTGGATTTCAACAACAACAAAAAAATTACAAGGAATGGCAAAGGATAAAAAATAAAAATAGTCTGAAGAGACGAAAAAGGTTAGGACCAGATTCAGCTGTCGCAATAATGTTGGAACTATCAGACAGAGAATTTAAAGTAACTATGATGATAGGCAAACATCTCCTGAATATAAGCATGAGCAACTTCTTGCTGAACCCATCTCCTCGAGAAAGGGAAACAAAAGCAAAAATGAACTCATGGGAATACATCAAATTAAAATGTTTTTGTACAGCAAAGGACATCATCAACAAAACAAAAAGGCATCCTACAGTATGGGAGAGTATATTTGTAAATGACATATCTGCAAGGGGTTAACATCCAAAATATATAAAGAACTTACACACTTTGACACCCAAAAAGCAAATAATCCAATTAACAAATGGGCAGAGGACATGAAGAGACGGTTCTCCAAAGAAGAAATTTAGATGGCCAACAGACACATGAAAAGATGCTCCACATTACTAATTATCAGGAAAATGCAAAATTAAAACCACAATGAGATATCACCTCACACCAGTAAGGATGGCCAGCATCAAAAAGACTAAGAACAACGAATGTTGGTGAGAGTGTGGAGAAAGGGGAACCCTCCAACACTGCTGGTGGGAATGTAAGCTAGTTCAAACATTATGGAAAGCAATATGGAGGTTCTTCAAAAAACTAAAAACAGAAATACCATTTCATCCTGGAATCCCACTTCTTGGAATATACCCAAAGAATACAACTCAGATTCAAAAAGACATATGCACCCCTATGTTTATCGCAGCATTTTTTACAATAACCAAGATATGGAAGCAACCTAAGTGTCCATTTGTAGATGAATGGATAAAGAAGATGTGGTACATATATACAATGGAATACTATTCAGCCATAAGAAAGAAACAAATCCTACCATTTGCAACAACATGGATGGAGCTGGAGGACATTATGCTCAGTGAAGTAAGCCAGGCAGAGAAAGACAAATGCCAAATGATTTCCCTCATTTGTGGAGTATAACAATGAAGCAAAACTGAAGGAACAAAATGACAGCAGACTCAGAGACTCCAAGAATGAGCTAGTGGTTACCAAAGGGGAGGAGTGTGGGAGGGTGGGTGGGGAGGGAGGGAAAAGGGGATTGAGGGGTATTACGTTTAGTACACATGGTGGGGGGGATCACAGGGAGAACAGTGTAGCACAGAGAAGGCACATAGTGGATCTGTGGCATCTTACTGCACTGATGGACAGTGACTGCATTGGGGTATGGGTGGGCACTTGATAATATGGGTAAATGTAGTAACCACATTGTTTTCTCATGTGAAACCTTCATAAAAGTGTATATCAATCATACATTTATAAAAAATTCAATCAATCAATCAATAAAGTAACTATGGTGAGTATGTGAAGGGCTCTAGTGAAAACTGGAGAACATGCAAGATGAGACGTGAAGTTAAGGCAGGTGAAAACTCTTTGAGGTAAAATGAAATACTAGAAATGAAAGCATAGTAAGAGAAATGCTGCTGGGCTCATTAGTAGACTAAACACAACTGAACAAAAGCATTAACTAAGCTTGAAGATAGAGCAATAAAAACTCCCCAAGCTGTAATGTAGCAAAAAATAAGAGTGGGAAAAGCTAAAAAAAATAGAAAAGAAAGTCCTAGAGCTGTAAGGCTATGCAAGGTAAAATAAGTGCAGGACAGGGGATGTTTTAGGCCGGGACATTGTTCTGTGGGAGAGGTAATGGTACACGCATGACACTGCACGTTTTCAGAACCGTCACAGCCAAGGAGGGCCTGAGCAGAGATGACAACTAAATGCAGTACCAAAACCTGATGAGGATCTTGGGGCAGAAAAAGGAACATTAGGTAAAAAACAAAAGAAACCTAATCAACTGGATTGTAGCCAAAAATAACATATTAATGGTAGGTTGTTAATTCTGACAAGTGTACCATTCTAATGTAAGATGTTAATAAAAGGTTAAACTGGTTTCAGGGTATATGAGAATTCTTACTATTTTAAAAACTTTTCTATGAATCTAAAACAATTCTAAAATAGAAAGCTTACTTAAATGTATTTTACAAGTGTATTGAAAAATAATCAATGATCTCAGGACAGTAGATATACTTTTTTTTGCTTAGGATATTTTGGGGAAAAAATGACAAGCATTAATGATGGACTAGGAAGAACAAACACTGAAGGCTGAAAGGCACAGATGATAGAATTAGTTCACTTAAAATAAGAGAGAATGTTGATACATGAATGAATCCCTGATAATTTCATTGGCAGAAGTCAGTACAGCAAGGGGAAATGCAGTAATTGTCCTATTCTTTACATCATTTGTTCTAGTTGTTCTTGCAAATAAATCAGTAGGTACACTGCGAGTTCTCAGTTTCCTCTTCTAGCACATTTCTGTTTGTAAGCAGAAGAATTTAATAATTATGACAATCACCTGAAACTTTCACCTCTAGATTGTAAAACAGAAAATTTTAATATATTCCTTCCTGATGCTCTCCAAAAGCTATTGAGAAAAATAAGAACTTGATGCATGTCAATATTGTGGTTCATAAAAGTGAATCTGAATATTCCCAACAAATATTTATTCAAAAGACTTCAAAGTACTCCAAAAATGTCTGAAAACTGTGCTTACATATATATACAAATATTTTTTACTAAATAATTGTGAATTAAAATAAAATGAGCTGTCTTTGTAACCCAGAATGTTAATAAATTTTTAACTATGTAAAAGATTTTCACCAATAAGATGAAAAACAGAAAAATGCACATTCATGCATTGATTCCATTAATATTAGTTGCCAAAAACTTTAAGGAAATTAATTGTGCAGCTCATAGCCAGAACCCAAAATACCTTTTTTCAGCCAGGAACTAGCCAATAAAACAGTAAAATAGATTTAATATAAGGAATTTGTTACAGAGTCAAGAAGGCAAAAAAGTGAAACAAAAACCACTATGGACGTCAGAGAACATAGTGCAGGGAGCATTACCAGTCTCAGGACAAAATGGAAGAGGTTGTTCCTAGAATCTGGGAGATTGAATAAGGGATTCTTTGCAGTTATATTATTTGAGAAATGGATCACCTAACTACTCCAGCACCTCAGAACTTCAGAGGGGAGCTGTGAGGGGCTCTTGCTCACATCTCAGGGAGGGATATTTCTAGAGTCTCAATGTTGTTCTTTCAAGGACTGCCAAAAGAAACCAGGTCCACCAGCTGATGCTGAGCTGAGCTTCCAGTGCTCAGTAATGCTGGCAAGAATATATAAAAGGAAAGATTTGTTCACCTTTCCTCCTGACTTCCAATTTCCCTCTAGTGACTTCTAATGGAAAAAAACTCATTAAGACTCAAATTGACAAAGATGTATGGGGCAGTGTAGTTTGCTGAGTTCCAACTTTTACAGCACAGAATATAAAAGATGGATTTGGAGTTGACAGACAATAATTGTAAATAAAATTGTATCTAGAAATCTATTTTAGCTATTTATAACAAGAGATGCAAAATTCACCTTTATTTATTATTATAATTTTTAGGGAAACAACACAAATGTCCACTGTCCATAACATTCATACATAAACATAGCATGAAAACATAAATAATAAATCTCCATTCAGTCAAGGTTTCTGGATTTTTTTTGTTTTCTCTGCTATTTCTTATGTGTCATGATTATTCCTTCTATAGATCTTCCAGAGTTGATCTTTTTGAAGGGGGCCAGAAATTTGTACTGAGTTTCTTGTAAATAACATAAGAAAATATATTATTTAGATTATAGAACAGATTGGGGAAGTCAAATATGACTAGATGACAGAACATACAAGAGATAGGCTGAGAGCAAAATTTGATTTATTGATTTTCATTTTTAGCACTTGATTATGAGACAGATATGTATAAAAATGTAAATTAATTTTGGATATTCATGGGACAGTGAATGAGATAAGGGATTTTGTTTTGTGAAGCAACTAATCAGAAGTAAAGGTGATGTCATAAGAGCAGATAAACATGAGCAGAAGGGAGAGAAAATGAGTTCAGAAAGCAACATCTTGGTGCTCTTTCATCAAGGAGGAGAAAATGAAGCCAAAATAGGGTATTCATGAAACAAAAATGTGAGAACGTTTAAAAAATGCTATGTTGTTGCAGTTGTAACCCAGCTGAAGAACTGATAATATACTATACTACATTCAAGTTAGTAATATCCTTAATTGCACCAACATTTTGGAAATTACTTAACATGGAGGCACTAATGTAACAACAAACTATTATGATTAAATTGAAGAAAAAATACTATCAAAGAGCTGATCATGTAGGCATACTTATCTAAAATGGTAACACATTTCAGCACACAACAAAAGTGTCAAGGGAATACTATTCAATGTAATATTTAACATCACGATCTTAAAATGTGCTCAATTTGAAAGTATGGGTAACTACATTCACTAAAAATTGCTCTTAGATTTTACTAATCAGCAAGTATTTTGACAGGTATGCTACTAAGTGTTTTGGGACGCCCTTTACTTTATGCTTCAGAAATTCTGTTTAGCATGATGAATTTAAATAGTATCCTTAACTAGCATATTTTTTATCCCCTTTAAAGTGCATCTCATATATTAAAAGCAGCAGGTTGATTGTAAAATCTAATTAGTTTTCAAGCTTCCTGTCAGTTTTGTTTTTCTAGTAATAGTGAGAAAACATGCCACGTATAAGTAATATGCCTCTCTTCAAGTTTTGTAAAGAACATTACAAAACCTCTAGTATTTAAGTTGGGAATTTTTAAAAGTACAGTGTCTATTTCAAGTCATTAGGGAAACATTTAGTGCAGTAGAGCAGTAATTCACTGAATTTCAGGCACTGGTGGCTTAATGCAGTTAGTACAATGTAATTTACACTCAGGGAGTAGTTTATACACCTGGAAGGATCTAAGACATTGCCTTCTTAATTGACATGATTTTTTAAAAGAGAGATGGAGCACCCTAATATTTACATGGAAAGAAAATTGGAATTACATTATCTCTTCAAGGTCAGAGGAAAAATTAATTACTAAAATAAGACTTGAAATTTTACTCATTCTCACTGTTTTTCTTAGAAAAAAAATATGATAAGAACCTATATGAGTATAATTCTGGAGTTTAAGTTATATAGTCAAAAGACATAGGTTACTATAATATATAACCCTAAAGTTATACAGTGAATTTACTACTTACATAAGGGTCAAATAATTATAAAGTCAGCAACTCATGAAAAAATCTTAGATTATTCTTGAACCATCTCTCTGGAAAGCGTCACTAAAGAAATGTATATACTGACTGCCAGGAATCCAACATAATCAGCTTTGATATTAGCAAAAATTATTCCTCCCTTGAATTATAGGTGAAAATCAGGCTTAATTTTAGGAACTGTAAAAAATATGTAAGAGTAAACACTAGATTCATGCTCAGTGTGGTATGTTCCAACTTTGAAGGTCAAGAGAAACTACAATCAACTGAGGATAAAGGTGGATGATTACAAGAAAACCATTTGAACTGAATTCCAACATAAGTAAGACATTTTCCTGTTCTGGATCTCTGACAAAGGAGAGGAAGAAGTAAAATCCTCTGCTCCTGGGGGAGAGGAAGGAAAAACACTGCCCCACTGCAGGTATTTCACAAATAACAAGTTAGTCAGGTACTTAGCACTGCTGCAGGGACAGAAAACTATTCTAAGTCAAAGGTTCACCAGGAAGATTAGAAGCAAAAGCCACCTGACCTAGTGAGAGAGGCAGGGACACCAGGTGACCCAAGAATCCCTTATGGATGTAAATCAGAATTCTGGTACCACTAGGCATGGGGGAAGGGCACTCAGTTCCACAAAAGACTTCCATAGACAGGAAGTAAATGCACTGCCCCAGGGTTCTGGAGGAGGTGCAGGGACACCGACAAAGCCCCACCCCGACACCAGGCACACAGGGCTTTCCGAAGACTGAGCTGAGGAGGAGAATTCATAAAATTGGAGATGCAAGAAAGAACAGTGTGTTGCTGGGGAAGGACAGGGAAAAGCCCTCTGGCACTTCAGACCCTACATAAATTACAAGGGAGCAGCAGAGACTACCTGGGGGTTAGATAATATCAGAAAGACTTTTTTCCTTCTTTTTTTGTAACATCATCCAGATTAAGATATCAAACATTTTTGTCAATTTCCCCCCCTCACCTATTTCACCCATCTCCCCATCGCCTTCCCTTATGGCAACCACCAGACTGTTCTCTGTGTTTACATGTCTATTTCAGTTTTATCTGTTTTGTTTTTTAGATTGCACATATAAGTGAAATCATACGGTATTTGTCTTCCTCTGACTTTCACTTAGCATGATACTCTCTAGAACCAGCCATGTTGTTGCAAATGGCAGGATTTCATTCATTTTTATGGTGGAGTAATATTCCACATCATTTTTATCCATTCATTTACTGATGGACATTTATGATATTTCTATACTTGACTATTGTAAATAATGCTATCATAAAATAAATGCTATTATTTATTGTAAATAAATGCTATGATAGGAATGCATACATCTTTTTGGATTAGTGATTTTGTTGTCTTAAGTGTAAGTTCCCAGTAGTGGAATTGCTGGGTCCTATGGTATTTCTATTTTTAGTTTTTTGAGAAACCTCCATTTTGCCTTCCATGCTGCTTTTTGAGAAACCTCCATAGTGGCTGCACCAATTTGCAATCCCACCAGCAGTGTTTGAGGGTTCTGTTTACTCCACATCCTAAGCAACACTTATTTCTTGTTTGTTTGTTTTTTTGTTTTTTGTTTTTATATTAGCCATTCTGATTGTTGTGAGGTGTTACCTTGTTGTGGTTTTGATTGGCATTTCCTTGATGATTAGTGATGTGGAGTATCTCTTCACGTTGGCCACCTGTTTGTCTTCTTTGGAAAATGTCTCTTTAGATTCTCTGCCCACTTTTTAAATTGGATTGTTTGTATTTTTGGTGTTGAGTTTTATGAGTTCTTTACATATTTTAGATATTAGCCCCTTCCTTACCAGACATATCATTTGCAAATATATTCTCCCATACAAATAAGTTCTTTTCATTTTGCTGATGGATTCTTTTGCTGTGCAGAAGCTTTTTAGTTTGATGTAGTCCCACTTATTTATTTTTGCTAAGCTATATATAGTTTATGAAATAAAGCATATTTATAAAGGATATCATAGATAAAGAATTCTTTCAAAAGGATTATCAAGAGCTTTATAGGTTTGTCAAAATCCTCAGAGTGAAAAAAAGAATAAATCAACTGAGATCGATAGGTTAATAATAATTATACAAACTTCAAAACAAAGACACAAAAGAGTATAGAAAGGAGAAAAAAAATCCACGAAACTGTGAGACAATATTACATATATTTGTAGTGACAAGCAAAAAGTGGGAAAGAAGTGCAGGAGAATAATTCTAAAAAATGATGGCATATAGTTTCCAAATATAAAATGACAGCATTGTACAGATAAAAGTATCAAAGAACCCCAGCAAAAAATATTTTTAAAAAATCACATCATAGTCATTCTGCTGAAAACCAATTGAAAGGGAAACAATCTTAAAAGCAATAAAAAAAAAGGAAAAAAATCTTTATGTATAGAGAAACAGATCTAAGAACATAGCCAACTTTTCATGTGAAACTTTGGAAACCAGAGAACAATTGAAAGGCTTCTTTAACATACTAAAATTGTGAACCCGAAATTATATATTCATCTAAACTATTTTTCAAAAGTCATAGAAATGTATGAGTTTTTTCAGAAAACAAAATTTTAGTGAATCCATTGCTAGCAGACTTGCAATGGAAACAAATTTAAACAAAGTATTTTAGTCAGGAAAATTGTAATAGATGGAACTGGGATCTATGTAAAGAAATGGAGAGAATTTAAAAAGGAGGGAAAAAGAAGAGTAGATATAAAAGAACCATTTTATTTATTTTATTTCTGATATCTTTAGAAGATAATACATTAACTAAAATAAAATAGTAGAAATGCTGTGCGAGTAACACAAAAATTTTAGCAATGTAATGTGGGATTAGGGCACATGTGAAGATGTGAGGGATAGAAAGAGTACAATGTTTTCTTCTATAATTAAGTGATATGATGTTTTTAGATAGAATCTGATATGTTACAGGATATTGGAAAACCTAGAACAAACTGGAAAACTAAATGATTTTAAATAATAGTCTATTAGTGGAGGTAAAATGTAACAATAAAAATATTCAGAAGAAGAGGAATGACAAAGAACAAGATGGTGTATTTAATCTCTATCATACTGATAATTAAATTAAATGTTAAGAGACTCACTGTTACTGTTAAGAAGCACAAGTGATCAAGTTGGAAAAAAAGAAGGACCCAGTTTCTTAAAAAAAGTTTTTAAGTATTAAGTTATAGATAAACTAAAAGAAAAATTATGGAAAAATATACTCCAATGTAATTTACTAACTACATAGTTAGTAAACACTAACCAAAAGAAATTGGAGTATCAATATTTATATCAGACATATTAGACCTCATGAAAAAGAAAATTACCGGGACTAATGAGGAATATGACATATTCATCAAATGGTTAATTTACGAAGTGGGCATAACAATTCCAACCTTGCTTTAAACTGATAATACTGCAATGTTATATGCAATTTCCATGCCTTACCTATTTCAGTCCCTTATTTCTAGTCTGCCATTTCTAATCCATGATATTTCCTGCTGTTTTATACACACACACACACACACACACACACACACACACATAATGGCAATTTAAACAAAATCAGTTTTATTTAAAACAGTGTTTCTCAATCTTTCAACCTTTTTCATCTCTATACCTACTTCAGGATTCCATATTATTGATTAATGGCACATCATGGTTGAAAATTTTTTAAAAAGGCAGAAAGCTAGAGGACATTTGTGGTCATAATAATTGTCCCTAGGAACCATATCCTCCACTTCTAACTCATAATTACATACCAAATCATTAAGAATTGACTTGTTAAATGTTTCTAAAATTGAGAACAAATCCTTCCACAATCAGATGAACTCTTAGTCCCAAGCCCCTTAAGCACAGTAGTTATTCAATAAAAAGCCATTTAATAATAGCCATTAAAAAAATGAATGCTGTGAAGGTGAGTGCTATCAAGACCCACTCTTAGAAGTACAAGTGTGCCATATTATCTCAGCAATTTTGAGGCTTATGATTGAAATTACAATTTCAAAGTAATAATAAAGTAAACAAAATAGTAAACAGTATTATAAGCATTACATTTTCATTTCTAATTCAATATTAGACAAAATAACAAATATGCTTGCTCATTAGAATTTCCAACCCATTTTTACATGTATATTCATAAAAGTTAAGACAAATTCTATATTCTTACTATGTATTATTAGTCTTGATTTATATTCAAATAAACTGAAGTTTAACATCTACATACTTTCCAGCATAAGCACCAAACTCTGGTACAACTGTATTGCTATTTCAGATACAAGACCAGTTCCTCATTTTCATGTCTACAATTTGAAAAAAAAGACAGGACAATTCTTAAAATATGGGCCTCTTAAAGTGTTATTCTTTCTTATGCTTTGAAAAGAACATGTCTTTATTTAGATAAAGGTAGCTGTGTGAAACATGCCAATCATTTGTCTTATATCCATATATTTGTTTGAGTTGTACTTATACAGAATTATAAAAACCTTTAAAAAATAGTTTGATAAGAAGTAAATAACATAAAACAGAACATTAAACATGGGTCAAAATGTTTTTCCAACCATGATGTGTTTTTATAAGTACAGTATTCAATATTAAATCGATTACCCTCTCCAAATAATCCTCTGATATTGCTTTTGGCAACTATCCTTTTACACACCTTTCTGTTAATGATTGCCTTCATTAGTACATCCATTTAACAGTAACAATCTTTGCTTTTCTTCCATTGAATTAACCTTCATCTAGATTGTTTATACTTACTCTATTTCAGGGTTTCTAATCAGGCATTCCACCCTATGACCACTCTTTTAATGATCTTATTCTCCCCACCTCTCAGCATTTAGTGAACTCAGGCTTTACCTAAAATGATTCTACTTCAATTATTCTTCCTTTTCAGAAACCAAAACCACCTCTTCTGTTCTGCTGCACTCTGAAAAGAATTGACCCTCCTCGTTCATTGTAAAACCACTTAGAATGTCATTATTCACATTCTCCTTTATATACATCAACTACTTCCCAATTCCCGAATTATTGCATTCTAGTTTATGCTTTACTACATTATTTAATTTAATTTTCTCAGGGTGCTCATTTATTTCATAACTATTTTTGCATTGCGCATGTCTCAAAGCATTGTGTGAAAAAAAACAGCCCAGACAAAAGAAATCTCATTCATGAATATGGGTTTAAATATTGCAGTTATATGAAAGATGAACAATCTTTTATTTAAAAAAAGTTAATTTTGCGTGGTACTTCCATATGAGAGGCTTTATGTTTTAAATAGTATGGACTGTGCCTTAAGTTTTTCTACTGTTTATAAAGAGAGAAAAAGATGATGATAGTGCAGATTCAATGACCATTGTTTGAGAGGAAACAGGATATCATAATAAAACAAGAATAAAAAGAATGCTAAGTGTGTGAAATTTAATTAAAAAGTTGTATATGAATTTCAACAAATACAAAGATACTTGGAGATGGTCTGAGTTCATCGAACGTTACTTGGAGAAAACTGTGTCAACAGAGGAACTAAAAGAAGGGACAAGTTATTTCTATAAGTGTACAGATATATAGGTTACATATCAAGTGTGTTAAAAAGTTAAGTCTTCCAAGAGAATACAAGATGAATAAAATAAATTTTTAGTTATAGCTTCAGTTGGTACCCCAAATATGGTTTTGTATCATCAGGGTAAAAAAGACAATCCATTGTAGAAGTAGAAAAAAACTGAATTTCTATTTTTTCTACATAGAAATGAAAAAGAAAATAAGTCCAGATTATTAATTATTAGCAAACTATGATACTTAGTACATATACACATTTGTACCTATATGTGCATGTATTGATATTAATATTCATAGCCACTTATCTATCATCTGTATCCTCTAAGAATAACTTTAGTTCTTTAATGAATAGTGGTTGTTAGTGTCATTCTTATTTAATTGTTCTTAGATTTAATATATTTCTGAAACATTTCAATTTATCTGTAACTGGCCACAGATACATAGATTATATTATTGTTCTTATATTGTTTTTACATATATTTAAATTAATTATTTCAAGAAATAGTTACTAAGAACACTAAGAATAAAAATATAAGCAGTAAGGAAATGAACTGAGCTTCTTCTATATTTATATATATTCTCTTTTCAGCTAGTGGCAAGGGAAAAATAAAGATTATATATTTTACAACAAAGCAATACACATATAATATTTGAAGAAACACTATTAAAAAAATCTTGCATCCTTCTTATAGTGACAAATTACGAGTGTATATTGTGTCCAGGCATTAACTGAATATGGAAATCCCATTATTTTTTCTTTTGTTTGTGTTTTAAGAGAGATGTCATTTTAGCATAGTAGTACAGGCATATAATTTCCAGTACAAGTGTTTCATATGTGGGTCTAGTGCTTAACATATTTTACTGATAATTGGGTGATACATAAAACTGGAATAATTTTTTAATGATTATTCTTATTATTACAAATCAAGATTTTTTGAGAAATACAAAGACAATCAGTGAGGATATTTAGTCTTGTTCTTCTGCATTTCTGGAAAAGACAGGTTGAAACCCACAACTAACAGAGCTACAAATATCATAGCTCTAATTAGCAAAAGATATGTAAACATATAATGGAGATTTTATAGCACAAAGAATTTTTAAATAACTTAATTAAAATTGAATGCCTGTTGTTCCAGATTTATAGCATATCATTTAGAATGCATATTGAAGTAAAGGATGGACATCAATAACATTTCTGTCTATCATTAGAGATCCAACTTGAATCCTCCAAATTGCAGAGCAGTGACTCTCACATATTGAGCAAACTGTTGTAATCTATAATTGAGGGTAGAGCTATGAAGTCAAAGGAAATATTTATTAAAGAAAAGAAATATTTTTATTGAAAGATAAATCACTTTTGGTATTTTTAGCAAGCTCATAGATTTGTTAGCAAAAACTGAATAGCATGACAATTCTTATGCAATAATCATTGTGTTTTCTATCATCTTTGTTGGGACAAAATGCACCCGGCTAAATAATGATTTACTCAGGTTTCTTATAGCTAAGTATGGCTATTCTAACCAATAAGATATAAGTGGAATACCGATGAGTAATTTTGGGAAAACATTTGAAAGATTACTTGATGTTGAGACAACACCAATTGTTCCAATTAGTGGAAAGACAGAAAGAAACTGGTTTATTAAAAGTATTTTCGACAGCAGCCAATTCCAGTCTCCATATACCTATATTGTAATGTGACATATAAAATCCATTATCTCCTTAGTCGACTAAAAATTTATTTTCCATTATTTGTAGCTGATAATATGTATGTAATAATGAAAGATTGATATGGTAGGCATGACATGGGAATTATTTACATATTCAAAGAGTACTCAATTTGTCTGCAACTCTCTAATTTTTACACATTCCTCTACAGCACATGCACTAGTTACCTTGAATTGTCTTACTCTGTCATTTAATATCTTCTTTAACATTTAAGATCTAGGGTAAATGTCATATTCAATATAAATCTGCTCTTGATATTTTCTCCAAAGACACAAATATCATTATTTCTTGGTTGAGCACATATTTCTATTGTTTAATGCTTATCATATTATATTCTAATTTGTTCTTATCTTCTGTAGGTTCCTAAAAGGCAATATATTCTATGTGCATATAACTTTATTATGGGCTCATAGTAGTTAGTTATAAGGAAATGGTAAATGACTAAAGGAATAGCATTTCTATAATACTTATACAGGGAGAGCATTAGGTTAAATTTTTAACTGTGAATGCATTTAACTGAAAGAAAGACTTAGAAAAGCATCTAGAAAAAGTCTGAGATTAAAAGGAAGTCAACTGTTTAAGGGACTTTATATACTTTATAAATTTTTGTTTGGCAGTTATATAGGAATGGTGTGACAGGTGTTGTTCTAAGAGCCTTACAAATATTAACTCATTAAATTTTTATAATAACCTTGTGATGTATGTACTAATATGACCAATTTTCAGAAGACAGGATGAAGGAATGAGAAGGCAGGGTATAATTTTAGATGTGGTGCTTTATCAATAAGAATGAGTCCACCTCCCAAAAACAGTAAATCAATATACAATTTGCCCAACTCCTTACTTGATTAGTTGACTAAGAATGGATTCTGATGGAATTCCCTAATGAAGTTAGGTATCAGACATTACCTTTTTTTAAAATTTTTGTATCATATAACACTTTGTTGTTGTTGTCATTAATCTACAATTACATGAACAACATTATGTTTACTAGGGTCCCCCCTTCACCAAGTCCCCCTCACAAACCCCATTACAGTACTGTCCATCAGCGTAGTAAGATGCTGTAGAATCGCTACTTGTCTTCTCTGTGTTGCACAGCCCTCCCCATGCCCCCCCACATTATACATGCTAATTGTAATACCCCCTTTCCTTCTCCCCACCCTTATCCCACCCTTCCCTCCCTTTCTCCCCAGTCCCTTTCCCTTTGGTAACTGTTAGTCCATGCTTAGGTTCTGTGATTCTGCTGCTATTTTGTTCCTTTAGTCTTTCTTTGTTCCTGTACTCCACATATGAGTGAAAACATTTGGTGTTCGTCTTTCTCTGCCTGGCATATTTATACCCTCTAGCTCCATCCATGTTATTGCAAATCGTAGGATTTGTTTTCTTCTTATGGCTGAATAATATTCCATTGTGTATATGTACCACATCTTCTTTGTCTATTCATCTACTGATGGACACTTAGGTTGCTTCCATTTCTTGGCTATTGTAAATAGTGGCTTTTGGATGTAGATTTCTATAGATGTTTGTTAGATCCATCTGTTCTAGTGTGTTGTTCAGTGCCTCTGTGTCCTTACTTATTTTCTGTCCAGTGGATCTATCCTTTGGAGTGAGTGGTGTGTTAAAGTCTCCTAAAATGAATGCATTGCATTCTCTTTCCTCCTTTAGTTCTCTTAGTATTTGTTTCACATATGTTGGTGCTCCGGTGTTGGGTGCATATATATTTATAATGGTTATATCGTCTTGTTGGACAGCCCTTTCTCATTATGTAATGTCCTTCTTTATCTTTTGTTACTTTCTTTGTTTTGAGGTCTATTTTGTCTGATACTACTGCAACACCTGGTTTATTCTCCTTGTTGTTTGCATGAAATATCTTTTTCCATCCCTTAGCTTTTAGTTTGTGCATGTCTTTGGGTTTGAGGTGAGTCTCTTGTAAGCAGCATAGAGATGGGTCTTGCTTTTTTATCCATTCTATTACTCAGTGTCTTTTGATTGGTGCATTCAGTCCATTTACATTTAGAGTGATTATTGAAAGATACGTAATTATTGCCATTGCAGGCTTTAGATTTGTGGTTACCAAAGGTTCAAAGTTATCTTCTTTAGTATCTTACTGTCTAACTTAACTTGCTTATTGAGCTATTTTAAACAGTCTGGTGATTCTTTATTTTTCTCCCTTCTTATTCCTCCTCCTCCGTTCTTTATATGTTGGTTGTTTTATTCTGTGCTCTTTTGTGTTTCCTTTAACTGCTTTTGTGGGTAGTTGATTTTATTTTTTGCCTTCAGTTAGTATTTGGTTGGTCTGCTTTCTTTGCTGTGATTTTATTATCTCTGGTGAGATCTATTTAGTCTTAAGAGTGCTCCCATCTAGAGCAGTCCCTATAAAATACCCTGTAGAGGTGGTTTGTGGGAGGCAAATTCCCTCAACTTTTGCTTGTCTGGGAATTGTGTAATCCCTCCTTCATATTTAAATGATAATCGTGCTGGATACAGTATTCTTGGTTCAAGGCCCTTCTGTTTCATTGCATTAAATATATCATGCCATTCTCTTCTGGCCTGTAAGGTTTCTGTTGAGAAGTCTGATGATAGCCTGATGGGTTTTCCTTTGTAGGTGACCTTTTTCCTCTCTCTAGCTGCCTTTAAAACTTTGTCTGTCCTTGTCCTTGATCTTTGTCATTTTAATTGTTATGTGTCTTGGTGTTGTCCTCCTTGGGTCCCTTCTGTTAGGGGTTCTGTGCACTTCCGTGGTCTGATCGATTATTTCCTTCCCCAGTTTGGGGTAGTTTTCAGCAATTATTTCTTCAATTACATTTTCTATCCCTTTCTCTCTCTTCTTCTTCTTCTTCTGGTACCCCTATAATGAGGATATTGTTCCTTTTGGATTGGTTACACAGTTCTCTTAATATTGTTTCATTCCCAGAGATCCTTTTATCACTCTCTGCTTCAGCTTCTATATGTTCCTGTTTTCTGGTTTCTATTTCATCAATGACCTCTTGCATATTATCCATTCTGCTTGTAAATCCTTCCAGAGATTGTTTCATTTCTATAATGTCCTTCTGGACATCATCCCTTAGCTCTTGCATATTTCTCTGCAGCAACATCAGCATGGTTATGAGCTTTATTTTTAATTCTTTTTCAGGGAGATTGGTTAGGTCTATCTCTTTCTCAGGGTTTGCCTCTGTGATCTTGGTCTGTATCAAATTCTTCTGCCTTTTCATGGTAATAGAGGTATTCGTGGGGAGCTGGCAGTGTGTTGGCTAAGAGAAAATCCCTTCTTGCTGGTTTGTGGCCCTCCTCTCCTGGGAGAACAGCAACCCCTAGTGGCTTGTGCTGGGCAGCTGTGTGCAGACAGGGTTTCTAATTCTTGCCCTGCCGCTGTGGAGTTAAGCTCCGTGGTTGCTGTGGGCATGGCCTGCCTCAGGCTGCTTCTCCAATATGGTGGAGCCGGGTCTGATGGGGAATGGCTGGGAGGCCATTTATCTCCATGAGGGGCCTCCAAGCTGCGCTGCCACCTAGGGGATTAGGGTGCCTGGAGTTCCCTGGGATTCCCAGCTGCTAGGCTAAGTGTCCCTGGATGCATCTGTCCAGCTGTGGGGTCCCTGTCCCTTTAAGACTTTCAAAAAGCACTCGCTTTTCTTTGTCCCAGGGGTGCTGGCTGCGGGGACCCACTCACAGGTCTTACTTTCCTGTTTCCCTAGTTTCCAGCACCCCACGCACTGTGTGTCTGCACTCCGGTGCAGATGGCTAGGGCTGGGTGTTCAGCAGTCCTTGGCTCCCTCTCCCTCCCTGCTCTGACTCCTCTCCTCCCACCCAGAGCTGGGGTGGGGGGCGCTCGGATACCACTGGGCCGGGGCTTGTATCTTAACCCCTTCATGAGGTGCTGAGTTCTCGCAGGTGTAGATGTAGTCTGGTTGTTTCCTATGTCTTCTGGTCTCTCTTTTAGGAATAGTTGTATTTGTTGTATTTTCAAAAATATATATGGTTTTGGGCAGAGATTTCCACTGCTCTACTCATGCTACCATCTTGGTTCTCTTGACATTACCTTTTTAAATATAGAGAAATGGATAAAATGACTTAGAGAATGAGAATTTTGAGGGGATTTATCATGTGATACTTTCATATACTTTTAAGTAAATCCCCTGGGGTAACCTGGACCACACTACTGAGAAAGTTGATGAGGGAAGGGATAGCATCATTACTAAGCATTGAAATCTCTACTTACTGAAACATGGAATAAAGTAGGATATTCTATCACTAATATCAACTCTTTGATTTTATTGGAAGTGATGTGCCATCATATTGGAAGAAATCAAATAGTAGTTTATAGTTTCCAGAGATAAATTAGGCCCCAGAGAAACAACAGAGATTCTGTGGCCATAGTTAAGTGATATTAAGGTATCATTAACAAATTGGGTACTGCACTAAGGGACCACTTGACATATGTAACAGAAACTAGACATTTTTCAAACAGATAAAGTTTGGATTGCCATGTAAATTAATGATCCCTCCTCCAATTCCCACACATGATCCAGCACCAATTAAAGGGAAGAGATCATGTGACCTTGAGAAAAGGTTTTCCGATCACACTATACATATACATGTACTGTAAATCTTATTCTTTAATTTTCCCAAAAGAACCAAAGACTCTTTACCAAGGAACAGGGCTCTAAGCAAAGAGAAATAAACCAATCTTTGAACATTTTGTGTGTTGCTCTAAACTAATCACTTTTCTTCAAATACAGAGTGCCATTGAAGTCTGCTGGTTAGGCTTAGGGCTCATGGTAATCAGGTAATAAGTATGATTTATCCCAGGAATGTCTTACAGTGATCTCCATGTATACAAAGCCATCATACTCATATATCTGTACACAGTGAATGTGAGATTGGATCAGGTATACTTAGAAAGTGTTCGAATTCTCCAATTGGTTACCTACAACTTTGTATAAGGTTTATTATGGAAGAAAAGGCCAGGCATATGGAATGAGTGCCAGGGAGTTCCAACTACATGCCAAAATCTAAACCAAAAGCAACACTGTATCCCTAAATGAATGACAAAGTTTGGTACCACAATTAACAACCTAAAAGATTCTTACCATAGACCCTTTTAATTTGCCTACTTTGTCATTGCAGAACAAATTGTGGGTGTGTGTGTGAAGAGTTATGCTATCATATACAATACAAACTCTATAAAGCAAAATTTGGACTTTGTTATAAAGAATAACATAACTAAAAGTAAACTACAATAGTCTCAAAAAGAGTATTTGTATAACTTCCCCAAAACAATGTGCTATATTAGCATCTGATTAAACTCTTATTACTCTTCTGCTTCCTGTGATAATATCTTATTATTTTCCTCATGCTTAAGTTATGATATTACCTTAGGATAAATATTTCAAAATGGAAATTTTTATCTGCTTTGATGCTTTGTTAAGAACTAGAACATCTGGGTTATGACCTTTACATCAATTCTCATTCCTTGATTTCTTTATATTATTAGATGCACATCTGTTATACTCAATTTTTAAGGGCTGAATCATTTCTTCCAGAAATTCATATGTTAAAGTCCTGACCCACAGTACCTCAAAATGTGATGTTATTTGTAGTTAAGCTCTTTACATTGGTAATCAGGTTAAAATGGGTCCCTAGTCTAAGATAAAAGATATCTTTCTAAAAAGAGGAAATTTGGACAGACAAGCACCCATGAAGGAACATGAAGAACATTGTGTGAAGATGTGACAGCGACTGGGTAATGCTTCTACAAGCTAAGGGTGTCGGACTGTCAGTGACCTACCAGCAGCTAGAGGTGGAACACATACCACAGATCTCAGAAGGAACCAGTAATACCCGCTCCTTAACCTCGGACTTCTAGCCCCCAGATCTATGAGAAAATAAATTAATTTTGTTATGGCAGCCCTAGCAAACTAGGACATTGGTCTTCAGAGATAAAGTTATCATTGTATTCATCAGATTTTAGAGACACTAGTGAAATTTTTCTAAGAACCTAAATAAGAGAGGGATTTCCATAATTACAAATTGGCAGAAGAAGACAAAGCAAAAGAAAAACATAGAGAAAACATAAAGAGAGAACATTGAATGCTTGGTGGAGTTATAGCAGAGAATATCTAAGTTCTATGGAGTAAAGATGTGCTATGAGGGGAAACACATCGTGGTGTTGGAAGGAGTGTTGCTCACTTTACTAACTCGTGGCAAAACAGGAAGTGGACAGTTACTTCCAACTAAGAAGTTGTAAGAGCTGGGATCATTCAAATTTCCACCAGAGTAGAGAGACTTAATTAAATATGGTGGACCTTTAATAGAGACCTCAAAAAAGTACATGACTTAGGAGCAAGATTAAAAAAACACAGAGTAAAATATATTCTCTCCTTGTCAGAAAAAAATACTAACTAAAAACCACCTTAATAATGAACTTTGAAAGAGTGAAACGAAATCAAAAGTAAAAAAAGAAAAATGACATAACCAAAGTTAGTACTATAAAGAACAACAAATCCAATCTGGTAAATATAAACCTAACTGTACAATTTATTATTTTAAATATAAATGGATGAAACAAACCAAATAAAATGCAGAGACTGGGAGAAAAAAAATATTCACCTCTATGCAAAATTAATAGAATGGAAAATGTTATACCAAGAAAGCACTAATTATGCAAATCAAGAGTGACTATATTAATATAATTCAAAGTAGAATTCAGAATGAAGAACATTACAATGGTTGTAAAGGGAAATTTCATAACAAAAATTGTAGTCATCTGAATTAATAAAAATTACATAAAACAGTAAATGTGTATGCTTTTAATAGAGTTTGTAAATAAAAGAAGCTAGAACTGAAAGAAATAGAAAATCCAAAATGCCTTCAGAGATTTCAATAATTCTCTTAGAAACTGACAAACTTTTTAGAACATAAAAATGCAATAGAAGACATCAACTTGACTTAAATGACGTATACATAGCACTCTACTCAACATAAGCAGAATATTCTTTTTACATGTGTAATTTGAACCATAATAGACCAGTTGCTTTTTTGTAAAATATAAAATTAATGAAAGCTTTAGAGTCTATTCTCTGAACAAAAGAGATTATATTTAAAATCAATAACAAAAATAATATCTGGAAGAGACTCAAATTTTGTAAATTAACGTAGTCTTAGTCAATGGATCAAAGGAAAAAATACAAGTGAAATCAGAAAATATTTTGAACTAAATAAGGGAAACATGCAGTACATAAAGAAATATTTAAGGGAAAATCAAATCTTTAAATGTTATAATAGAAAAAAAGAAAAATATAAAATGATATTTGATCCATAGTAAGAAATTAGAAAAACACAGAAAATTCCTTTGAAAATAACTCATAAGAAAGAATAATGCCAATAAGAAGACAAAAATAGAAAAAAAGTCAATGAGAACAATAAATTGTTTTTGAAAGGTCAGTAATTTGGTAAACATTTAGGGAGATTGTAGAGAAATAGAGATGATGAAGTTACTGAAATTAAAAATAGTAGAGAAGTACCAGTACAGAGCCAACAGAGTAGAAGGATGAAAAGCAAACATTATACAAGAAATTTATTCCAGTGACTAACAACTTAGATAAAGTGGAAAAATAACTTGAAATATAGAAAATACACAAACTGACATAAGAGACAGTAGAGACCTGAAAAGCTGTATATCCTGGTTAAAGAAATTGAAGTGTTATTCTGCAAACAAAAGAGAACTTACATTATATTACAAGGGTCTCTTTTATATAGGAAGCTTTTGGAAGGATTGAGGAAATGACTTTAATGATAAAGAAAAAAAAACAAAGAAAAGAACATTTTATGCTATGGAAACCCCAGTAGAAAAGATATTTCTTGACTCTCAGGAATTGAAAAAATATCAGTGATTCTGGATTGTAGCAAGTAGGGCACAGTGAAGGGAGAGGACTTGTAGAGGCTGAGATTCATCGGTTAAAAAATACATGCGATAAACTACTCTATTTTTAATAGATTATTATATATAAGTACAGTATTATGGTGATCCATGACTTTCTCAAAAAGCGTATGTGATTCCTTAACAGCCAGAAAAAGAATGCAGATAATTCAAGATAAACAGGAGTATGAAAATCCATTTTTTCATGGGATCTCCTGCATGAAAATTTATTATAATGAGCAATGTTTCTTCAACAATTTTAAGGAAAAGGGAAAATGAATATTTTTTCCCAAGGAATCTGCATGGGATAAGTGACATCATTTCAGTTGCATAAAGATCACAATCAGTTCTTCCTTAAGCATCCACATTATTCAAAGCGAATAGGCCTGGAGGCCAAATTTCTTCAGGTGAGTCATTCTGTAGATGCCCTTTGGGCCTTTGTGATGCACAGAAGCACTGTGAAGACAATGTCAAGTCCATGGAACAAAGAGAGGGGAATAAGTTTGAAAATGCGAACTGTCCCCCTTCATATTTGTCTAATATGATGTCCTATGGCTTGTATAACGAATGGCACATAAGATGAAGAAGATTGTTAAGTTCACTATCTGTCCATCCAAGGCATATAATTCTGGCAGTTGAACAACTCTATATTAAAATCTTCTACACCAAAAAGTAAGTACAGTCTAAAGTGCGTGCTAGGTGTTTAATGTTAGTGTGTACAAATGATTATCACACTAGCAGAACTGACAAATAAATGTTGGCATTAGTTAGATTTGTCTTAAATATCGTAGTTAACCATTCTTACCTTTTCATGCTTTACTAAATCTCCCTAAGCTCTTTTCCCTAATTGATAGAAAAAAATGCCACAATTCAAATGAGATATTTATGAACAGTGATGTAACATATGTAAAATGCCCACACACTGGCTGGTTTATAAAATACTGAGGGTGATTTTGTTGATACAGTTGACTCATACGTTCTTTTCATTCTAATGCTTTTGCTTTGAAACACTTGAAATCTATGGTGAGACAAAATTACTCCAAAAGGAGGGTAATGTTACAAAAGCAGTCACCTTAAATATCTCTTGTACATACCACCCATGAAGAAAGAAGAATGGCTTCTCTATATTTCTGACAGAAATTCTGCTCTTAGACAAAATAGTCATTTTATATCATGTGTTTCTGCAAAGGCTTATATCATTTTTCAAGAACTAGGAAAGCTGGCCAGGCCTGTCCCAAAAGTTGAATCTTGTCTATTGTAATGTGGTGACTAGAAGGTAATTTGGCAGAATTCTCAGAACCAAACTCATTTGTATTTAGGTAATACAGTCCCCACCAAAATGTCCACCTTAATAGATGTACAATTTTAGATTAACAAATAGCTCCCAGCAATCTAAAGTATAAGTATTTAAAAAAGAATATTGTAGTAAGTTAAAATTTGCTTAATATATGAATAAAAAGGAAGGACTCAGATGAGTGGGGAAAAATTTTTTCCTCATTGTTAAAGCCAAGATTATAATACATAATTTAGACTTCACTCTACCAATATACTTCTGAAGCATGAAGATATATTTTATAATGAGCATTATTTGTAATGAGAATTGTGGTAATTACCTCATATTTTTCCACTTCACATAAATGATCTTGTAGTTAATTATCTAATAAAGCTCTTTTCTTCCTGGAAGAATTTGCCAAAATGTTATTTCTAATAGGTAAGTGTAGCATTTCAAAAGAGTACAGAATAAATCATAGCAAGATGATATAGCAAATCAAAGATTTAGAGGAATACAAGAAATAAACCACAGAAGCTATATTGCTTCGTGTATCATTTTATCATTCACTCATTCAATACCTATTTTGTCACTTATTTGCAAGGTAGATATTCAATGCTGTCAGGGATGCATAAATATAGAGCCACTTTTATTTTAAAGGGAGGAATAATCTCATATAATTATAACCTATTTCCTCAGAGAATAGTACACTTTACTTCAGTTAAAGTACTTTCAAAAAACAAATGAAATCTAATATTGTAACAAGGGTACTGACAACATTGTTTAAACCATTTTAGTATCTGAAGCACCAAGTTCCATGATTTTCTATCAGTGTGTCATGGAACACTGGCTGGTCTATCCAGTTTCATTAGGCTTAAGGTTATAGGTAATCTTTCAGTTAATTACAGTAATTTAGATTTTATTTATTAAATTTTCTTATTAGTTAACATGAAGATGTTTTCATTCTTTTTTAGGGGGTTTGGCAGCTTACTTTAGTAGGACTACTCATCATGACAAGAGCATAAATGTCAGCTCTGCACCTTGTTGCTGCAGTTAGCTTCAATGAGAATGTCAGGAGGTGTGACAAGGCATGAAACGATTCTGAGTGATGACATTCTGGTTGATATTAGAATGGGTCCCATGTATGCTCTAACAGCTTTGGTCTCTGAAAACCTCTTGTTTCCTGAAAAATATGTTTTTGAAAACTCCACTAGCTTGTGGGTGGGAAATTTCAATCTTTCTACCAAACATTGTCAGAATTATCTTCAGATAATTTAAATGTCACACTCACTCTGTTAGGTTAATTTTACAGTATAAGAAGACCAGAGTCTAACTATCATCTATAGAATCAGCAACCATAGTCATCATTTATTTATGAATATAATCTGTGGTGTTCAAATTCTAAGTACTCATGAGTAGTGTGGTATTTTGAACCAAAATATCATGGAGACAGAAGAGAAACATTTTCTGAATATGCCACAGATTATTTATACATCATAATCTTGGCTTTCTTGAGCATGATGAGAACAACTCAACATTATTCATCAATGTATAAACATCTCTTCATTGAATTTGATGAAGAAGTTTACAAGAAGGTAAAGATGATCATTTAAAGCTCATAGAAATTGTATCGATGTAATTTTAATTTAATTTAAAAATTCAAATGAAAAAAATCCAATAATAACCAGCTCTTTCAAGTTTCAATGTTAGAGTCAGTCTTTAAATCTATTATTCTTGAAATATTTCCATGGATTAGGCAATTAAAATATACCTAAGCCTCAAATAAAATACATTTGATAACTAGGTTTTACCATATTTTTCAGGTTTTGATAATTTCATATATGCATTATATTTATGAAAACTTCAGAATATGCATGGCTTAGAAATATAAAACTCTAAGAATTTTGTATAGTAAATAGAGTATAACATATCAAGAGGATCAATAAATCAGCACTACATCACAGGATAAATGATATTTAAAATCTAAAACCATTTAGAAGTATATGGAGAGTTTATGTCCCCAGGAAACTTACTATTAATAATCAATAAGTATTGCTCTGATCTTCAGATAGCCACCTCATCTACTATGAGCCTGAAAAATGAGATGAAACTCAGGTATTGTGTGCCTGTATACATAAATTGCTGACTTTATTTAACCCTTTATGCTTACATTTAGCTTTAGGTTAATGCCCATCATGACCTAATCGTTCTCTAAGAAAAGTAAACCCAAACTGTCATTCAGCAACACACCCAAACCGACATGATACACAAACTCTCCCAATAAGGTCTAAATTGTGTTGTTGAGCACCATACCTCAGGGACGGGAAAGGGAAAAAGTAAAATGTTGATGAATATGCAAATAATATACATCTAGATGTTCTGCTGACATACTCTGGGGATACTGCATTTCAGTTCCAGGCCACTGCAATAAGGCAAATATCTCAATGAAGTGATTCTAATGAATTATTTGGTTGCCAAGTACATATAAAAGTTATGTTTACACTAAAATGTAGTCTATTAAGTGTGCAATAGCATTATATATAAAATACAATATGCATATCTTAATTAAAAATATTGAATTGTTGAAAAAATACTAACCATCTCTGGAGCTTTCAGTGAGTCATACTGTTTTTGCTGGCAAAGAATCTTGTCTCAGTGCTGCTGGCTGCTGGCCCATCAGCGTGGTGGCTCCCGCTGAAGGTGGGGTGGCTGTGGCAGCTCCTTTAGTTAAATGGCAAGGAGGCTTGTTGCATCGATTGGCTCTTCATGATTTCTCTGTAGCACGGGATGCTGTTTGATAGCATTTTACCCACTGCAGAGCTTCTTTCCCAATAGGAGTCAATCCTTTCAAACCCTGTATCAACTAAGTTATGTAATATTTTAAATCTTAAGTTGTCATTTCAACAATCTTCACAGCATCTTCTCCAAGAGTAGATTCCATCTCAAGAAACCACTTTTCCAACTCCGCATCTCCTGAAGGCTGCCCGTGAGATTGCAGTAATTCACTAATATCTTCGGGCTCCACCTCTGTTTCTATTTCTCTTGCTGCTTCTGCCACTCCTGCAGCTACTTCTTCCACCAAGGCCTGAGCCCCTCAAACTCATCCATGAGGGTTGGAATCTTCAAACACCTGTTCATGTTTAGATTTCTCCTCTTCCCATGCATCATATATGTTCTAAATGGCATCTAGAATGATAAAGCCTTTTCAGAAGGTTTTCCATTTATTTCACCCAGATCCATCAGAGGCATCACTGCCTGTGGGCAGCTGTAGCCTTATGAAACATATTTCTTAAGACTTGAAATTACTCCTCAATTCATGAGTCACATAATAGATGTGTTAGCAGGTACGAAAACAACATCAAAATTGGGTGACCAGGTACATTATCAGTGAGCAGTCATATTTGGAAAGGAATCTTTTTTCTGAGTAGTTTTCCCCAAAAGTGGGCTTAAAACATTAAATAAACCATGTTGTATTTAGATGTGCTGTTATCCACACTTTGCTGTACCTCTTTTAGAAAAAAAGGCAGAGTATATTTAGCATAATTCTTGGGTGCCCTAGGATTTGGGTGGGCGATAAATAGGCTTTGGCTTCAATTTAAAGTCACCAGCTGAATTAGCCACTAAGAAGAGATTCAGCCTATCCTTTGAAGCCAGGCATTGACTTTTTTCTCCTTGCTAGAAAAGCTGTAGATAGCATCTTCTTCCAATATAAGGCTATTTTGTCTTTATTGAATATCGTTTGCTTAGTATTGCCACCTTCATTAATGACCTCCGCTGGATCTTCTGGGTAGCTTGCTGCAGCTTCTCTGTCAGCACCTGCTGCTGCACTTGCAGTTTTATGTTATGGAGATGGTTTCTTGTGTTAAACTTCATGAACTGAATTCTGCTAGTTTAAAATTTTCTTCTGCAGCTTTCTCACCTCTCTCTGCCTTCATGGGATTGAAGAGTGTTAGGGCCTGTTGCTCTGGATTAGGCTTTGGCTGAAGGGAAAGTTGTGAGTGGTTTGATCTTCCCTCCAGACCACTGAAACATTCTCTGTATCAGCAGTAGGACTGTGTCATTTTCTTGCATTCATTTGTTTACTGGAGTAACACTTCTAGTTTCCTTCACAAGCTTTTTCTTTGCATTCATGACTTGGTTAACACTTTGGTGCAAGAAGCCTAGCTTTCAGTCTAATGTGGCTTTTGACGTGCCTTCCCCACTCAGCTTAATCATTTCTAGCCTTTGTCTTAAAATGAGAGCTGTGTGATTCTTCTTCTCACTTGAACATTTAGAAGTCATTATATAATTGTTAATTGACCTAATTTCATTATTGTTGTGTTTCAGGGAGTGAGGGGAGAGAGACAAGGGAATAGTCAGTTGGTGAGTCAGGCAGAACACACATGGCATTTATCCATTAAATTCACTGTCTTATATAGGTGTGGTTTGTGGAACCCCAAAACAAGTAACAATAGTAACACAAAGATCACTGATTACAGATCCCCATAGCAAATATAATAATAATGAAAAAGTTTAAAATATTGTGAGCATTACCAAAATGTGACACAGAGACATGAAGTGAACAAATGTTGTTGGAAAAACAGTAACAATAGACTTGCTCAATGCAGGTCGCCACAAACCTTTAATTTGTAAGAAATCCAGTGTCGATGAAGTGTGATAAAGGGATGCACGATGAAACAAGGTGTTCCTGTGCCTCTATCTGTGCTGCCCATGAGGTTGTAGTGGGCGTTTATTAGGTTTCATCCACCACTTTGCACACAGCCAGCACCTAAGCTGGTAAGGTTTATGTGTTGAGCTGACGCACACCGTCCTTTGGGTTGATCTGAGACCTCAGCGGTCCTTGAATTATTGGGTTCCTTGTATATTCCCGTTAAAGTCAGTCATGGAAGTACTAATGTATCCCAATGAATAACACAGGATCCAAATATATTCCTTCATGTTCTGATTCACAGTAGAAAACTAATGTTGTAAATCAATTTTATGGTTCAGTGGATTGAATTTCACTCAATTCATGATGTCAGTTCTCATAGTCATAGGGTATACCAGCTGTATTTCAGTCTCTGTCAGGGCCCAGTAGACAGAGAAGAGCTGCCTTTCAAAAAGAATCATCACTAAAGGAGAGCATTATTTTGCCACAAAATCCTCAGAATCTGTGCTGTAATCATTGTGGGAGCTAACCAGAGGGTCCGTAAAGCATCCATATTCATGGTTGGCAGTGTGAGCACCATTGTATTTGCTGTTGAATCAGGCCTGTAAGGTGGATTTCATTTCAGTCTGAGACTGTTGGAGAGACATATTTTTCTCTTGATTCCAATTGAAATTGTCAGCTTAATGAACTAATTGATAATGAGTTGGAGCAGGAAGCCCAATGTGATTTATATGTTGGCCCTAAAATCTGAAAACAACCAAGATGAAATTTGCCATTTTGTCATTGCTGAGCAAGTGTCCCTCACTCTAGAAAGGGTTTCTCAACATGTTCAGAAGTGTTGAATGTCTAGAAACTTTAGTAATCTGATAGGACCCAGAATTTTCACTGGGTTTATCTCTCACCACCAGCATTTTACTAGAATATTTGGTTAGGAGCTACTTTCTATTTACCAGATCCCATCTTGAGTTACCAGTGGTGGGGCAGCATGATATTCTGTAGAATATTCTGATAGCTGATTTCTCTTACAACTCTTTTAAGACAAAGAGCATGAGAGCTGATGTAGCCCTGAGGGAAGACAGAGAGGATGATAAAAAAAAATGATTTGTTTCTCCACATCCTTGTTAATTTCTTTGGAGAAAAATTAAATTTCCATTACTTTCCAGGGAGTGAGCTGTGAGTTGATCTAGTTGAAGGACAACATGCAAAACAGCAACTGGATTTAGAGTCATCATCTCCTTAGTTTTAAATAACAAATAATCCTTGTGGCTTTTGTACCAGCTAAATATATTAATTAAATGGAGATTTGAGAAGAACCAGTACTCCTATACCTTTCAAATCTTAGATATTGTCACTACTTTCTCCAATTCCTCCAGAATGAGGTGTTACTTAAATTGTGGTATTTTATTAAGAAGGGGGAGTTCTGGGGATCTTCTACTTACCTCTTCCCATTCTATCACATCCTTAGTCATCAGGGGAACTAGGGCAGGTACTCTGGGGTTTGCTAATTCGGTCTATCCAAACCATACAACCCCATTGTGAGAATCACTGTACTACAGAACTTGGTCAAAGCTTTACTTATCACTTAGCTTCCATTAATATTCACTCAGACTAAAGAAGCCCCCATATTATGTTTTACTTCCAAACCTCCCACAAAGGGACCGAGAGATATATGACCTAAAATTATCAGTACTAAATTATCAGTATCAGTAAGGTAAAATAACAACATCTACAACCAATCAAAAATCGACAACATGCAAAGTGGGAAAGAAAAAGTTAAGTAAAAACATGTAAGGTGATAAAATGTATTTGAATGTACTGAAGATATTTAGACATGCAGAAAGGTGACTGATAAACTGAAAGCATAGTAAAAGAAACACAGGGAGAAATGGGAACAAAAATAAAAGTGAATTAAGTATCCATGAGCTGTGGGATAATGTTAAGACATCAGATGAAGTGTAACTGGAGTCAATAAAAGAAAGAAAGAAGAGTATGACTAACAAGTATTTTAAGAAATGATTTAACTCTGTGCCACCCTTTCCCACTAACATGCATTGCACATTTTCATGCTTTACCCATCCTAACATAGTTACATTGTAAGTATTGTTATCACATTGATATTTAATGTTATTATACCATGCCTATGGATGCATTGCTTAGAGGCCTTAAAGGAGTAAGACTAGAAGATCAGAGACAAATCATGTAGATCTTTTTGTCTCTGGCTAGTTCTCAGAAAAGCATGTCCACTACTGTATAGCAATATGGATAAATGATTTGTTCGAAGAGGTCATTGAGCTCCTGTCACTGATTCCTCCCTATCTTTACGCAAAGGCCTTTTGAAAAGGGCAATAATTTTGTCAGAGCTAGAAAGCATACTTGAGCCCTAATCTGGGCTACCCATTCTTCCAAATCTGTTTCAGAGACTGCTATTGGTGATTGCCCAATCAATAAGCAGCCTAGAATAATGTCTTCAAGATTTAGCCATTTGATAGCAGGTTAATTATTTCAGGCTCTTTATTCTCTCCAAGGGACATAATCCATCTCTACTCCTGGATGCTGCTGGCTTATTAGAATATTGGAATGACTCTTGAAGTTGCCGTTAGGATGCCAGCTTATGAGTAACATTTAGTACATTTGGGTGCCCTCTTTCAAGATGTAATATGTATTAGAAGGGAATTTATGCAGGTCTGGTTGCCTCAGAGCGGTATATGAATTTGAAAAGCAATTATGCCCATAGGAATGGCATTCCTACAATCACTTGCAATGACCCCCTTGAGTAATGAATCTTCCAAAATCTACTTTAGCCTCTATTGATCTAGAGACTCCTCTCGCCATGATACTTCTAGGAAAGGACATAGTTAGGATCTAATTGACTAGAACCTGTATCTAGTATTTCCTTTAGTTAATGTTCAAAGAATACAAAAACTTTAAATCTAATACTCTGTACATGCTCTTATCGTTTTAAAATTGTATTCTATTTACTTAACTACATATTATATTTTATGAGCTTTATTTGTTTCCCAGCTAATGAATGAAACTAAATTTCTCTTTTCAATAAAAAAACAAAGATCTGCCTAAATTCTATTTTTACCAGGAAAAATACTCACTGCTACAAGAATATAATTAAATAAAATACAAAACAAATATTTGAAAAATCCCATTTTTGAATTTTTATGTTTACTTTTAGTTACATTACCTAGCTCTTGATCTTGGCTATTTTTCTCACTCTTGAAAGAACCTACTACTCAGCTTTTATTCAGTTTAAACACTTTCCTAATATTTTTAGATAAGTTCAAATGGTAAAATTTTGGAAAAGTGATGAACAAAAGATATTATCTGGAGAAATAAACTCACTGAAGAAACTATTAAATGTTCCAAGTTTATAGAGTGTATCAAACAGTAGTGATAAGAAACTTCAAAGAAACTTACTTTTCTAATCACCTGACCCAACTTTAAGAAGACAATAACAGGAATCAGTAGACCCAGAAAAGCAAAGCAAGCCTACTTTGTCATGCAAATACAAAAATCATGGTTCTTTCTGATCAAATTAATTTACTTTTAATTTACTTGGGGGAGCTTACATGTAGTCATTAACACATACCTCTCTTACATGCAACTGTTTATTAAGTTGGTGATCTGTTCTAGATATATATATAGAGTAAGGAAAGACAGAAAACATGATTAATTTGGCATTCTTTAAACAATGAATGTGTATTAAATAATGTAAGACTGAGGGAGTTTCCATAAATAAAACACATATAACAACAAATACAGATAAAATGGTTTTATAATTTATTTTTAAATAATCCAAATATTTCAACTATTACATACCTCAATATTTTCTCATTTATAAATAAGGATTTACCACACTTTTCTCATTTATAAATAAGGATTTACACACTAAGATGTGTACCATCATCCTAGATGATACACAGATCATCTAACAAGTTCTTCCCCATTTGCTTGGTGTGAGTTGTACACCTATCACTTATGTCATGACCAATTGCATAGCTATTAATCAACGAGCATATTTTAAATAGATTAAAACATAACAGAATGACTACCAAGGAGGAAAAATACTAGTAATAATGTAATCAAATGGGAGACAGAATCTTTAATTTTATTCAACATAAAGTTTTATCAAATATGAGATCTTAATTTCTCTTTAATTTTAATATTATTTCTCTTTAAATTTACAGTAAACCAATACCATGGCTAACTTTCATCTAATAAAGCTTTTGTTAAATGCCCAATCATTTAAGTGCATTTCATAATAAATTCAGTAGTTTCAATAGTATCAAAATTTTTTCCCTCTATCACACAGGTATACATTTGTTTAGAAAGTCATATGCCTTGGATTTATATTTAGAGTAAAAGAACTGTTTTGACAACTGATTTTACATAAAAAAATAAATCAATGTTTTTTTCCACAGAACAAAAAATGTTTTTCAATATTTTTTATAAGGTTTGTTAATAACTTTCTTTAATAATTTCTGGCAAAAGTTACGAGATTATTTATTGACACTATCTCTTTTTACATGTTATATTTTGAATTCTAATAGTTGAAAAGTCTATCAAGATTGATAAGTTTGAAAGCTAACTTACAAAAATAAAAAAAATAATTTCTATATAGATTTTTCTCATAGTTTTCTAAAACTCATAAATCTTTACTGATTTGTTTGAGAGACAAATGTTTCTGATCGATACAAAACTTCCAATTTAGGAAAGTTAGATATGTGAAAGTCTTGCAAAGGCAAAGCTTAAAATATGATTGTTGTATCAGTGTTCTCCTTTACAAAAAAGAGCAATTCCCTAATTTGACCATATCCATTGTGCATGAACACTGGTCATAAATTATATCAACTAATTTTATTTTTAAATTTCCTTTCTCAGTTCTGTTGCTTTGGATCAACACACTGGCCTCTTCCTGCCAAAACAACAGAAAGGAAAATCAAATAGAGATATGATTTGTGAAAGATGAGAAAATAATGGTTGATCTGTATCACCAAATAGAAGTCAATTAGAAAAATAGCATGGACTTGAAAGTTATATTGTCCCTTTTATGAAATAAAATATGAAATTAATTTTCTTATACAATATCTAGTTCACAGTTTGTTAAACAGATTTTCATATGGGTTTCACTTAACACTGAATATGAATGAAGAACAATTTTGAAATAATGAAAATACATAAAAGACCCATTTAGTCACTTTGTTGAGATGTGAGAGTATGCATGTTTGTGTGTGGGTAAACACAAATTTAGCAGTTATCTTGCCTTTGGTTCAATTATCGTAATTAATAATCAGAATGACTGCCTTGATGTCAAAATTCTGGTACTAAGAAAATTGAATAGACTTAAAAATCAATATATAGACAAATTACATGTTTTTCTTGATAGCTGAATATGGGAATTATTTTGATATTACCAGATCACTTTGACTAATAAAATTCCATACACATACCAATATACAATTTAACTGGAGAACATAAAATAGTCATTTCAAATAAATGTTTAAATTTTTGGCTTTACTTTTTAAATTTTGCATAATTTCATATAAAAAAGTTCTATGAATAGTACAAAATAATAAAAGAAAGACCTGACATTTAAAGAGTACTTTTTTCCCATGTTTTCCCCATGACCCCCACACAATGTGCAGATATAATATACATTTACACCTAAATCCTTTGGAGTCTGTTTCCTAATAACAACGCACGCACTTAAGTACCTATATACATATAAAGCTACATATTTACCTATGTAATAAGGACATTAACAGTGAAAAATGTTTTTATCTAATTTAGAGATTTTTGAGATTTCTGTAAATGTGTTTTTGTGCCATTATTGATAGCAAAATTATATCCAATACCATGTATTGCATTCAATTGTCGTGTCTCTAATATTTCCTTTAAACTGGAACTAGTTTCATGTCATATTTATGACAATCGTATTTTTGAAAGGACAGCCATCTTGTGATGGTTCCTTTCATTCTTGCAAATGTTTTTTGCAATTTTTTCAATCAATGTCCAATCCTGAAGACATTCACTGAAATAATAGTCTTTTCACAAAGGCAATTTTTGTTTTTTCTCATTCTGGTTCACAATTGTTTTTTAAATTTCAATAGTTTCTATTATTTTCTTTATTGTTATTTTTTTTACTTTAGGATTAATTTGCTTTTCCCTTTAGAATATTTGCAAATTTACTTTTTGTAATATTTCTATTAATTTATTTTTTACTTTATTGCATGATTTATCTTTAAATCATCTGTAATCACAAAAAAACCTTAGTGATTTTACTATTTATTTATTTATTTAGGACTCTTTTATAGCTTATCAAGTGATTATTTTTGGAAAATACATTGTTTAACAAATATAAATTAGTTTAACATTGTTGACAGGGCTTTTTGAATCATTTGTGCCTTTCTGAGTAAGCCCATGAAATTATTCTAGCAGTTACTGATAGAAGTATGTTTACATCTCTGATGAGAGGTAAAATGTCACGACACAAACAAAAAGCATACATTGTTTATTTTCCTTTTAGTTTTGTCAACTATGCTCTATATATATGGAACTTACAGTTTTATTGATATACAAATTTAGAATTTAGAATTTTTATATCTTCTTGATAAACTTAATGTTTTAAAAACAGTGACACTTCTGTTTTTTGTTTTTTTTAAATTTTTTATTAAGGAATTATTGATATACACTCTTATGAAGGTTTCACATGAAAAACAATGTGGTTACTATATTAACCCGTATTATCAAGTCTCCAGCCATACCCCAATGCAGTCACTGTCCATTAGTGCAGCAAGATACCAGATTCACTGTTTGCCTTCTATGTGCTACAGTGTTTTCCCCGTGACCCCCACACAATGTGTACTAAACATAATACCCTTAAGTCCCCTTCTCCCTCCCTCCCCACTTGCCCTCCCACACCCCTCCCCTTTGGTAACCAGTAGTCCCTTCTTGTAGTCTGTGAGTCTGCTGCTATTTGATTCCTTCAGTTTTGCTTCATTGTAATACTCAACAAATGAGGGAAATCATTTGGCATGTGTCTTTGTCTGCCTGGCATTGATTTCATTTGAATCTTTCTCAGATGGTGTGTTCATAATTTTACTTTGAACAAGGTTTCTTTGGCGTTTCATATTTGTATATGACACCCTCTAGTGCCCAGAAGCTCTACTCTCTGGAGCTCTTCAGCCCCTGAAACAATGTTGTAGGTTGCAGGGGTGCATTATTGGTGCCTGTGGGGAGGAAAGAGCTGTTTCCTGCTTCCTGGCTGCTATGCCTTCCTCTGCTGCCATAACCAGTGGGCCGAGAACACTGGTATAAGCCTGTATTCTTTGCATTTGTAGTTGCTGTAGATGTGGTTTCCCTCTGGCTGGCCTAATGCCAGGATAGGGTTTGCCATTTTGCGAGCCAGGTGGGGCTGGCTTGGAGAAAGGCACAGTAGGCTGTGTATCACAGAGGGGGTCCTTGGAGCTGTGTAGGCCTCCACTCCCTCCCTGCTCCGTTTCTCTTCCTCCTACTGGTGAGCTGGTGTGGGGGAAGTGCTTGGGTCCCACCTGGCCACAGCTTTGGTACGTTACCCTGTTCCGAGAGGTCTGCTCTTTTCTCCAGGTGTATGCAGTCTGGCACAGCCCTCTTTCCTGTTGCTCTTTCAGGATTAGTTGTATTAATTACATTTTCGTATTATATGCATTTTTAGGAGGAAGCCTCTGTCTCACCTCTCATGTCGCCATCTTTATTCCAAATCAATACTTCTGTTTTAAATTTTACTTTACATAATTTACCACTATTTGTTTTTATTTACTTAGTATATCTTTTACAACCTTCAACTTTCAATATTTTTCTTTACATTTAGAATGTGCTCTAATACATTCCATGTAATATTCATTTATATTACATCTGGGTGACAGTCTTTTAGCATGAGAATAGTTAACCCAAAGATTGTTAAAATCTAACATTATTTTTTCTCCATATTTTCTATGCCAAGTTTTCTTCTATCTTTTGTATTGAGTAGGAACTTTTTATAGATTTTATTTATTGGTTAATATGTCAATTTCAAAACATGTATCTAATATAAAAGTTATTTTACTTATTCCTATGCACAATATGCAACATGGAACATTTTCATTGCATTTACATTTCCTGCTACATGGTGCTTTTGTCATACACATAACATTTTGTATTTAAATTCCATAATACATTTGTATTGCTGTTTTATTTAGCTGGTATATTCATTTTTCCTCCAAATTTAGCTTTGATTATGAGTTTGATTGTTTTTCTATCTATATCACTGAGCTTCCATCTGAAATAATTTTCCTTCAATAAGAATTCTTTTTTAGCTTTTTTTTAGTTAAATGCTATTGACAAATTATAAATTCTACTTTCCAGGAAAAATTTTCAGTATTCTTTTTTTAAATTAATGCATATCTTTCCTTTTAAATAGGGTTTCACTGGTTGTAGAATTCTATGCTGTCAGCAGTGCTTTTCAGAGTGTTAATGATACCATTCCATTATTTTCTTGCTTCCATTATTTCTGCTAAGATGTCAGATATATATTTCTGTCTTTAGACTAAGTTCTGTATCTTTTGCATATATCCTGCTTGGGACTTTTAATAATCCTTGAATCTGTGGTTTAATATCTATTATTAATTTTAGAAAAATTCTGGGTCTTGTCATTCTCTGTATTACTTCTGCACATTATTTTCTCTTCTCTTTGAGAGGCATAAATTACACATATACTAGACAATTTTACAATCCCCCCTATACTTCTTCATTGTTTTTTCTGTTTCCCAAAATCCTTGTGTTTTATTCTGGAAATTGTCTTTTGATCAATCTTCTAATTCAGCAATTATCTTTTCATCTGTTTCTAATATACTGCCATTCTCATTCTCTGATTCCTAATTTCAACTGTTGAGGTTTTATTTTTAGTTTTAGAATTTTTATTTCTTTTATTTTTATATTTTTAAGGTAAATGCCAAAATTCTACTCAACTTTTAATTATTGTGAATTTTAATACATTTATTTTAAATTTAGCATCTTATACCCTCACATATGTGAATCTTTTAGGGGTTACTTCCTATTATTGGACATTTTTCCTCTGGGTTTTCATTAATGTCCTATTTCTATTTTCAGTAACATTTTATACTGAATATTGCAAATAAAAATTATGGAGACTATATTATTTGCTAATAATACTAATTTCCTTCAATATTACTTTTTTTCTTTTTGAAAGATATAAGGCTATGGGGAAAATTGTTTTAATTAACATGATATTTGAGATAATTTAATGCTAGACAATGAAGGGAGGGGAGGCAGTCTTATCCTTGAGAGCTTTGAACTTCCATTTTTATTCAGCTCCAAATATGCAGAAACCTTCCTTCAAAATTTTCACCCTCTTATTCTCTAATTTTGGAATCAATAATTGCCTCTTGAGAAGTATATGACTTTGATCCTTTCTTTTTCTCCTGGATCTTGACTCCTAAAATCTTATTAATATCATAGTTCTCTGATGCTTTTAATCCAGTTCTTTTAATATTTTGTATAGCTTTAATATTTGATCACAGTCTCAGGACTTTCATTGAACAATTTAGCAACAGTGTAAAGTGGGACTCTCATGAAGCTTTTGAATAAATGTACTTTTCATATTTGCATTTTGTAATCATTATTTATAATATACAGTTAGGATATAAACATGCATAATACCTGGAGACCTAAAGTAAAAACTTCATAATTTCCTTCACTTCTTTGAACATAATTTCCAGGAACGTGAAACAATAAAACCTGGGAGCAATTTCATTTTAGCAAATATTTTTGAATGATCACTACTATGTTATAAATAATCTTTAAAATAATTTAAATATGCAATAGAAAGCTCTTCCTTAGTTTCATTACAAAGTCTAGGTGCTGAAATTTTTCCCAACCCTTCTTGAGATAATCATATTCAAAATATTTATTAATTACAATCTTAAGTAAAGAATATTTCGTCTGAAATTACCAATTTAATGTAATGTAATTAAAAATTGATGTAATTTTCTTAAAGGCCAAAGTAAGTTCAGTTTACAATAATTTTATAGTCATGCATAATCCATAATATAAAGAAAGATAATAGACCAATATAATTCTTCTTTAATGAAGTTCCTAAGGTGAAGACAATTTTATATTCAATACACTTCAAACATGTCACTTGCAAGTGTATGCCTTTTCCCAGATGTTTGAGTTATGTCTGGGAAGTTTTTAAATTACAGGTCTTCTACTTCACAAAGAATCAGTCAAATAAATATTCTGGGTTTACCTATGTGAGAGCATGTGTATGCATATTTATTTTCAGAAGTACATTTCTTCCTTGTAATTATTTGTTAAGTGGTCAGTTTAAAAAGATACATCATTATTATTATCTCTCAACTACAAAATAATTTGTTTTTGATATGAAAGAGGTATAGTCTTTTCTTGCAATGAGTAATTTATGAAAGTGAAGAAAATAGTAAGCAAACAAATATTCATTATTCAATAATACAATAATTTCCACATTTATTTGTACTGTGTTCCATCATTCCTGCTTTTGTTGTAAAAAATATCAGGGCATATATATATATATGAACTTGGAACATAGATTAGCTTAAAAATCAAGATACTGATATTTATTTGAATTATCTTATTTTCAAATTCCCATACATTTCTGGGTCTTTTTCCATTTTTGGTTCATGATCTTCTAGTTGTAGAACACATCAGTAGAGAGAAAAAATTCTACTTGTGTTTCTAAAAATTTTCTTTATAAATAAAATCAAAGTCAACGCAAATTTAACCAGAAACATTGTCTATACATTTTAGATAGTAAAATTTTGCTTGTGTCTCCTTCCCAAGAACAACATATTCTAAAATAAGATTCTAGTAAACTGTTTGCTTAAATAAGTAAGGTATATAGAGAAAATCAAGTTATCCACAGTCTAATTAAATCATTTTAAAAGAAACTGAAATTCACATGGAAAATATATGGAGGCCAACTGTGCCAAGTTTTATGAATAAAAACAAACATGTTCTTTTATAGCAGATACACATGGTGCCACTTAGTCAAGTATTTATAGGTAAATATGAGAATAATCTTTTTTGGACAGAGCATTTCCTAAATAAATTAAGTTTAATATTTTCATATTATTGGTTAAGAAGCTATTTTCCCTAATATATTATTAAAGTTTTTAATGCCAAATTGATACAAAATTTAATACCTTGACTATACTGTATGCAGCTTTACACTTCAGAGATTTTATCCCATAGTGTTTAATTATTTTCAAAAACAGGAGTCAGAAAAAACATTAAATGTATGTATGAATCCCATGATATTTTGTACCAATAGAAAATTGGTACAACTTCTACTTGAAAATGGGAAAATTAACACACTTCTGAAACCTCAGTATAATGACTGGAATGGGATATTTTTGATGATTCATGAAATACAAGAATAAAGGCTGTAGATGAGCAAAATGTAACCATAAGAGATATACATACAAAGAGAAGATCTCCAAAAACAACTTACAATGGACGTGTGTTAACTGGCATATTGGACCTGAGAAACCAAAACCTAAATGCCTTATAGGAGTGAACAGTAGACAGCCTAGAAATAAGTGGAATACAACAGAACTCTGGAAGATTTCAATAATTTCAGGTACTGTATCCATTTGAAGACCTGTGTATAGGTTTATCTGCAAACAAGCTTTGCATGATTTAAAGTGTGCAGATAAAACAAATACAGCCTCTTCCCCTACCTGCTCCAACTCTGGAGTTTTCCCTTTGCAGGTCTTCCGTCAGAGATACATTAGCTTAAGCATATTGGAACTCACTGAAGACTGGGGAGCTCCATAGGATATAAGGGAGTTACATGAAAGTCTGGGTGTTCAATTGTTCCAATATCTTTCACTTGGTTATCAGGAAACACAAAATCAGCCTCCTATCTCTTTCCCTCGTACTCCAGCGTCACCTTACTACCACCAGCAAGAAGACAAAGATCCCTCCCTGGTCCAGTATACCAACTACTGCGACTCCCAGAGTGCAGCCGCTGAATATCTGCCCAACATCTGAAGAGCAAGTTCTATAGTCAGTAAATCCCACCCATGGTCACAAATCCCCAGCAACCTTTTTAGTGGTTCATTCTTAAATATGAAAAATATTGCCAAGTATAACCAGACATTTGGGGAAATCTTTTGATATGAAAAACAAACCAAAGCATGCATCAGTTAACAGACAACCAAAAAATAAAAATGAAAGGAAACTAAAAGGAAATAAAAAATACAAAATAGTACATGTAGCAGGGGAAAAACCCTGCAAAAATCTGATAATCAGTATCCTAAGAAAGGTAAATAAAAGGAAATAATACTGTCATGAAAAAACAGAACAATATACTATATAAATGGAAGACTTGGAGAATAGAAAAGGCTCCATGATATAATTTTCAGAAAGTAGGGCACAGGGGAATATAGGGAAATTAAAACAGAAAAAGATAAAATTTTTAGAGAACTCACTAATCAGTAAAAAAAGCAACAGAATGTTAGAGGAATGGAGGGAGAAAATGATCAAAGAATTAATACAAGAATATTTCCCAGAATTAGAGGACATAGCTATACAGATAAAAAGTACCTGGGAAAATAGATAAGGAGAAGATTCATGCCTACACATATTATTGCCATTTTTTAAGAACACAAATTAAAAATTCTAGAAGGTTTTGAGGTGGGTTTAGGAAAGAAAAGTTCACACAGAAAAGATCAGAAGTGACTAGGACTGCTACTGATAGATGATACTGTTATACCAAAATAAAGCTTTTTTATAGAAATACATCACAGTATAAATTTCTGATATGAAAAGAAATTATACAGTCGGTTTGGCAAGTATGCTTAAATAAATAAAATGTATTATCCCATTTGAATGTCACAAGAGATTTCTTCATTTTGCTATGTATTTTTGTGGTTGCTTATAATAAGAGTTTGCAGTGGTGGTATGAGGCAATACTATACTCCCAGTAATATGGTACTATATTTGAATTTAATTTAAATTTTATGGCTGTGCTTTATAATAATTTTTAAAATCAGTTATTTTTACAGGGTTCAAAACCCAAGCTACTGTTCTCTATCCCATGTCTCACTTCCTCTCAATTTCCTCTTCACAGAAACAAACATTTTTAATTCATTCATTAATTTATTTTATTTTATTCTGTATTTTAATGGCATTATATTTGCTATTCTTTTGCCTGTTTTAAAGTTTGAGATATTATCAATTTGCTTTCTATCACAGAATTTGAGGATTTAGCTCTCTTACCATACACAAGTCTCCCTCTCTCAACCAACACCCAACAAAATGTATATCGACATTCTTTTCTTTCCACGATTCCCCATTACTATCATAGAATTTTAGTTTGAAGCAATATTCAATGTTTTGAATTTTTCAAAAAAATATACATTTTTCAAAACTGACGCATAGAGTATTTCTTTTCTAATGTAAAGTTGTTTTCCCTGGGAATTCATATATTCTAAGATTTCTCATACAAAATATAATTTCACACTCAAATTCTGAAATGAAATTAAAATTGTGTCTTCAATAATTAACAAGCACAGAATAACATTTCATTTTTAATGAATATGTATCTTTTCCCCCTCAATCCTCCTGCCTTCATCACTATTTACACTCGAAATCTACATTCCAGCTTTAGAAGACTGTTGACCTTCACTGACCCTGGCAATTCCATTCCTTCTCTTCTAAGGTCAGCCCCCTTTCCATACTCTCAGGTTTCCTTTCATCTTTGTTTATCCCATTATTTTATTTTATGTAGTTATTTCCAGTAATTAGGAGAGTAGATGTTTTGAGGGAGCCCTTCTGATGTTTTTGGGTTTTTTTCCCTCTCAAGTGACAGTTGTCGGCTATAGCTATCTCAGTTGAAAGGCTTTTATATTTACTACATGTTTTTGTTTCATTGTCAGAAATAATTCTTGATAAATATGGAATGACTTGTTTTGGTCAGATCAAGTAATGGAGATACATAAATAACAAATCTATGAATTTTTAGGTATAAAATTAAGGAAAAAAGTAGTTTTGCTTAACTTAATGTTTAGTGAAAGACTTATTTCTTAATTATGAATTTTCACTTATAGGATGTAACTATATGATCAGTTCTGAGATTATCCACACTTCCTGCTAAAAAATAATGAAAACACTTCTCCAAGCTTCCTGGTAATCTACCAGCCCAGGAAAATTATTCCATTACTTTTAGTTAAAATAATATCTAAGTTTTCAATTCAATTATTATTTGTAAGCACCTACTATAAGATTTTTAGATACTCCTCTGGTCAATTAATACATACAGATTTTTAAATTCATAATCTCTGTCACACAGAGATGAAGGTACTTTGTGTCTAGAATTCAAGTATAATTAAGGCACATGATGATGTTGGCAATAATGCAAAGAGGCTTTGTAATGAAAGGAACTGAAGGTAAGAAATATTTTATGAGAATAGTTCATGTTTGAGTTTTTAGTTAGCAAATGAGGATTTCCTGGAGAGAAAGTAAAACATCCTGAAAAAAAGATGAATTGCATGTATGTGCTTTTTACCATTTTTGTAGATGGAGATTAGTTAAGAGCTCATTTTATCTTATCCCAGATGTCTTTTAATCAAATATATTGTATTTTACTTGTTGCACATCATGGCATGTAGATGCAACAGCAAGTGTGTGTGTTCATATACATTGTGTGCATGTATGAATGCTGCCCTGTTTCCTTTTTCTATTTTCTTTGAAGTCATGGAAATCTTTGATCTCTTTCTCTGCTTCCTTGTCATGTATTTGCCTTTTGTTGTACACTCTGCACTTTCGCATTTCCTTTATCTCTACCTTATCTTTCCTTTCTAATAGCTTCTACATTTTCTCCTTGTTCTTTTAAAGTCCTGTGCGGCCTAGCAGTTCACCACCAAGGGTAATCTCAGTGCTGCAGAGGAAATAGGGTTGAAGGGGAGTAAGCGAAGTCACCACGCTGGATGACTGGTGTAAAACGCCATAAGAAATCTTACTGTATTTTCTGTTGGAGGTACTTTTCAGTTAAGGTTTTCTCATTCAGGGGAGAGTTTGATTCAAAAATGAAGAACATCAGGAAACAATTTCTCGGTGGTGTAATCTGGTGAACACTCTTCCCCTACTACTCCAGTTTGGCTGTCTCATTTTCAAGAACAGACTGGTCTGTAGAAAATAAGAACCACATGCTAATCTGCTTCCTACATTTCATCTCTCCATTTTCTGCTCTTAAAACGTCAGCATTGGACCATTAGTTTGCCTTCATTTTTTCTATTGCTCCCCACACACCTGGGCCTTACCACTTAAGACAGAGAATTTTAGAGAGGCTATCATGTGACACTTTATTCCAGATAATATTTTTATCTCCAAAGTCTAAAAAAGTTTACTTCAAAGTGTGCCAGTCTTTGTTTTGGACCACAGTACACCATATTTGACAGATATTCTTTATTATTTTGGGTGTGAAGGTGGAGTTTTCTTTATTGGTGCAATTGCAGAACCTAACATGTCTTGCATATGATAGCATTCAATAATATGTGTACATGGGTGAGCTGATGGATGAATATTTTTTCACTACAAAGAAAAATTAATAAAATATCCATCATTGTGAAAATTACTATTTCAAGTAGATCTAATATTGTAGTTTTTTATTGTGATATATAGATACTTAAGACATTTTAACAATAAAATTTCTGGAAATGATGAAAACATTATTCAGAGTAGGAGAACAAGGGAGAGCAGAAGTAAGAGGATAAGGAGGGTACTGAGAAGGAGCACAGGTAGCAGAAGGAAGAGAGGAAGAAGAAGGATAGGGAGCAAAGAAGAAGTATTAATTGCCACATATAGGTGGATGTCTACAGGATTGAACATGCTTTGCAAATAACTAAGTGCCAACATCCAGAATTGGTTCTGTGAATTTTGTTTCTTCTTCTTTCACTAAGTTTTACATGTCGCTGTATGCCCTCTAAAGCAAGAGGACCAATGAGCGGCCCAAGCCTCCCCATGCAGAAGATAGAATGTCTTAGGCAACAGCAGAAAAGCCACATTTGATTCATTTGTCAAATCCAGAATACATCGTGGTATTCAGATGATGTGGTGCTGTGATTGTACTTGAAGCTAATATAAAATTGTATTTCAACTATACTTCAGTTAAAAAAAAATGCATGTTTGGATCAAAGGACTATCCCCAGAGCTAATGTGTTATTAATCCTTCATATATTTCTGTTGGAGTTTATTTACAAATAATATGTATTGGAAGTCTGTGGCTGACCAAAAAAGAATTCACTCCCTTCAAGTATATTAATAGTCTGAATAATGTGCAGCCTTTATGATTGTGAAAGTATTTTTAGTACTCTCAAGCTAGGAACCATGCTTGTCAATCACTTCCTAGTAGGGTCCCTTCATATGCTGGGAGGAGGCTGCTGACTAAGTTTCATTAGAGGCCCCAGAGTACTGTAGCCTGGTGCTTATCTTGTATGGCTGCCCAAAGTAGTGACAGGAAAGGGATTTCTATAGCCTTCAGTGGTTGTCACTGCCAGCAGGAAACATTGAATCCCTAGGATAAAGAAAGTGATATTGCTGGAAAAGATGTTAAGACTGAACTAAACTTTATAGCATTAAGAAAGAACCACTTTTTATTTCATTCTGAGTTCTAAGAAAAATAATTATTTCTATAATCCACAAGTATGTAATTTACCTTTATCTAAACAGATAATTAACCAGACCATATTACCAGGAAATATGTTTCCAATATGAATTTCTAAAAGGCTAGATCACAGCACTTTCATTCAGAGATGTAATAACCACCTGAATAATCACAACACAAGATGGTTATCACTATTATTATAACTTACAGTTAATTGCTTTCTGTTGGGAAGTTAATGTCACTAAGTTCTTAAGAAAGAATCGACAGGCAAGAGTGCTTTTTTTGAAAGGATGTGTTTCACTTTAAAAAAATCTGAGAACTTCTGAAAAAAGATTTATTATAGTAAAAAAATAAACTAAGAAATCAAACATATATGGAGTGAACAAAAGACTTAGAAACCCTCCTCCAAGTAGTATATATAATAGATGGTTTAAAATGCATTTTTAATTAATATTCAATATATTTTTGTTATCTAATCATTAAAATAAAAATGGGATTTCTTCTTATTTCCAGAAAACATTTAGTACATATGGAAATATTGGGATATTTTGAATGATGACTATATATGAATGAGTCATTTACCTTAATTTTAAAACAGGTTAAAGTCTATGAGGTGTTTGGTTTTTCTGGGTTAAGAGCATTTTTCTGAGTGTTAGCATAATCATATTTTCCTCTAGTTAAGCCGGCATCTGTTGTAACTCTAACACACCCTAGGGCATTTTAAACAACAGATCACAGCAAAGGATGATGATTGTTTTTGATACCTGCTGTGACACAATATTTCTTCTTGGGAATCAGTAGTGCTGATTTTTAAAAATTTGTCCTGTGTGAACTGGAAATAAGAGAGATATGTCATTGTAAGATTTGAGACATTACTGGTTAATTATTGGCTAATAATAATATTATCCTTTTCCAGGAAGGATAACTTACAGAGTATAATATGAGAGATTGTTAGTAAAACATATTTTCTCAACTTTACTGAAACTTCCCCCTTAACAGAGACAGAACATTTCCTTCAATCACTTCAGCCAACCTCCTGAACCTCCTGATTGATTTCTGGTTGTAATCAGTCCCTCCCACCTTGGCACCAGGTGACTACCAATGTACTTTTTTAAGCAGTAAGTTGGTACTGCCAGTTCTACAACTTCAAATACATGGCACAATACATTATGGACTATATGTTTGCTTTTTCCACACAATAATATTTTAGAGATCTACCCATGTTGATCCTTGTATCGATTATTAATGATTTCATTTAGTCTTGGATCATATTTTCCATTAGTAATTGGAAAGCATTCAAATGTTTTCATTTTCATTTCATTTGTACATTCAAAATGCTTGCTTTCAAATTACTTATTTTAAGTCTGTCTCTTATATTCAACATCAGAGTCACCTGGTTCAAGGCTCTGATAACAGATTTTTAGTTCTTGGCTATGTGCCATATTTTCCTGTTTTTTCCCATGTTGCGTTATTTTTTATTTTGTTCAAGGCATTGTTGAAGACCACCAGGGTTGTTATCTTTTTCTGAAGAGTGTTGATTTTTCAAGACATTAAAAACTAGCGAGTTGAACTTGCATTTAGGTTCTGTTTTTTATATCTCTGTCGAAGTTGTTTCCAAAGTCTCTCTTAGTGCAGGATTCAACCTTCAACTTTTTTCTTCCCTCTGGATTTACAAGCTTCCTTTCAGACTTATAATAGTAATCCATCCAAGATTTAACACACAGTCTTTGCTGCCAAGATGCAACATGTTTTTTTGTCACAGCTGAATACTGGGGGTAGTAATGTGTACGTTATGGTAGTCAGGAAACCCAACATGTCCACAGCAGTGCTGGACATCTTGTGTTCTAATGTTGACATCTAATGTTCATCTGTTCTGTTTCCAATCTCATGGCAACTTCCCTCTGGTAAGCTTCACGTGATGCTGCCCTGGGCTTGCCCTGTCCTTACTTTGGTCAAGGTTTCTGAGGGAATCCCCACACAGGCTTTTGGGGTTTCTGTCTGGGCAGCGCCGTCCTCTCTTGCGTTCTACTCTGCTGAGTTAAGCTACTTGGCCCATCCTGAAATCTGACCCTTATCTCTTCAGCTCAGAGGGACCCCACAATCTCCTTGGACTAGAGCTTGCCATGCCAGTCAGGAAATGGGACATAGAGAGCTGGAGTGACTTGTGGGCTTGCTGATGGGTTTTCTTTGTTTTTTGTCATTGCAGTTTGCACTACTGGATGCTGACAAAGCACTTACCTCATATTTTAACTGCTATATTTTGCCTAGATTTATGGTTAATTATAGAATCAATAAAAATCTAACATTAGTTACTCTTTCATCACCGGAGCAGGAGTCCATTCAAACATATTTTTAATTGTATCATTTCCCACAATATTACACAACAAATTTGGAAATTATTCATTAAGTATGACATTAGAGAATTGTGCATCTTTTTCCTCAAGCGGACTCAAATTTTGATATATCTTATATATATCCTTACATGAGGTTCTAAGATTTTTACTGTGAGTAATTGTCTGAAACAAAGAGAATGTTATAAGACTCTAGATATTTTGCTTGGAAGCAAATCATAATGAATATATCTTTGATATATACATTAATAGCTGGCTCAGTCTGCGCTATGAAAATAATTGGGTGGTGAAACTATTTCAAACTTGATTGTAAATATGAGCAATTGCATACATTCATTCAAAAATATATCTAGAATGGTATAGTTTTATAAATATATATATATATATATATGTTTTATGTAAAACTCAATAAAGAACTGTGAACTACACATTAAAAACATTTGTTGCAACTTAAAAATGTTTTTACCAACTTTCCAAAAAGAAAGAGAAAAAGAACAGAATTGCTCCCTAAGAGAATCCCTTTCATTTAGCTGTTATTATTAAATAATATCAATTATGTACTATCCCTTGAAATTACTAAGTATAACACAAATGCTATTTATTACATCTATTTGTGGATTATTAAATAATTTCAAAGTAACAACAGTAATAACAAGAGTAGTACCAAAGCAGTTGGATAAAGACTCCAATTTAATGTCATTACAGCCTAAAGAAATAGGACTAAAAACAATGCCAGAGATTCTGTAATTAGTACTTACATGATAATAATTTTAACTTTATTTGGAAATAAGGTATCTCCTCCCCTAAATCTTAGTCATATTATAGTTTTAAATTACCATGGTATGTATACTCCACTTCCTAAACATTCCATTTTTAAGGATATAAATTAAACAACACAGACGCAGTATAATGAATGATCCATTTTTCCTGAAGCAGTTAAATCAGAATTAATGCTTTAATTCAAAGACAGTGTTTTTCATCATTTGCTTTGAATTTGTGAAATGTCTAAAACCAGAGTCTTCTAGGTAATGTGCCATATACAGTGATGTAAAAGGTCTGCATTATATGCCAGATATGGTAAAACATTGATGTCTTCAATCCTGGATCTTTGATCAATCAAGCTTAGTTAACTAAATATTGTCATTATATGAAGATGGAGTTCTGTCTTTCACACTTATTTATAATTCATTCAGTTTTATGCATTGAATGATAAAAAGCTGCAATGCCGTATTTTTCTACATTAATACAGAAATGGCACAGTATCATTTATTTTAAAAAAAGACAGTTTTCCCTAATAAATCTCTTTCTACCCTTATCAAACTTATGTCCAGATATGTCTGAGGTTCTTTCTTAAGGTCTCTGTGCTTCTATTTATGTCTGTGTCTAACCCAATATTATTTTTAATTACTATAATTTGAATAAATCTTATGTCTGATATAATGGGACCAGAAGGAACCATATCTAGATTTAATGGAGAGGACTGAATGTCACTCATAAGGAATATATTTTCAAGTGGAGAAAGTAACTAGGTCTCTGAGATTGTATTTTTTGGTAGAGATAACTGTAGTTAATGTAGCAAAGAAAGTTGCAGGTGAACATGTGCTTGGCCAAAGAGGTAGAATATTCTAGAGGCTGCTTATTTCCACAATATTTGTTTCTTCTCTGTTTTGCTGTCTCTTTCTCTCACCTTGTCTCACTCTATCTATTTCAATACCATTCATAGTACTGAAAGCCCTGATCCTCATCAGGACACACAATTAAGGACTCAGATTCAATTATATACTTCCCAATCACCCATGGAACAATTGTGGCCATATTTATATTTTTTAGCTAATAGTTTGCAAGTACAACATTCAGAACACGTTCTTAAAAAATGACATGATATACTTCCTCATCACATCTTGTATCCTGTTGAATAAAATAGTAGACCTAATGTCTGTAGCTCTGTACACTATCTTAGTGAATAAGATCACTTTGGGAATGGAAATCATAAATGACAGAAGAAAGAATGAATGTACCTTGAACTCTAACAACAGAACCTAGAATGACTATTAGAGGGCTTCATGTACTTCAAAGGAAAATATCTTTTTAAAATCTACTGTAGTTTGAACAATTGAGCTACTAACTTCTATAATTCATTCCAACTAATTTGGTTGACCATAGGGAGTTGGGTTACAATTTGTTTTCTTAGTATTCAAAATAACTACATTGAATGTCTAATGAAGCATGATAAGAAAAATGGTGGGGACTATGTATCATCTAAAACAATCAAAATTGAATAATTTGTTTCAGGAAAATTAAAGCATAACTTTGAAAGGTACAAAATAATTCCATACAAAGAATTATAGTTACATGTACACAAATATGATAAATAATGTAAATAGGAATGCATGACATTCCAAATAAACTTCTAGCAGGAAGAACAAAGAAATTTTAAGTGTATTTCAAAGGCTACAATGATTTTAAATTAAAATACTGTATATAAACCTTTATGGAAAAAGGATACAATCATAAAATCAATTGCTTTTTTATCTAAGTGTGATATCACAACTGCATGATAATGGGTTTAATAGTGTATTCAAAATACTATGAACTTCTTCAGTTTCCAAGGCAACAAATTTTTTCCTTTTCTATTCAAAGTGTAAAGGCTTTGGGTAAATTAAAGATTCTGTCATACTACTTTCATTTAAGGATCAAAAAAAAAAGGAAATTGATTTAACATTGTAACATTCTACCAAAAATGAATAAACAAAATTTTAATTTTTCCAATTCATATTTCATGTAGAACCTTTAAACTACATACACATATCCAGAATTTAAAAAAACAAAAGAAAATTACCTTCAACTAATTATGCAAATAAAGCAAAAAATTAAAAAACAAATCACAAAAAACATTTTCTGTAATTTTCATCTCTTTTTGAATTCATAGTTTATAGTAAAGCAGCCCTGTAAATCAGAAACTGTTCAGACAACTCCATTTGCAAAGTAGTCATGTTCACTGAGGAGATTGTACATTTTCCATAATTTTCTCACATTTTATTGCTGGATATTTAGGCAATTTGAGCCTATCTCACCAGTATTCAAGTTCTTGGATTTCCTCTTAAGATCTATGATAAATTTGTTCTGAATTTCTTAGTTTTACCCCAAGTAATTAAAAGGTCCCCTTTACTCATGAATCACATTCTACTCTTCCGAAGAACTAAAAATGTCACAGAATTGAGGTTCTCTTAGAAAATTAGAGATGAATAATCAGAGCCCCAAGCTTTGCACATTGAAAGAATATCTGGAAATGAATGATAGCTATGGTATCCTTGAGAGGTTGGGCACACAAATCCACATGCCATCAGATGATTAGTAGAATAATCTAGAGCTCCTATGAATTCAGAATTATACTGAAAACCTTTTAAGTAAACCAAGATTCTAAGTATGGCCTAGGTGGGGATTTTTTCATTATTAGGTAAAAATAGACTTAGTACTTTAAGTACCTACAAAATTTACCAGACTTTTAAAAAATTTCCCCTTCCAAAAAAATTAAATTATATATATGTATATAATATATATGTGTACATATATGTGTATATACATACATATAACTCTCTTTGCAAACCAAGTTAGCCTACAACAGTTATAAATATACAACATATATTTGTTTATACATATGCATTTTGTGTATGTGAACATATTTATGGTACTTATACATATTAAAAATATTTATGTAAATTTGTGTGTCTATGTGTGTACAGAAGATCTAGGATCCTTGGGTCAGAGACAGAGACAAAGGCCATTTGCTACTCACAAATAATATTAAATATAACAATATACTGTGTCAGTTTCTTAAGTATCAGTGTCCCCACTGGGTGAGTTGGTGAGGCTACATGCCACCTGCACATGCAGTGGGTGTGATATAGAAGAGCAAGCCCAGACTAGGAAACACGGATTTTACACAGGACAGCCGTTGACCTGCTAGCAAAGAGAGAGAGAAAGAGAAACTTGTCTTTACTCTGGAATACAAGAACATCTTCAGAAAGGGAAATGCTACTTTACTAAAGCATTACCTTCAGAAGGGGAAATGTTTTTGAGGAGGGAGATAATGCCTCTGTGCTATAAAAAAGCTGCCCTCTCTGGTGTGAAGGCAGATACTGTCTGTATTTTCAAAGAATATTTTCTATTCATTTGCTATGCATAGCAAAGTTCTATGGCTTAAAGATAAATTGAATGTGTTTATTCATGACAGCATAGTCTAGTGAAGGGAATATATTTTTGTAAATATATAAATATCCTGGCCAGATTATCAGTGTCATTTCTCAGAAGATCTAGACTGTTTGAATATAAGATGCTCATGGAAAATTATGTGTCTCAACAGAATTGTGATATTTAAATAGGTTGCATCCACAGCAGCTACTTTTATATAAAAATACCTATAGAGAATTATTAAAAGTAATTTCCTAGAAAGTTAAATAATAATAATAACAGGAAGTTTTGAGAATTCTGAATCCGTATTTTCAAATAACTAGAAACATTCTATCTTAGTCTTACCTAGACTACTTACTGAAAGTTTATTCTAAATTTGCAATCTATGCTGGAAACAGCTCTAAGAATTCTCAATTCTTAATACCTGAAAGACAGATAACAGAATAATTCCTCTATAAAATTCTTATCTATTTCCTCCTCTTCCCATTCCAACCTTTTCCATAGTAGCTTGGGAAGTAATTGTTGTTTTAAGAAAATTACATAAATATCACAATCTATACAATAACAGTAGCAATTCCAGTTACAATACAAAGTATCTAATAAGGGATACCAGGATATTCCCCCAGGGAAAACAAACTGATTATTTACTTGATCCAAAGCTAATAGTTCCTTGAAATAAACGGTACCATATCTAAGCAAGAGAAGTTGGCATGAACTAGCCCATCACAGTAAAATATGGTTACATAAAAATGACCATTTTAAGAATTTACCATTTAAAACTTCCAAAAGAAGAAAGCCATTCAGTTGATCAATTTTAGTGTATAAAAATTTTTAAATGTTATTATGGGAATAGGTTAGAGTTTTATTTTTAAAAATCTGATTTTATGGGATTTTTAGAAATCCAACTAACATCAAATACTTGATGTTTTTGACAACATACTGACAATTGGTTTCTCAGGACTTCTCTGATCTCTCAGATAATCTATTTTGTTTAAGATAATTATGAAAGTTTTCAGTGACATGTTAGCTCATATTCTAAATGGCTATTTTATAGTGGTAAAGTACAGACAAATAAAACTTACTATAGTAACCATTTTAAAGTGTCCAATACAGTGGCATTTAGTACACTCACAATATTTTGCAATTATGCAGCTATCCAGTTCCAGAACATTTCCTCTCCCTCCAAGAAAACCCTACAGCCATTAAACAGCCATTCCCCTTTACCCGCTCCTCCCAATCCCTGACGATAACTAATCTGCTTTCTCTGTTTCTGTACTTACCTATTTTGGAAATTTTGTATACATAGAATCATACAATTTGTGGCATTTTGTGTCTGACTTTTTTGATAAAAGTATACTTTCAAGGTTCCTCTATGTTCTAAGATGTATGAGTACTTCATTTTTTTATGAGTAAATAGTATTTTACAGAGAGACTACATTTTATTAATCTGTTCATCAGTTGACAGGTCTTGGAGTTGTTTCCACCTTTTGGCTTTTGTAAATAGTGCTGCTATAAACATTAATAAACAAGTTTATATTTGAACACCTGTTTGCAAATCTTTTGGATATATTCTTAGGAATAGAATTGCTATCATATGGTAATTATATGTTCTTTTTGAGGAACTGCCAAACTGTTTTTCACAGCAGTTATATATCATTCTATATTCTCACCAGCAATATATGAGGGTTCCAATTTTCCAAATTCACTATATCCTTGCAAACATTTGTTATTTTCTGTTTTTAAGAATCAGTGTAGTCATCTTTGTGGTGTAAAATGGCATCTCCTTGTGATTTTTGAGATATATTTCCATAAACGGTAATAAAAATTGATCCATAAATGGATATAGTTTTTAACTATTGGTCTTCTATCTGACCTTTAGTGCCACAGAGAATGTTAATTATACAGACAAATTTTAAGGCTCCCTTTCCAGTAGCCATTGCTTTGGGGTTCTAGGCAACCTAATTTTAGACAAGCTTCTTTTTAGAATACAGGAGACTTATTGTTATCATGAAACCCACCTGTAAATTCTGGGTTTAACTAGGCTGCTACTAGCACAGATCTAGTTCTGAAATCTATTCTCTGAATAAAACGTATATAATAAAAAAAAAAGTATTGTCTCTCCTTGCAAAAGTCACATTTCTCCCCAATTTTAGCATGTCCTGATCTGTGGAATTTTAGGAAAAGTCACCTTACCCTCTTGTCACTGCCATATTAATAATGACCACGGGAAATTCAAGAGGTCTCCCCACAACCATCTCTTCCTTTGAGCTTTCAGAACTTCATGATATTCAGTTCAACATTTTAGTGCTCACATCTCTCTTCCAAGTTCAGTATTAATTGGCCAAATGCTCAGATGACAAATACTGTACATCATCTAAAGCACAAGTGAAGTGTCAGGCAATAAATATTCCAGGCTTTTTGGGCTTTTGGCTCAATATACAATTGACTCAGTGATTCAAAAATACCATTATGGTGTAAAAACATCCATTGATAATAAATAAAAAATGAGGGTAACTGTTTTCCAGTAAAATTTTATTTACAAAAAGAGACTGTGGAATAAATTTGTCTCACAAACCATAATTTCAGCCTTAATTAATTAAAAGTATAAATTATCATTAGGTGACTGCTATAAAAAAGTAGGTGTTCAAGCATTTTTGTCCAAGAAAAATATGTAGGCCACATACGTAAATTTAACTTTTCACAAAGACTCATACAAAAAGAACCAGGTAAAACCAACTTTCATAATAGCATTTATTTAATACCATAAATTCTAAATACTATTTTAACACATAATCAAGATGCTACTATTGATATTTAACATCCTTTCATACAAGACTTTAAAATTCAATGTATATCACATTTCAATAAGAACACAAATTTTCATCAGATACTTGATTTGTATTTAAATATAAAATTTACAGTTGAAAATTACATACATATACCAGTATAGTTACAAATACACTTAGAAATTTTCTAAGAATTGAATCAAGTAACACAACATTTTCCTTTAGTGATCCATGTTCAAAAGGATGGTTCATCTTTTTTATAAGAATTGATTTAACTTTGAAGCAAAAGCATGTCATTCTGAAAGCTTCTTCTATCTACATTAGGGGAATTCATTAACTATTATGTCAATTCAGTATTACTAACATAAAATTTCAAAGATATTGAACAAATTGAAAAGAAAGTACAAATTTATCAATATCAACAAAGCATTATTTAAGTGTTCTTGTATTTTTACAGCTATTGTACTTATTACTATAGGTTATAATTACTATCGTCCGCTGATTGATTGATGTCAGAAAAAGGGCACAGTTGTTTTATTTATATTATTAGAGCTCAATTTCAACACAAATTCTTATACTTGTTTAGCAAGTTTGCTTCATCAAGATGCAAACTATGCAGTTGCACAGTTCTCACATTTAGAAGGGCCCTGCTTTATGTAATACTACTGTCAATGTCTTAAAATTCTCAATAATTTTTAGCAAGTGGTCCCACATTTTCATTTTACATTGGACATTGCAAACTATGTATCTGGTCTTGTCTAAATAAGTAAAAAATAAAAGGTACTTTTCCTTGGACTTTAAACTAGGCTTGCATATGTGCAGTGTGATAGGAAGAAATATAAATAAGTTTTGTCCCTCATTACTGAATATTTCAGAAGCGTTCTTTTTTTCAGGAAAATCAAGAACGGAGTTAACATCACAGCAATATTCTCTTACAAGGCCACCAATGAACTCTGGCAAAGAACATATATAATTCATTCTCTTCTATTTATTTCAACAGTTACATAAATTTGTGATGCTTCATAGCTTCTGCATAGATAGTCTGAATGTTGTTAACAGTTATATTCTTACATTTTCTATCTGCTTCAAAAACAGTATAATTCTTTTCAGTATGTGCCATAGATTGGAGTAAGAGAATAAGATAACTATCATTTGCTTGTTTTAAAGTTCCAATAAATTCAGATTATTTAAACTTAGATAACTTGAGCATTGGCTATCATAAGAACTAATTTTTCTGTATTTAGTAAAGATTCTCTTTTTTTGCAAAAATGATAGAATTTGAGATATCTATGAAATAACTATTTGAAACTAAAAAAGAATACTTGCTATTTAAATGTTTTGAGTCAATTGGTCATAAATATTGTTGGGAAGATTTCATACTGCATAAGTAATTGGTGACTGAAGTGAATATCTTTCACTTTGTTAAAATATATATTTAAAAAATTTTTAATGTATAATTGTGTTACAAAATTTCTGTAAAAGGAATTAATTATTTTATTATCTTCCTATCCAAAGATAGTTTTCATTTTGTGTAAGTACTGAGTCATTTGATAGCTGACCTCAAGTTACACACTCAGATCATGTTAAATATGATTTTTTACAATTTTTTGAATATTTAATTCTGATTTCAGATGACTCATTTTCTTTTTCATTATTTTTTCCTTTGGGAAAACTTTTCTTTTCAAATTAAGTATGTATCTTATGAATATTTCTTAATTTTGTCAAATTTATGTGTAAATTTGTTTTTGGCAACAAGCACAGGTTTTTCATTTTAAACAGCCTACGAGCTTGCCCTTGGTATTCATTATGAAATGAACAACATACATTCTTTGCAGTCTTTTTTTCCATTACTTTTCCCATTAGGTAAAAGCTTCTGCATCTTTAATCCATTCTGATTCAGTAATATTTCTTTATTTTTAAAATTAATGTATGTACTCTTTTATTTTTAACTAAAAATGTAATTTAATTATTATAATTAAAATAATATTTTGATTTAGTTTAAAATTATAACATATCTAATCATGCACACTGTATATCAGAGTATATAGACAAAGACGTTTGAACTAAATCAATCCATTGATACTGCATGTATTTATGTATAATATCATTGACACATGAGTGACAGAAGTTCATATTACAGTACAATTGCCATGTTATACACAATGCAATAGTTAAGGTGAAATGCAGTGGTACCAGAACAAATTTGTGTTTATAGAATGGTATCTCACATTTCTTCACTTTATAAATTGAAGTGGAAACTAATTACAGTAAACAAATTAAAAATTCAGGTTCTCATTCATATTTGCCATGTTTCAAGTGCTGTCATAATGACATGTGGCTAGTGGCAACTGTATCAGATGGCACATGAGAGGGCTCTCCAGTATTGCTTAGTCCTAAAGTAGGTTTAATGACACACCTTTACAAATGAAATAGTGCAGACAGAATGTCACAATTTTCAAGTGAAGTCAACAAATTCCTCTTCAGAATAATCCATCTAAGTCCACAATGTTCCAGGCTAAGTAACCCTGGTACCTTTATAATTCCTTATATGGCAGGTTGTACATCAATTGATTTTAGAATTTTCCTAAGCCAGAAATAGTGGCACTTTGAGCATGGATATTTTGATGAAGTAAATGCAATTATGAGGAGGAGTGAGGAAGATCCAGAACATGGTATTTTTGAGATGAAATGCAAAATTACAGTATTTTAGCCAACGACTCATGAGGTTTGAAGGCAATGAGCTCCCCTGGAGATCAAATGAAAGGGACTCAGAAGGACATTTGAAAGGACAGAATTAATCCTGGAAAAATTGTGAAAAACAGATTGTAGGCAGGTATGTAATCCACACCCAAATCTCAAATGTCGACAAAAATGGCCTACCTTATTTATAGCTCTACAATGGACTCCAGCTTGTTCATGAGCTCCTGTTCAGTTCACTAGCAAGATAATTTAATCTATGTCAATTATTTTCCTCAATCCAATTATGAAACTAAGTAAAACAATCGAATCAGGATGTGCATATCTATTCGTTTGCCACAAATATTTAATTCATTCAGGATTTTCTTCTCCATTTTATCCTCCAAACCCTAACCTTAGAGGGCTACCTAATGCCTGGAATCTTAAATTCCTACTGTCATTGTCTTCCCTGGCCTGGTTGATATGGGACACTGGCCTCTATTCCTTTTCACCTAGACGAGGGCACCTGCTATCCCAATTTGTTCTCCAGTGGCAAAGCATCCCCCTCTCATCCAAATCATGGATACATAAGAATGGAGAAAATGTAACAGATTCAAAGATATTCCAAGCCAAAATTAGTCAACAAGGGACCGCAAAGTGACAGAGTATGGGCAAACAAGGCAAATATTCTCAGAATTAAAAGAAAAAAATATTTGGTTTATGTCATTAAATAACTAAACAGCTATTTAAAAATCAGTAGGCTTCATTATATGAAGAAATAAAGAAGTGTCAGAATGTACTTACCTTGATATATAAAAAAGGTTGGTTTGAGACAGAGTACTCTGGAAGAAGTTAGGAAAGACCAGGTTGAGTTTGGCAGCTTCTATAAAACCTGGGAAAAGCAATTCCTTTCAGTTTTAGATCATTCTGTAAAAGGTTGGTGTGCAGGTAAAAAGTTTAATAATTTTGTAATTAAAATGGAGTATAGGAAATTCAAAGGACTAAAAAGCATTAAAAAAATCTCAAAACAAAATTAAGGCATATAAACATATGCCTTACATGGAACTCATTATACAAAAGTCTCTTGATTGAGAAGTAGATTATGGAAATATACCTTTCTATGAATAATTTAGACTATACAAAACAAATTTAAAAAAGCTTTGGATGACAGCAAAGAAAAGCATATCAATAGCTCAGTCAAGTGAGTCATTTTTGCTAAGAAAAAGAGCCACTCCATTAATATCTATTCAGAGCAGTAGAAGCATAAGAGAGCTATTATGGATTGAATGTTTGTATCCTGTGGGTAAAATTGTAATATTTCCAGAATCTCTCACCTGGCTTTAGCACATCTCCATATCAACAGGTGTTTCCAACAGGTGGAGAAAGTGGTCCATCTCCATACCAACAGGTGATTACAAGAGGGATGGGGAGTGATTGCGTATCTGGACTGGAAACCCTTGGTGGGATCTTTCTGTAGTGGAGTCGTCAAAGACAAGGGTGAGCTGATAGACTGCTTGTAGGCAATAAAAGTGTTTCTCCCAATTTATTTCTCCCTTTGACTGATTTCAGTTTCAAAGGTTTATGTACCCTGGACTGGGAATATATCTTCTCCGTGGAGTTACACCTGAGAGTAGTTGGCAGGACCACTGAGTCCAAAATCTGTCTTTATGAGTGTGACACTAGGACATTCTGCTCCTAGAGATGGTGGGGAGATAACCAGAAATCCCCCTGTGGATAGTGGGGAGGCCCCAGTGACTGCTGCAGCAGGGGATGACAACTCACCCTTCCTCCAGCAGCACTGGATGGTGCAGCTTCATCCAGTAACCCCCCATCTGTAGGGCATCCACTCAGGGAGCACTTGGCAGGGAATTGGTCTACAGTAAAGCAACTCCTAGATGGGGAAGGGTGGAGACACCGGAAGCTGTGGAATTAGCCCTCCGTGAGATAGAAGACTGCTTAGAGGCCCTAAGTGGCTGTGTGGTAGCTGGGATTGTGGTATGTTTGTTTCTCGACTTAGTAGAAAGCATTATTGAGGAGAGAGACCACTCTGACATCACTGGAGATGCTGGAAGATGACCTATGGGTGCCTTTAAGAAAGACAGTCATTGAGAAGTGAGGTTGTGCTCCTGAAAGATATGTTAACAGCAAAGGAGGAGGCACCAGGAGAATCTGCATTGCAGGAGGCCATGGGGAAGAGGAAGGAAAGAGCAGTGCCTTCAGACCTGCAGATGGTAGTGGACATATCAGGGGAGGATGCATCTTCAGACCTGGAGATGGTAGGGGAGATATCAAGGGAGAATGAGAGGGTGAAGCCAAGGGCCAAACTGTTTCCAAAGCCACCATCTGAGGCACCAGCCTTTCCATTATTAAAGGCCCACCAGTTGTAATTAAGAAAATAAACATGCAACAACCATGAGCTCCTCACAGGCAGGAGCATCCCCCTCCCCATGTGGAGCACTCCATGCTCCACCCCAGTACCCAAGATGAGCTGGTGGATATGAGCATCCAGTTTCAGCAGAAGCCAGTGGAACCTCTGCCTATATGGCCTTTGCATCTTTCGGATATAGGGATGGAAAACATTGTTATGCTGGATTCTGAAATGGGTAGACTAGCTTCTATGATGACTCACCCTTCCTCCTGGAATTGATTGCAAAGTGCCCATCACACCTCAGGGAATCAGGTGCTTCTGATTTGGCTAACAGCAGTCATCAGGGCAGTTTGGCCTAATCAGGCTGATTTACTATACTTATCTACTAGCTGGAAAATGTATGCAAAGCTCCAGCAGGTGTTATGGGAGTTGGGCATGAAAAATATCACCTATAATATGGAACACAAGGGCCCCAGTGAGGAGTTGCTCACTGTGGGAATGAGAAATCTGGTGCTCCCTAGTGACTATTCTTGCCCCCTACATAGGGCAACCCATAAGTGAGGTGACTTATACTTTAGCAGATCTGAGGGAGGTTGAAACAATAAGAGCATGGAAGGAAGTATGGGCTACAACTGAAAGGAGAGGTGCAAAGGGCCCCGTGAAGGTCTCAAGGATGTAGATGTGGTTTGATTTGATAAAGGCAAGAGTAGTGAAAGAAAAAGTTGAAGGGCAGCCCAATTGGATCTTATTAGAGCTGTAGCACCAATTAAAGTCAGAGCAGCAGTTCCAGCCACTGAGGTCCAGGACACAGATGCCAGAGGCAAAGCCCCATGTCTGGCCTGTGTGCTTAAAAAACTTCTTAGGGACAGTACTCAGACTGTGCCTGGGCCCTCACCTAAACAGGAGGACAAGTGGGCATTGTGATTTGACTGGAGGGTGGGGGACATGGTGAGGACCAGAGGCCACATGTATAATTAGCAATTCATTGGTCCTCCATGAATGTCCAATGTGCCCTGAAACTAGTGGACAGAAGATGTGATTGTTCTCTTACTTATGGAAATCCTGAGCATTTTCCTGGGACCCCTGCAGTGATAGATGGCTATAGGGATAAGGCAGAGTGAAGAAAGCCCAAATCCGACTGAGGATAGGGCATTTACCCCCAAAGGAGTATACTATATACATTTCTCCCATCCCTGAATATATCATGGGGGTAGATAGCCTGCAGGGTCTTTGGTTACAGACCACTGCAGGAGAGTTCAGATTGAAGGTACATGTGGTAAAGGCAGTTTTGAGGGGACATGCTAAGCATCTGTCTCTAGCTCTGCCTGTACCTTGGTGGGTGACAAATATTAAGCAATGTAAATTGCATGGGGGAGACAAGAAAATTGGAGAAAATCTACAGGAGTTGGAGAAGGTGGACATCATAAAGCCCACTCATAGTCTTTTTTAATTCCCCGGTGTGGCCAGTGAAAAAGTCAGATGGCTCCTGGCGTATAACCTTGGATTACAGAAAATTGCCTAAAGTCATACCCCCTTTGAATGCTGCTGTCCCCTCTATAACAGCCTTTATGGACACCCTCAGTGATGAGCTAGGGATGTATCATTATGTTGTAGACCTTGCTAATGTTTTCTTCTCTATTGACATAGCAGAGGAAAGTTAGGAACAGTTTGCATTCATGTGAGAAGGCTGTTGATGGATATTCACTATCCTTCCCCAGGGATACCTCCACAGTCCCACCATTTGTCACAGATTTGTAGTGCAGGATTTGGCCACATGGAAGAAACTGCAAATGGTGCGGCTGTATCACTACATTGATGATGTTATGGTCCCATCAGATTCTCTTGCAGATTTAGAAGGGGCATTTTCTAGACTGCTGCAACATCTACAGGAGAAAGGATGGGCTGTGAACAACACCATGGTTCAGGGACCTGGTTTTGTCTGTAAAGTTCTTGGGGGTTGTCTGGTCCGGTAAAAGTAAAGTTATACCTGAAGCAGTCATAAACAAGGTCTAGGCTTTCCCTACCCCTACCACTGTGGCAATATTACAAGGATTGTTGGGTTTTTTAGGCTACTGGAGAGTGTTTATCCTGCACTTGGCACAAATTCTGAAGCCCTTTTACCAGTTGGTATGAAAGGACATCAGGTGGGACTGGGATCAGACATGTGCAGCTGCTTTTACTGCTGCCAGGCAGGCAGTCAAGGCCCTGCAGTCTTTGAGTGCAGTGGATTCATCAAGGCCCTGTGAGCTTTAAGTTCATGGAAAGAAGGGGGTTATGGATGGGGTCTTTGGCAGTGTCTTGAATGGACACTCTAACCTATTGAATTCTGGTCACAACTCTGGAAAGGAGCAGAGGTCTGGTATACCTTGATAGAGAAGCAACTGACTGTTGTGTACCATGCCTTGCTGGCTATGGAGCCCATCAGTAGAACAGCTCTGACCAAGCTTATAACCATCTTTCCCACCACAGGGAGGGTGCGAGACTGGACCCCAAGGCCATGGGGTGGCATGGCACAGACACCTACTCTGGCCAAATGGGGTGTATATTTGCACTGGTGTATTGTGCTCTCCAGCAGCCCCTTAAGTGGAGAACTCCAATGCTTATTGAGGCCAGTGACATATATCAGTGGAAAGCAGGAAGAAGTTGATTTGAGACCATTGTAATCAGGATGTAAAAGCCCCTATAACTTGAAGATGTTTGGTATTCAGATGGCTCCAGTCGTGGGCAACTGCCAAAGTGGAGGGCTGTGGTTTTCCATCCCAAGACTGAGACAATATGGATGGAGGATGGAGAGGGGAAGAGAGGACAATGGGCTGAGTTGCAGGCAGTAAGGCTTGCGATCACCCTGGAGGCTTTCCCCATAGTTTTCTGCACTGACAGCTGGGCCGTCTATTGGGGCTTGACCCTGTGGCTCCCAACATGGTACCAGGCCAACTGGATGGTTTGTCACTGGCTCCTTTGGGGGCAAGAGTTGTGGCAAGACCTATGAGCCTCTGGTCAGACTAAGACTGTTATCATGTGACTGGCCATTTGCCTTTGGCGTCCCCAGGGAATGATGAAGCAGTCACATTGGCCCAGGTGAGCTGGTAGAAGGAAAGCCTGACTCTAATGTGGCCTAATGGTTACAACAGCGTTTGCTGCATGCAGGGCAAAAGACAATGTGGACTGTAGCCCATTGGTGGGGCTTGCCATTGACCTTTGAAGGAGTTAGTAAAGCCCAGAAGCAGTGCCTTGTGTGCTCTAAGAGGGACTTATACCAAGTCCCACAGCAACATGGGACAATAGAAAAGAGATACCCCTTGTCAGGTGGCAGATAGACTATATTGGGCCTTTGCCGATATCAGAAGTATATCAGTATTCCATGACTTGTGTGGACACAGCTACCGGACTTTTGATTGCTTTTTCTGAACCTCGTGCAGATCAGCAAACCACCAAAAGGGGCCTAGAGCATCTCTTGCAGCCTATGGCTGCAACAGGTGATTGACAGTGATTAAGGCACACACTTCACTGGACATGCATTACAAGAATGGGTACAGCAATTAGGGATAAAGTTACTATTGGAGCAGGCATTATAGAGAGGTACAATGGTTTACTGAAATCAGGCCTGAAGTAGGACACCAGTAGTCTGTGGGCCTGGTCATTTGGCTTATGGACTGTGCTATGGCATTTGAATGAGAAACCCCGAAAAGGAGCTTTGAGCCCTGTGGATATGCTCACACACCTTGCTGCCTCTCCTGTATAACTATACGTTCAAACCAAAGAGGAGTTATTGAAGCCAGGATATGGCCAGCAGAGCAATATCTTGCTGCCAGCCCCAACTCTGTTAAACTCTGGAGACTCTGTTAAATGGCCATGGCCCTGAACATTTCAACACATGAACCAGCAATGAATGGCCCTTCTGACACCTTGGGGGAAAGGCCTGGAAGCTGGCCTTGTGTGTATTCCTGGAGTAACAGCAGTGTGGCTCCCAAAGATCACAGTAGTGTATCCAAAATGTATTGTGGGTAAAAATATCTTACAGGGAAGTTTTTTTTTAACTTTATGGCCAGTGCATGTACTTCCCGTAGCCCTTTATATTGTCCCATCTGCCTCTCCACAGCAAGGGGGTTGAAAGTCTGGTATCCTAGACCAGGATGTTATCTCATTCCTGCCACTGTCCTATCACAGGACCACTGTTTCTGCATGCATTCTACCTGATGGACAAGATTTACCTATGCTGGTTTCATTAAAACATATATCTTATCATCCTTAAGGTTATTTTATTCTACAGTCTCTGTGGCCTAGACCTGCTTCCTGGCTGAAGCTGCCACATCATGAGTGCACAGAACTCCCTTCCAGTTCAGCTTCTGCCCTCTTATGGAAAGGTGAGCTATGGACTTAATCTGCATAGGACTTGGAACCTAGCTGAATCCTCTGGCTTGAGGAGTACCATGATTTTATTGCTATTGTTATTGTATGTTGTTAGTCTGGTTATAGTGCTCCAGTTTTCTTGCACAGCAGCCATTGCAAAAGATAGGGAGTGAGTAGACTGTGAGGCAAAATTTTTGGAGTGGTGGGCTGTGGGTAAAACTGCAATATTTCCAGAATCTCTCATCCAAAAATGGCCTTAGTTCATTTCCATATCAATAGGTGATTACAAGGGGATTGGGTTTGAGGAATGAGCAGTCACCTGGACAAGTGAGCCTTGGTAGGATACTTTTGCAGCTGGATTGCGAGAGACATCAGTGATCAGAAGTAGATGACTGCTTGTAAGCAAGAAACAGGTTTCTCCCACTTTATTTCTCCCTTTGACTTATTTCAGCTTCAAAGGTTTATTTGCCCTGGGCTGGGAACATATATTTCCCCTGGAGTTACATATCCTCATAAAATTCATGTAGTGAAGCCCAATTGCCCAATGTGATATCCAATTCTACACCCAATTTTCAGTGTGTGTTGAGAGCATCATCTTCCTCACACAACCAAGCAATTCTAGGTCACCACTTGGATGCCCTACAATTCTACTCAATTTTTACACTATCTACGCTGAGATAATATTGGATCCTGCAGGTTACAGGCTCAGTCCTATAAGACTGACCCCCTTCATATACCAGTCACAAACCCTGGTTGCAATTTGTGTTTCTAAAAACTAGCTTAGATTGGAGGTCCAATGACCCCTTCTTTGGGTTCAGTCTCTAAAGAGGCTTAAGAAACTCGGAGAAACATTTTACTTTCTTTTACTAGTTTATAATGAAAGAAAATGGTAAAAGACAGATGACCATCCAGATCGAAATGATACTTGGTGCGAGGTGCAGGGATAGGGGGCAAAGCCCCCATGTTTTCTCCAGGGCACCACTTTCCCTCACCTCCATGTGCTCACAAACATGGAAGCTTCCTGAAGCCGATCTTTTTAGGTTTTTATGAAGATTCCTTACATAGACATGATTGATTAAATCATTGACCATTGGCAATCTATTCAACCTTTAGCCCCTCTCCCCTACTTGAAGGTGTAGATAACTGAAAGTTTCAACACTCTAATCACATGTTTGCTCTACTGCCAACGAGCCTCCATGTTTAGGTGCTTTCCAAAGATGCAGTGATATTCTCATTCCTTAGAGAATTCTAAAACTTTCAGGAGTTCTGTGCCAGAAACTGGGTCAAAGAACATATATGTATTTCTTATAAACCATAATATCACAGATGATACGAGGAGTTGGGGCCTTTGGGGAGGTAATTCAGTTTAGATGAGGTCGTTGGGGGGATCATCCAAGTGGTATTAGTGCCACTTAAGAGGAAGAGAACCCTGAGCTGAGGCTTTCCACCATGCGATCACATAGCAAGAAGGTGGCCAGCTGCCTGCCAGGAAACGGGCTCTCAGCAGACACCGCATTTGCCAACACATGGATCTTGGACTTCGCAGCCTCCAGAACTGAGAGAAACACTTATTTATTGTGTAAGCCACACAGGCTGTGGTATTTTGTTACCGAAGCCTGAAGTGAGTAAGACAAGAGCATGAGTTTATAGAAAAATATCTGTAAAGACCAGTATTTAGTCTGTCTCATTCAGGTAGGTGTTAGTTAGATGTAGGCAGATAGAGCTCAAGGTCCTGGTAGGGTGCAGGCAGAAGAGAACTAGGGTCAAGGATTTGCAGTAAACAGGAAGCCTCCTCCTCAACATCTTGGAAAATCAGCATGAGAAAAAGGAGGATCTTTCTTCCCTTTGATCTTAGCTTGGCCATAGCAACAGGCCCTAGCAACAACTACCAGCCACCTGTGTAGTTCACTCCGTTTCTGTGTTTATAAACCCTGGACAATGCATCCCAAGCAGCCTGCCTTGATCCCCTCCCAGGTAGAGGGAGCCTTTTTCTTTCCTTTTCACCCTCATTAAAAACTTTGCTGGTTGCTTCATTCTCTTGTATGCCGGCCTCATTTTTCCTCACCTCCAAGACACAATCCTGAGAAAAACAGCATCCCTGCCAGTCACATCATACACAATTTGTCCATAGCTCCTAGGCAGTACTTGACACATAGTAGGGCTAAAACACTTTATGAATAAATTAATAGATAGAAGATTTTATTTGGCCACTTTACTCTTGGTAGTCTATAATTAATTACATAAAAAATATGTAATAACATATGAATAGTTTATGGTAAAAACCTGAAAAACAGGGATTTAATTCTAAAAGCAATTATTAAGAAACAATGTTACATATTTACTTGGAGTTACTAGAACAGGAACAACTTATTTAAATGCAGAACTATGTAAATATTCATGAACATGACTTTTTGAAATAAGGTCATTCATGTAGTTTAATTCTACTAAAAGAGATTTATTTTCCATATGGATGTCATCCAGTAGACAAAGAGTCACTTTTGTGAGTAGCAGTTAATACTGCTTGTTTGACATTTTGCATACTCACAAAAAAATCACTCTGAGTTCCAGCTTCTTTCACGATGGAAAAGTTTAAGTTATAACACACACATTTTCATTCCTGACCTGCTCTTCTAATGATTGTATTATTTTCTTGCAGTGTTGTCTGGATATATTGCAAAATAAAGTCATTTGCTATGCTCTAATGAATATAAGAAGTGTGTGGATTGGCTTTTCTACGTTGCCACTTCAGGAGGAAATTGAGCAGAGGACAACCTCACCAACTGTATGGTTCACCACACTGTGCCCTTTAGGGCAGAAGAGCTCTATTTCATTTTTTTGTTGTTGTGTTTTGTTTTCAGTGGGGAATGAGAATAGTCAAAGAGATATTTTAAGTTTAATGAGCATTATTTACTGGGGCAGGAAGGGAAGCAGGGAAGACTGATTTAATGAGTTTCTATTGTTTACATTATAAAATAAAAGCACCATTTTCTAGTGGTTAAACTTCCCACAGTCTAGTATCAGCCATCATTTTAATCTGGACATATTTGGAACTCAGCTTTGCCTTTACGCTGGTCATGCCTTCACTAGTACCACACTACGCCAGGAGGAGTCCTCTTTTCCCCTTCAGTATCAAACAAAATGATCTTCCATGTTGTCTGAACACTTCCTCCAAAATAAAAAGTTTTCTTAATGCCCCAAAGATGCCTTTTTTTATGCAAATGAAGAGATTAATTTAATTTGATGGATATCACACTTTCTTCTGTTCATTTCAAATATACTCTAACATAGGGTAGTAATGTCAGAAAATCCTTTCATGACAACCAGCTGGAGGTATATGACACAAGGGATGTTGTAAGTAATTCTGGGGTATGTAAAGTAAGGAAAGGATGAAGGAGAGAAGGACAACAGTGAAATAAAATGGTAGGACTTAATATCTTCCATTAAACCATGAAACAAATTTCATGAGATCATAAGAACAATATTCATTGATAATTAAATGATTCATAATGATTCATTGCCATTAGATGATGAAAATTTGTGTGTGTGGTAAGACAGGCATATCATTCATGTAATCATTAATTGTATTATATATTGTTATTTAAGAACATAGATTATTCATCAATTCTTTATATGTTCTTGGCAGTCACATAGCAGAAAAGAATTTATGTAAATCAATAAGTGCTACGTCCTTAACTGTTAATGCTTTGTCATCATGGATTATTCTTTGTGTATAGTTTGGGAAGTAAATCACTGCTTTAAATGATTTATATGCAGATCAAATATTAATAGATACTTTTTGATTTATTGTTTGGTAGAAATAGCCTTTTCCTTTGTCACTATTATTTTTTGTTATTATTAGGAACTTTGGTACATTATTAATACTCCTCGGTACCATGTATAATTCCCTTCAGTCTTCTCTTCACTTTGGCCTACCTAAGTTCATGATGAATAACTTCTATTAAACAAAATAGGTATTTTTCTCCCCAAGAATTTCATTTCTCAATATTACATATGAAAGAAAGTCTCTATTTCCCCAATACGTCAGTAAATTTGGAGGCTCTCAAGTAGTATTTCTCATAGCACATAAGAAGAGTTTGTAAAACAGTTGTGTATCAATTATGATGATTTCCTTGCAAGCAATGGAAATTATGATTTTGCCTATCTCAACAAAATGGATTTTATTATAAGGTTATTAAAAACTCTGAAAGCAATGATAAGAATGAGAAATAACATTTGTGTATTATAAAAAATCAAAGAAATTAAGAAGGGTAGTGAGAAATCATGTCATAATAGGAAGTATGTAGTCAAAGCATTGTTGCTAGAAAAAATGATCTTCATCCTCTTTTTAACATTGCTGTGCAAGATGTATTTGAATGTGCTTCACTTTGTATCAGGAAGATGAGAGAAAATATTATAGAAATACTCTCCATGAAATCTTCTGTTTTTCATAGACAGAAGGCAAGCAACTTGATTCAGTGTTCCCTCCAAATCTGTATACAATGTTGGGAGTCCTCAAAATGAATTTAGAGTGCGTATTAAAAATGGAATTGAGGAATGGGGTGGACATAAGCAAGAAAGGATTATAGTAGGTGAGAGGATATGTTTATATATATTATTATTTCACTTTCACATTCCGTTATTCTAATCCTCATTTTAATAATTTTCGACCTAAACAGGTTGCTTAAAACTAAGGGTAATGCTCATTTGAGGGTGAACTAAGGAAGAAACTAAAAACAACTGCAATTTGCTTCCAGTTTTCTTTGCTCTCTCTGGAAACTTCTTATTTTCTAGATAAACACAGTTTATTAGTTAACATAAACACAGTTGATTCAAATAGGTGAAACTTTCCTGTTCATCATTTCTCCTTCAAGTTAGCAGTTTCACATTTAATCCCCCCCTTTTTTTGGCAACAAAACAGATATTATATAGTTATATCTTATTTTTAAATAGCTTTGTATTTTTTATTATTCTTCCAATCAAATTCATGTTTTGACAGGTATTGTCAACCAAAATTTCTGAGCAACAAATGATTCCATTTTTATCACATCGACTCAATATAATCCAGGTTCTATTTAAAATCTATTTGTATTTTATTTAAAAATATAATAGAAATTATATTCAAACTTGCAGATTTATGGTGGGTATACTAAAATTTTTGTTTCATTATATTAAAATCAGTTAATAAACCTCTCTTGAAATACTCTGTGGTAAAGAGTCCTCAGGTTAGTTCCTACAAGTAGAAGTAGTTTCCTATAGGTACATTATGAAATTTCATTATCCCATTTTGGCATATTAGTCTCTTCTCCTCACCCACAACTCTGCCCTATGAGCTCAGGGATATGTTTAAAAGAAACATTCTGGTAGATTTATTATGTTTATAATATTGTATGTGAATTAATTAAAATTTAATAATTGAATTACAGAAAATGTACAATATTATATTAGTTTCAGATGTATATACAATTATTCAATGTTTATATATTTTACACAATGCTTATCATGATAAGTGTAGTTACCACCCAAATTTCTATATACCACCTACCATCTAGTTACCTTTATATTTATATTTTATAGAAACCTACTCTACTTTATATTCACATGCCAATGATCAATCATCAGCCTTCCCATTCTGCTGTCAGTTCAATTTTGTAGCCCCACTTCAGGCTAAATCTTGAGTTTATTAAAGATTTTTAATTCAGATATTCCATTCTGCTTATTGAATTCTGAGTTTATTCATTCCAGTAACATTAGGTAGACCTAACATCCGTCAGCAACATCTCCACTAATTAGTAAAACAGTTGGCTTTTAAAACTGAGAATCTTCTGTTTGGCATCCTTAGTCCTCTGGTCACCATGCTTGCTTGTACATCAGACTCTGGGAGTGTCTTCAGAAATACATGTTTGTGTGACTCCAACTATATGACATTCTGGAAAAGACATAATTATGGAAACAATACTAAGATTACTGGTTGTAGAGATTGAGGGGTGGAAAGGGAGTGAGCAGAAGGAGTACAGGGAATTTTAGAGCAGTGAAACTGTAATACGATACTGTAATGTTGGATACATTACTTTATACATTTGTCAAAACTCATAAAACGGTTCAACACAAGGAGTGAACCCTAGTAATAAAATATCAATATAGGTTCATAGACTGTAACAAATGTAGCACAATAATGCAAGTATTAATAGTAGGAGAAATGGGGAGGAAGGGCTGTAGGGGCTAAGGGGGTAAATGAGGACTCACTGTACTTTCCACTCAATTAGTCTGTAAACTTAAAAAATAAAGTCTGTTAAATTATTTAAAAGTAACTAAGCTAGGACACATATATATTCATAATCTCTGTTGAATGATTCTGATTCTGTGGTCCCTGCACAGTCACATGGTGCAAGGCAACTTCAGAAACATGCTGCCCTTGAGTTGTCAGGTGACACTCATCCCTTGGCAGAAAAATCAGTTGTAAAGACTTAAAAAAAATTGTGTCTTCATATTTCAAAGAGTTATTTTGGCACTGTACAGAGCATTTGAATTATTTCATTCAGAGATGTCCTATTTTTCATTTAAAATGTGTGTTCTGACTCATGTTTTGTTACAGAATGGACATTTATGTCTAAGTTATTTGCATTGTGAGGAAGGAGCAGTTTGTCAATTTGATGATAAAATCAGTTGAGTATTAAAATATTTTACTTGTCATCTTTTTGTCCACCTCAATCTCATCCTGTGTAGTGGTCAAGAATGATTTCTTCAGGCAACTTCACACACTTAAATTTCACAATGAGGTCTAGAACTTGCAGTCCATATCATTATTCTTAAAAAAGAGTCTTTCATACCTAAAAATGTTTGTCACAGACATAAAAACATACTTTTTAGAGATAGGAATTATTATCCTAAAATATAGTTATGTCCAGAACTTGGAAGAAAAATTAAATTATGAAGATCTGTTTCATGATGCAGGTTAGTCTGTGATAATCTTACAATATATATATCTTAAAATAATGTCTATATATATAAATAATTATTATGTATAATAATAATATATAAATATGTATAAGAAATTCAAATAAGTATGTATCAGTCATTATATAAGCACACTGTTATAAACTTTGTAAGGTCAGAAAATTTTAGTGTACATGTAGCATAGTCCGGTACATAATCCACACATGTCTTCTCCTAGTAACCTTGATTATCACTAAACTTTGAGCTACTGTTACTATGGGAACATTTCTCTGTTAATATTAGCACCACATTTTAAACCATTTTTTCATTACTTGGTCAAATGCACTGTTTTTATAAATATTTGTCTTCAATATTGTTATGTGACCACCACTGTTGAAACTAAACAGTGATCAGTTGTGATATATCTATAAGCAGAATGTATTTTGTATTCTTGAACCATTGCTCCATTTTAAAAAATGGATGATTAGTGGAATTTAAAAAAAATCTGGTGCCGTGCATATTAATAAGGCTGCTTCTTTTCAAGAATGTACTTCTCAATAGTATCATGTGACATAATGCCACAGTTATTTGTATTTGCTTATTCAGGAGGACAGGGTTTAGATTATTTTAACTAGCACTCAGCTTTGTTGGACATTTTAATCCTGATGTTGCATTCAAATTTTAGCTGCAAATGTAGATGTCAGTGTCTACCACTAGAGAACATCCATAGAGCATTGGGTACGTCTGCCAGGAATCCTACATATGCCTATGCTGGTGAAAACAAGAATGGACAAAGCAGTTTCTAATTCTGTAGATGAAAAGTATGCCATAAATCAAGAAACAGCTTTTCAAATCAATAGCCAGCCTCTATTACTTGATTTTAAAGTCATGATATTAATAACAGTTATTCGTAAATAGTTAAGATCTTCTGAACTATCAGGGTGCTCAAAATATTGCCTTCTCTTTGTTGTTAGTCATTCATGCTATGGTTATTTTATGTGGGATTACTTCCTGAGAATTCTCTTTCACATTTACTATTTTCAAGTCATCCAAGCAAAATAACCCCTTCTTTTTTTTCTAATCAGAAATCACTTTATACTGTAGTGATTTATTTATTTAAGCATTCTTTTAAGGATTTAGAGGAAAACAATAGCAGACATAGACTTAGGTTTGGAGAAACATACAATGGAAGAAATATTGTACGTGCATGAAATTAAAACCTGTCCTCTATTTTCTGGTCTTTCAAAATCAGACTGAGATGTTCAATTTCAGTGACTATTTTTTGGATTTTTTTTGTCTAAAATGTCTAAGGGCAATAAAGGCATGTCTGAAAAGAGAATACACCTCTGCCTCATTCCTTTATTCTTTCTTTCACTAAGCCTTACAAGTGACTTTGGAGGAGACTCAGCCTGGAGCCAACTGCTACTTGCCTGCTGTGGGAAGCAGAGTGTGGATGTATTCATACCAGGCCAAGTGCATATGCACACATGATAAAACATTCCTAGAATCTATGGTTTTATTTAAAAGGTAAATAGAACACCCAGCTTCTAGTTGGCTAAATCAGTGCATGTGATTTTTTCCCTTCAAGGTCACATAGCCCAGAGATTCTCTAGACATTACAACACCACTTAGAATAAGGGCATTAATTTTTTATTTTTATCCCTCAACATAAATAAAAATGACAAAGCATTTTTATATTAGTAGCATGCTTATACTAATATAGTCTGCAATTTATATTCATGTAAAACATTAACTTATTCATTCTTGTTTTGTACCTGAATGAAAATATTGAGTATACTCACGATATGAAAACTCCAGGAGTAATGGTTAATCCCATTCTACCTTATCTGCTGCTCTGATTGTCTACTGGGTAACTGCTCCAGTGTAAGCAAAGGACACAAATTCATTCCTATTAAATATAATGAAAGAAAAAATAAAACAAATAGAAAGAAAGATCTCTGTGTTTGTAAAGATTGTTTGCTGTCTGGTCACATATGGAGTTTATTGGTTCAGTCCAAGCCTTGAGTGTTTTATTTGCTTGTGAATATCTACCAGTAAAATTTTCTTATCTCATTATTTTGTGATATTATGCATTCGCAACAACACATTTGTATTCAGTATGTGATGTATCTAACATGCTTCTATATACACCCTTTTGTACCCACACCTCTTTATTACTTCTTTAATAAAATCATCTCAGAGGCAACCAGAACAGACCAAATAAATAAGAGCTCATCACAAAAATGACTTGCAAATTCAATACATTGTTATGCCTACTGGCGGTATGACTCTATTCATATACGCACATGTATTGTTAAAACGATGATGGACCTGGAGTTAAAGCAGGTTTAATTACAAAAGGGTTATGAGAATGTTATGAAATACAGTAAAAAAGCCCTCTAGAGGCAAAGTCAATATGTTTGTTTATGACATGAACTTGCAAGTTACTTTAATAGGATGAATAGATCTGGGTGAAACATATTCAAGTAACTCATTTGAATAAGTTTCTGGTTTGTATAATAAAGTACAAAAAAGTAAAAGGGAATAGAATAGAATAAAAATAAATAAATTGATAGTTATGTTCCTAAGTTGGCTTCTAGGAAATACAGATGAAAGGTTTTAAGCAAGTTATTTACTAGTGAGTTTCTAAAATACAAATCATGAAGTAAACATAAAACTCTGCCTTCATTTGAGTTATGTAATATGCTACAGTATCAGTGATACTTGGCACATGTTTTCAACATGGGAGAATAGTGGAAAGTCATCACCCCAGTTGAGCTACTTTGGAAGAGTTTATGGAAATGGCTGGCATACATTATGAATGAGTAAAGAAATCACAAGAAAATGGTAGTCATTTTTTTCTTAAGGAATTTCTGAAACATAAAGTTACTAGCAATTTGATATTATATAGAGGATTTTGTATGGTGGGAATATTAAAACACATCTAATAGAATACTTTAAGAAAACTCCATACTCCAAATGGAGAAGGGAAGTGAGTACATAAGGTTCTTCAATATTGTATGTTTATATGAGAATAGATTATTTCAAAAGATACTGATCATAAAGTGGCTAAACAGTAACACCCTACACAGATTATACCATTTCCTTATTATCTTAGGTGTAGAATAAAATATAAGATGTACAATACAAGATGCTTTCTTACAGTTTTATAAAAATGAAGTAAATTTGAAATGGTTTTGTGGAAAATAGGACGATAAACTGATTAAATGAGCTGTCAAAAGTATAGAAGGATTGGTAATGATCTTGATGACTCAGATGGAAATTAAAAACAAAATATTTATATAATGATGCAAATCGATATGGTTGCACTTTTTTTTCCATCAGTAATCAGCAATCTTTATTCATGTTATCCAAATATAGATGTTAAATTTTAGTTTTTCACAATATTGTTATAAATTGACAAATAAACTAGATGGATCATGAGGTAAATTGAATTTACAATTCTAGCTCAGAAAAATAAGTATCGTACATATACTACCTGATTCCATTTTAGGTTCTTTTACTAAAACTTGCTAATCTAAGGTTAAAAATAATTTAGTCTCTGGAAAAGTCATAGTAGACTAATGATTAAATGTAAAAATTCACTTGGAATTGTATTTGGTTTATTTATTAATTTATTTATTGTTTTTTTATTTATTATTTTTTGAATTAAGATATCATTGATATACAGTCATATGAGCAACATTGTGGTTGCCAGAATTCCCCTTTATCAAGTCCCCACCACATACCCCATTACAGTCACTGTCCATCAGCATAGTAAGATGCTATAGAGTCACTACTTGTCTTCTCTGTGCTATATATACTTCTTTCCCCATGCCACCCTATATTATGTGTGCTAATCATAATGCTCTTAATCCCCTTATCCCTTCCTTCCCACCCACCCTCCCCAGTCCCGTTACTCCATTCTTGGGTTCTGTGATTCTGCTGCTGTTTTTTTCCTTCCGTTTTTGCTTTGTTGTTATACTCCACAGATGAGTGAAATCATTTGGTACTTGTCTTTTTCCACCTGGCTTATTTCACTGAGCACAATACCCTCTAGCTCCATCCATGTTGTTGCAAATGGTAGGATTTGATTCTTTCTTATGACTGAATAGTATTCCATTGTGTATATGTACCACCTATTCTTTATCCATTCATCTACTGATGGACACTTAGGTTGCTTCCATATCTTGGCTATTGTAAATAGTGTTGCAGTAAACATGAGTGTATATGTCTTTTTGAATCTGAGAACTTGTATTCTTTGGGTAAATTCCAAGGAGTGGGATCCCAGGGTCATATGGTATTTCTATTTTTAGTTTTTTGAGGAATCTCCATATTGCTTTCCACAATGGTTGAACTAGCATACATTCCCACCAGCAGTGTAGGAGGGTTCCCCTTTCTCCGTATCCTCGCCAACATTTGTTGTTCTTAGTCTTTTCAATGCTGGCTATCCTTACTGGTGTGAGGTGATATCTCATTGTGGTTTTAATTTGGATTCCTCTGATGATTAGTTATGTGGAGCAACTTTTCATGTGTCTGTTGGCCATCTGAATTTCTTCTTTGGAGAATTGTCTCTTCATATCCTCCGCCCATTTTTTAATTGGGTTATTTGCTTTTTGGGTGTTGAGATGTGTGAGTTCTTTATATATTTTGGATGTTAACCCCTTGTCGGATATTCTCCTGGGTATAGTAATCCCAGTTCTTCATCTGGTTAGTTAAGTCACTGGAGTACCTTCTCTGCTGCAGTAATCCCGTCTATGAAATGGGGAGTGTGATAATAGCCAATCATTGTTTTTATAAGGAGTAAGTGAGTTAGCCTGATAAAACATTGAAAACAGTGAATGGAGAAAAATGATACAGTGTTGGTATTTGCTAAATAAATAAGTGCTGTCTAAGAGGTTTATTAAACATTTTGTCTCCTACAAGACCTCAAGATATATAAAGACAATCAAGGCCATCTATACCAGCATTGCTATTTTGCTATTGAAAAAATGTTTGATCTTGCTGGACTTCATAAAAATGAAAAACTTCTGCTCTGTGAAAGACAATGCCAAGAGAATGAAAGGACAAGCCACAGACTGGGAGAAAAAATTTGCAAAAGTTATCTCATAAAGGACAGTTATTCAAAATTTACAAAGAAGTCTTGAAACTCAAGAATAAGAAAACAAACAACCCTAATAAAAAGTGGGCAGCAGACCTTAACAGACACCTCACAAAAGATATACAGATGGTAAATAAGCATACGTAAAAATGCTGCCCATCACATGTCATCAGGGAAATGCAAATTAAGACAACGAGTTACCACTCCATACCTAGTAGAATGCCCCAAATCTGGAAACTTGAGAAGTGCAAAAGCTGGCAAGAATGCGGAGCAATAGGAATTCACATTCATTGCTAGTGGGAATGCAAAAATGGAACAGCCACTTTGGAAGATGAACTGAGGGTGGAAAATGATAAAATTCACTATTTTGTTTGAGTTTTCCTGTTTGGTAGAGGTTAAAGAAGAGTGCTTTGCATTTGGATGTACTCAGTGACAGTTGATTTTCATATGTGCTCAGAAGAGTAATTTAGGTACCTGTGTTAGGACTTCTGCCTCAGTATACATAAGAGAATTGAGATCCTGCAATTTTTTCAATATTTCTTCTACTGTCCACTGAGAAGCAGGATAAATCTACAAAATCACCTAAGTGTTAGCCTAGCAAAAAGTAGAGTATGAAAATATTTTAGTATGATAGCACAACTTAATACGAAGACAAGATAGATATAGGCCATTAATGAATTGTTTGTGTGTGAACATACACTTTTGAAATTTGTTACTAGTTTCAAACTGTATTTGTTTTATATATTGCTTTACACCCAATGCTTAACATAATTTCTTGCAATAGGTTCCAACAGGCATTTCTTAAATGAATGAACAAATAAATAAATTAATATATGAGAGGTAAATCACTGTAGTAGCATTATAAATTATATACAAGTTGACAAGACTGAGAAGATGATATGGTAAGGGATTTACAATTCCAAACTACACATTTTCAGAAGATAAAATGAAGAGCAGAGCTTTTAAATAATATTTCCAGGGTTGCACTCAAAAATAACTACGAAATTAAAACATTGATCTACCCACTTAAGTACTATTTTATTTATTTAATTTTTTTGTAAAGTATTATACATATAAAAAAAAAACAAAATTTTCAGTATAATGAATAATTGTGAAAGAAACACCTTTGGAATAGCAAATGAGAAATTATCTATTGTCATCACCCTAGAAGCCACTTAGATGTCACATCTTACAACACTTGAGTTCCCTACATGAAGTAGTCATTATTCCCCCATTTTTGACAATTACTTTCTTTTCCATTATAGTTTTACCAAGAATTAGTACATCCCTGAAGAGCATAGACCGGTTTTCTCTAAGATTTAATTGTATATAAATAGATATTAGATTAAGTATATAATGCTTTGTATTTGGCTTGTTTCACTCAATATCATGTTTGTCAGTTTCATAAATATTGTTGCTTTTTCCAGCTCATGTCTGTACTTTCTACTTGCTGTATATAATTCACAAATGTCTAATTCCTCCCACTATTGGTAGACAGACAGCAATTTTCTTATTTTTTTTAAATTTATTTATTTTTATTTTTTTGAAGAACATTATGTTTACTAGGCTCTCCCCTACCCCAAGTCCCCCCCACAAACTCCATTACAGTCACTGTGCATCAGCATAGCAAGACGCTGTAGAATCACTACTTGTCCTCTCTGTGTTGAAAAGCCCTCCCCTTTCCCACCCCCAATATTATACATGCTAATTATAATACCTCCTTTCTTCTTCCCTGCCCTTATCCCTCCCTACCCTCCCATTCTCCCCAGTCTCTTTCCCTTTGGTAACTGTTAGTCCATTCTTGGGTTCTCTGATTCTGCTGCTGTTTTGTTCCTTCAGTTTTAATTTTGTTTTTATACTACATAGATGAATGAAATCATTTGGTATTTGCTTTCTCCGCTTGGCTTATTTCACTGAGCATAATACCCTCTAGCTCCATCCATGTTGTTGCAAATGGTAGGATTTGTTTTCTTCTTATGGCTGAATAATATTCCATTGTGTATATGTACCACATCTTCTTAATCCATTCATCTACTGATGGACACTTAGGTTGCTTCCATTTCTTGGCTATTGTAAATAGTGCTGCGATAAACATAGGGGTGCATCTGTCTTTCTCAAACTGGAGTGCTGCATCCTTAGGGTAAATTCCTGGAAGTGGAATTCCTGGGTCAAATGGTAAGTCTATTTTGAGCATTTTGAGGAACTTCCATATTGCTTTCCACAATGGTTGAGCTAATTTACATTCCCACCAGCAGTGTAGGAGGGTTCCCCTTTCTCCGCAACCTTGCCAACATTTGTTGTTATTTGTCTTTTGGATGGTGGCCATCCTTACTGGTGTGAGGTGATATCTCATTGTGGTTTTAATTTGCATTTCTCTGATAACTAGCGATGTGGAGCAACTTTTCATGTGTCTGTTGGCCATCTGAATTTCTTCTTTGGAGAACTGTCTGTTCAGCTCCTCTGCCCATTTTTTAATTGGATTATTTGCTTTTTGTTTGTTGAGGTGTGTGAGCTCTTTATATATTTTGGATGTCAAGCCTTTATTAGATATGTCATTTACGAATATATTCTCCCATACTGTAGGGTATCTTTTTGATCTATTGATGGTGTCTTTTGCTGTACAGATGCTTTTCAGCTTGATATAGTCCCACTTGTTCATTTTTGCTTTTGTTTTCCTTGCCAAGAGAGATATATTCATGAAGAAGTTGCTAATGTTCACATTCAAGAGATTTTTGCCTATGTTTTTTTCCAAGAGTTTTATAGTTTCATGACTTACATTCAGGTCTTTGATCCATTTTGAATTTATTTTTGTATATGGGGTTAGGCAGTGATCCAGTTTCATTCCCTTACATGTAGCTGTGAAGAGACTGTCATTTCCCCATTGTATGTCCATAGCTCGTTTACCGAATATTAATTGACCACATATGTTTGGGTTAATGTCTAAAGTCTCTAATCTGTTAAATTGGTCGGTGGCTCTGTTCTTGTGCCAGTACCAAATTGTCTTGATTACTATGGCTTTGTAGTAGAGCTTGAAGTTGGGGAGTGAGATCCCCACCACTTTATTCTTCTTTCTCAGGATTGCTTTGGCTATTCGGGGTCTTTGGTGTTTCCATATGAATTTTTGAACTATTTGTTCCAGTTCGTTGAAGAATGTTGTTGGTAATTTGATAGGGATTGCATCAAATCTGTATATTGCTTTGGACAGGATGGCCATTTTGATTATATCAATTCTTCCTAGCCAGGAACATGGGATGAGTTTCCATTCGTTAGTGTCCTCTTTACTTCTCTTAAGAGTGTCTTATAGTTTTCAGGGTATAGGTCTTTCAGTTCTTTGGTTAGGTTTATTCCTAGATATTTTATTCTTTTTGATGCAATTGTGAATGGAATTGTTTTCCTGATTTCTATTTCTATTGGCTCATTGCTAGTGTATAGGAAAGCCACATATTTCTGTGTGTTAATTTTGTATTCTGCAACTTTGCTGTATTCCGATATCAGTTCTAGTAGTTTTGGAGTGGAGTCCTTAGGGTTTTTTATGTACAATATCATGTCATCAGCAAATAGTGACAGTTTAACTTCTTCTTTACCAATCTGGATTCCTTGTATTTCTTTGTTTTGTCTAATTGCCATGGCTAGGACCTCCAGTATTATGTTAAATAACAGTGGGGACAGTGGGCATCCCTGTCTTTTTCCCGATCTCAGAGGAAAAGCTTTCAGCTTCTCGCTGTTCAGTATGATGTTGGCTGTGAGTTTATCATATATGGCCTTTATTATGTTGAGGAACTTGCCTTCTATACCCATTTTGCTGAGAGTTTTTATCATGAATGGATGTTGAATTTTGTCAAATGCTTTTTCAGCATCTATGGAGATGATCACGTGGTTTTTGTCTTTCTTTTTGTTTATGTGGTGGAAGATGTTGATGGATTTTCGAATGTTGTACCATCCTTGCATCCCTTGGATGAATCCCACTTGGTCATGGTGTATGATCCTTTTGATATATTTCTGAATTCAGTTTGCTAATATTTTGTTGAGTATTTTTGCATCTATGGTCATCAGGGATATTGGTCTGTAGTTTTCTTTTTTGGTGGGGTCTTTGCCTGGTTTTTGTATTAGGGTGATTTTGACTTCATAGAATGAGTTTGGGAGTATTCCCTCCTCTTGTATTTTTTGGAAAACTTTAAGGAGAATGGGTACTAGATCTTCTCTGTTTACCTGATAAAATTCCGAGGTAAATCCATCTGGCCCAGGGGTTTTTTTCTTGGGTAGTTTTTTGATTTCCACTTCAATTTCTTTGCTGGTAATTGGTTTGTTTAGATTTTGTGTTTCTTCCTTGGTCAGTCTTGGAAGGTTGTATTTTTCTAGGAAGTTGTCCATTTCTTCTAGGTTTTCCAGCTTCGTAGCATGTAGGTTTTCATAGTAGTCTGTAATAATTCTTTGTATTTCTGTTGGATCCATCGTGATGTTTCTTTTTTCATTTCTGTTTCTGTTGATGAGTGTTGATTCTCTTTTTCTCTTAATAAGTCTGGCTAGAGGCTTATCTATTTTGTTTTTTTCCTCAAAGAACCAGCTCTTGGTTTCACTGATTTTTTTCTATTGTTTTATTCTTCTCAATTTTGTTTATTTCTTCTCTGATCTTTATTATGTCCCTCCTTCTGCTGACTTTAGGCCTCATTTGTTCTTCTTTTTCCAATTTTGATAACTGTGACGTTAGACTATTCATTTGGGTTTGTTCTTCCTTCTTTAATATGCCTGGATTGCTATATACTTTCCTCTTAAGACTGCTTTCGCTGCATCCCACAGAAGTTGGGTCTTTGTGTTGTTGTCATTTATTTCCTTATATTGCTGGATCTCCATTTTAATTTGGTCATTGATCCATTCACTATTTAGAAGCGTGTTGTTAAGCCTCCATGTGTTTGTGAGCCTTTTTGCTTTCTTTGTAGAATTTACTTCTAGTTTTATACCTTTGTGGTCTGAAAAGTTGTTGGTAGAATTTCAATCTTTTTTAATTTACTGAGGCTCTTTTTGTGGCCTAGTCTGTGGTCTATTCTGGAGAATGTTCCATGTGCATTTGAGAAGAATGTGTATCCTGTTGCTTTTGGGTGTAGAGTTCTATAGATGTCTATTAAGTCCATCTGTTCTACTGTGTTGTTCAGTGCCTCTGTGTCCTTACTTATTTTCTGCCCAGTGGATCTATCCTTTGGGATGAGTGGTGTGTTGAAGTCTCCTAAAATCAATGCATTGCAGTCTATTTCCTCCCTTAGTTCTGTTAGTATTTGTTTCACATATGCTGCTGCTCCTGTGTTGGGTGCATATATATTTATAATGGTTATATCCTCTTGTTGGACTGAGCCCTTTATCATTATGTCATGTCCTTCTTTATCTCTTGTTACATTCTTTGTTTTGAAGTCTATTTTGTCTGATACTAGTACTGCAGCACCTACTTTTTCTCCCTATTGTTTGCATGATATATCTTTTTCCATCCCTTGACTTTTAGTCTGTGCATGTCTTTGGGTTTGAGGTGAGTCTCTTGTAAGCAGCATATAGATGGGTCTTGTTTTTTTTATCCATTCAGTGACTCTATGTCTTTTGATTGATGCATTCAGTCCATTTACATTTAGGGTGATTATCAATAGGTATGTACTTATTGCCATTTCATGCTTTAGATTTGTGGTTACCAAAGGTTCCAGGTTACTTTCTTTACTATCTAAGAGTCTACCTTAACTCACTTAGTATGCTGTTACAAACACAATCTAAAGGGTCTTTTCTATTTCTCCTTCATTTTCTTCTTTCTTCATTCTTTGTATATTAGGTATCAGATTCTATACTTTTTCTCTATCCCTTGATTGGCTTTGGGGATACTCAATTTAATTTTGCATTTTCCTCGCAATCACCTGCTCCACCCTCCCTACCATAATTTTCCTACCTCTGGTGACAGCTATCAAACACTAGGAGCACTTTCATCTATAGGAGTCCCTCCAAAATAGACTGCAGAGATGCTTTGTGGGAGGTAAACTCTCTCAGCTTTTGCTTATCTGGAAATTGTTTAATCCCTCCTTCAAATTTAAATGATAATCTCACCGGATAAAGTAATCTTGGTTCCAGGCCCTTCTGCTTCATGGCATTAAACACATCATGCCACTCCCTTCTGGCCTGTAAGGTTTCTGCTGAGAAGTCTGTTGTTAGTGTGATGGGCTTTCCTTTGTATGTGATCTTATTTCTGTCTCTGGCTGCTTTTAACAGTCTATCCTATCCTTGATCTTTCCCATTTTAATTACTGTGTGTCGTGGTGTTGTCTTCCTTGGGTCCCTTGTGTTGGGGGATCTGTGGATCTCCATGGCCTGAGAGACTATCTCCTTTCCCACATTGGGGAAGTTTTCAGCAACTACCTCCTCAAAGACACTTTCTATCCCTTTCTCTCTCTTCTTCTTCTTCTGGTATCCCTATAATGTGAAGATTGTTCTGCTTGGATTGGTCACACAGTTCTCTCAATATTCTTTCATATTTAGAGGTCCTTTTTTCTCTCTCTGCCTCATCTTTTTATTTCTCTTCTCTAGTTTCTATTTCATTTATTGTCTCCTCCACCATATCCAACCTGATTTTAATACCCTCCATCGTGTTCTTCAATGATTGGATCTCTTACCTGAATTCATTCCTGAGTTCTTGGATGTCTTTCCGTACCTCCATTAGGATGTTGATTAATTTTATTTTGAACTCTCTTTCAGGAAGAGTCATGAGGTTCATATCATTTAAATCTTTCTCGGGAGTTGTATTAACAATTTCACTCTGGACAATCTTCCTTGGCTTTTCATGTTTGTGTATGGCGCCCTCTAGTGTCCAGAACCTCTATTCTGGAACTGCTGACCCCCTGAAGCAATGTCGGGGGTCGCAAGGGAGCGGTACTGGTGCCTGGGGGGAGGAAAGAGATGTTCCCCGCCTCCTGGCTCCTGTGCCTGTCTCCACTGCCTGAGCCAGTGGGCCAGGCACACAGGTATAAGTTTTTGTTCCATAGCAGCCAGATATGGATCCCTGCTTTCTACAAGCAGCCGGAATCCCAGTCTCCCCAGGAACTCTGCCTGTATTAACTTTCCAACCTGGTAGTCGTGCGAGTTTAATGTTAGCATCATGTAATGTAGGTTTGTGCTCCCAGCGCAGATCTCTGGAGCTAGGTGTTCAATGGTCCCAAGCCTTCCACTCCCTTCCTGCTCCATTTGTCTTCCCTCTGGTGACCTGGGGTGGGGGAGGGGCTCGGGTCCTGCGGAGCCACAGCTCTGGTACGTTACCCCATTTGCTGAGGTCGGCTCTTTTCTCCAGGTGTGTGCAGTCTGATGCCGTCCTGTTCCCTGTTGCTCTCTCAGGATTAGTTGCATCAGTTAAATTTTCTAATTGTATCCAGTTTTAGGAGGAAGCCTCTGTCTCTCCTCTCACTCTGCCATCTTTAATCCCATTCCCTCGCAATTTTCTAGTTTGGGGCAATTATAAACAATCCTGTTATGAATATTTTACATGTCTCTTTACACATATGTATGAGCATCTTTCTAGGGCTTATCTTGGAAAAATAATTGTTACTACTTGTATTATTTATATATCTAACCTACTATGTCACCAAATAGCATCTTGCTGTTTTATAAAATAGGTGTACCAATTTATATGCTTAATAAAAATGTCTAATAAAGTGTATAGCTCTACATTATCACCACAAAATAATACTTTTTTTCTGATTTATGTAAGCATCCCTTATTTCCTCCTCCTTTCTTACCAAGTACTACCATATAAAATCTTTCAATGCATCCATTTGGAATTCATTGCCCATTATTGACAGGTAGTCCCACATCCTCAGTCTTTTCTCTGAATATTCCTTTTATTTGGCTGTCTCCTGAGATAGAAGATTCCTGTATATTTTCACAGTTGTAGCTTTTTTCTGCCACAACAATTTGGCCTCTTGGCCTGAATCTAGGGAATATTTTTCCTCCTAACTATGCCTTTCATATCGTTCTCTTTTCTCCCCACATTTTGAAAAATCCAATGTCTTATGAGTAGATTGTATTACTCATTACTATCATCTGTGATACATCTATCAATATCTGTTCATTCCCTGGAATTTTTGCTTAACTGAACTTTTGCTCAAAGTACTAGTTCCAAAATTAGTTCCTGTCTATTTCAGCATGTGTGTAGATAATCTTTCCAATCACTAGAATTAACTTCCTTAAATTCCTCCACTTATCACAAGAATCATCAATGAGGTGCCATCATTACTAAAATCGTGATGCCTTTTTAGAGTTGATTCCACATATAACTTCCTAACTACCACCTGTTAGCTCTCCATGTGGATCTCTGTGCTCCCTAATTCAACCATGGTACCCCCATCACTGACCTTCCCACCGTTTCATGTTCTTTCACCCTGGGAGGTGCTTTCCATGCCTCTCATACTTCTTCAGTTCCATGGCTACTTTTAAATCATCAGTAGTCATTTATGCACTATTTCTTGCAAAGTACCTTGAATTCCAGGCACCTGGCCACTCTTTAATACTATTGGCAAAATAACAATCATAGTTTAATTCAGTCTCTGATTTCTTTTAGCTTGCAACCCTGTACTGCTGTTTATGATTAAAGAGCATGCACATGGCTATTTAAATGTAAGATCAAAAAGTTAAACTGGGTTCACAATGCTGCCAGTGAACCATATTATATATAATCCTTTTGTTCTAATGTCCTACAGTATTATCTCATACCTTATTTTCACTCCTAAAATCTCAACATTCCCCACCCTATCTATACTTGTATATAATAACCGTGCTTCTGCATTCACTAGGAAAATCGAGGCACATAAGAAAATGTCATGATATAAAGGACATATAAAAGTGTAGGCAAAGGGTCTGTTTGTGTTTATACAGAGGATCAAAGCCTAATTTGGCTACCCAGAAAATGAACTAAGATACGATATGAAAGAGAACTTCCAACATCAGCACTCTCGGGAAGACTCATGCCAGAAGATGATCATCAAAAAACCCCAACAAAGATCCACGCACTGCTACAGGTGTAGATGCACTCATCCCACCCGTTCCTGGACTTGCCATGGGAATGAGGAAGGAGATATCTAAGCTGGCCTGTGCATACAGTAAAACAACAAATTTGACTGGATCTATACTGTTGGAACTCAACCAAGAATTAGGAGAAGTGAAAATTGTAGCGCTCCAAAATCTTACAACTACAGACTATTTACTGTTAAAAGAACATATGGGATGTGAACAGTGCCCAGGAATGGGTTGTTTTAATTTGTCTGATTTTTCTCAAACTATTCAAATTCAGTTAGATAATAACCATCATATCATTGATAAGTTTTCACAAATGCCTAGGGTGCCTAACTGGTTTTCTTGGTTTCACTGGAGATGGCTGGTAATTACAGGTATGCTTTGGTTATGTAACTATACTCCTATTATGTTAATGTGTGTGCGCAATTTAAGTAGTAGCTTAAAATCTATACATGCTGAAGTTACTCTACAAGAAGTTATGTCAAAGAAATAATCAATCTTCCCATGTTTTCTCCCGCCTGCTACTTCTATAGCTTTTCTTCTTCCTTCCTAATTACAACGAATTCTTAAATAGAATTCGTGCCTCATATCAAATTTACCGAGTATCATAATTCTTCCAAGTGGTAAAGATACCTCAAGACAAATGCTGGGCATAGAAGCCACAGGGCATAAATATGCAAAGAAATAAAAAGCTAACCATTTCAAACAATAAGGCTTCTCTCTCACTTACCAACTTAACATTTCCCTGTATGGCCCCGGAAGATGACTGGTTAGCCAGAGACGGGTAAGATTCCTCAAGGGAGGAACAACCTAAGACAGGCACAGTCGCAGGGGGGTCATCAGGAGAGAAATTGGGGATCAACAGAGGTGAGGCTTAGAACCTCACCCTCCCTGTTCTGAGAGAAATCTTCTGCATATGTGGATGTTTTATTGCCCTTGTCTAGCTTGGATTAACACATAGTCTACAGGCACACACCTGATCATCTACATTTGCTCTCTTATAACACTAAACTATGTTTTCTACCTTTATGTTGTATCTACCTACCACTTCAGCATTTTATTAAAAATAATAAAGAGAGAAATGTGGTATCCACATATAAATCAAGTATAAAAATCAAATGTGTATTCATATTTGAACTGACTGTTTATAGTTCATAATGCATGAGCAAAACCAAAAGTTTCTGTGATGACTGCCCTTGTACTGTTCACCATGTAACTTATTCACTATGAAAGAATTTGTTCTCCATGTAAGAACTTGTTCGTTATGCATCAGAAGATTGGAGACTGATGAAAATTAGGCTTGGGGTGGATTAATGATTGTGCATTGAGCATTGACTCCCCTATACAGAATTTTATTGTTGTTAACAACCATTTGATCAATAAATATGAGAGATGCCCTAACAACAACAACCAAAAAAAAGTACACACTTCCAATTGTAAAATAAATAAGTAACCGGGATGTAATGTATAGCATAAGAAATATAGTCAAAATATTGTAACAACTTGGTATGGTGATAGCTGGTACCTAGAATTATCATGTATATAAATGTTGAATCACTGTGTTGTACACCTGAAACTAAGGTAATGTAATACTGTGTGTCAACTACCCTTCAATAAAAAATAATTATCTAAAAAAAAAAAAAAAAAAAAAAAAAAAAAAGAAAATGTCCACATACTCCCACATCTGACCATATATAAGCATCTGGATGCATATGAAACAACTCTGTCCTTCTGGAGAAACGAACTCTTCATTAATGGAACTATTCCATTGCTCAATCTGTGCCCTTGATTCTCTCTTCTCTGCCCTGCTCAGACATTGTTCATCATCTCTCTCTTTTTTACATCATTAAAATTTTTCTCTCTAATTGATTATTTCAATCAGCATAGAAACATATATTTCTGAAAAATTTTCCTCTTAAAACCTTTTGACCCTTTTTCTCTAATGTCCTTGGCCTTTGCAGCAAAATGCTGTGTGAAGTGATTGTCTGTATTCATGGTGTCTTCAAATAAGTGTCTCACATTCTTCTTGAATTGAGCATTTACCCTGACATTTAATATTTTACCCAAGGGCACTCTCAAAATTGTGCTTCTTGCCAAGGTCATGATGTACTTTATGTGCTATGCTAAACGGCAATACTTACTACTGACATTTGACACAGTCCGTACTCCCTCCTCCTTGACACGCTCTTCATTTGGCTTCTAGCTTAGCCTATGTTTGTGCATCTCCTCCTGCCTCTGTGCATGTCCTCCCTCTTCAATCAGAATTTTACTACAGGAGTCCCATAAGGGGTTGTTAGCTCTTGGCTTTCTTCTTTGCCTAAACCACCCCATACTAATCTGATCCTATGTATGGCATTAGAAACAATACACAGGGTCACACTGTTAACTCAGACTTAGATGAATCAGAAATATTGCCCAGTATCTAAGATTACTAAGACCTTTTGAAGCACAGATGAAGCAGAGAGAGAGGTCCAGGACTTCAACACAGGTCCACAGTTCCTTTTATTCTGCTCTGGACCTCTTCTGAGCTCAGATTAATGCAAGTGATCTCTGAGCGGTGTGTGTACTCGAGATCACTTCAAAAAGAAAGGGTCATTTCAGTTAAGAAATTAAATAATTTCATATTCAGATAATTGGATAATTTACCTAACATATTCCATAGGCACTGACATGAATTCATAAATGCTATCTGTACTGTAAGCAGTTTTAGATTAGATGCACCTTTTTTAAAACCACTCCAAATGTAAGGAGTAGACTGCTAGAAAATACCATTTGTTTATTCATCAGGAAGACTCTCATTAGCATATTTATAAAGAGATTTGACCAAGCCATTTGCCTTCTTTAATCTCCCTGGTAAAGGGAAATGAAATGGAAGCAGATGAGCTATTTAACTATATACTTCCCAGCATTGTATCACATTTTTATACTAATGACTCCCAGTCAGGATCCTCTCTTGAACTGTATATTTTACCTGAGGATATTCTCAGTATCTTTATTAAGACATTAAATAGACATCTCCTACTCAATGTATCAAAACTGAATTCCTAATAAACTGCTTCTACAATCTCCTTCACAGTAATTGGTGGCTATTCTTTTATTCAAGTTCAGGAATGATCCATTTAGAGCACCTAGGTCTAATTCAGCCCATCACAGCCTCCTATTTTTGTAAATAAAGTTTACTAGAACACAGCTCCACTTTTTGGTTTATATTTTCTATGGCTGTTTTCACAATACAGCAGACTCGAAATGTTTTAACAGAGATCAGAGATCATAGAACATGGAATGGTCCTTTACAAAGTTTGCTGATCACTAATAGACAGGAATCTATAATTGTCTTTTCTTCTAATCTCATTGTTAGTTTACATAGTAAAGTATTAGTATCTTCAAAAATAAGGTGTGCATTGCACCCTTTTTTTAACTTCTTAGGAATAACATTGTAATTCACAATATTTTCCTATTTCTATCATGATTCTTCCTTGATACACATAGTATATGAATATTTTCAGCTACTTACAATATGTATGGCAAAAATATTTGGTGTTTTAGTTCTTCGATATTTTTAAGACTTGCTTTAAAGTCAAAGTTTGGTTTTTTCTTCTATTTATGCTTGAATTTAGAAAGTGTCATGTGCGCTATCTTCCAGCTCATTACTATTCTGTTCATCTTGGTCTAATTGGCTATAAAACCTATCAATTGAGTTCTTAATTTTGATTATTGTGTCTATATTTATGAATTAGCATATTTTTCAAATATTTTATGTGTTTTTAATGTAATTGTTTGTTTCCAGATGTTGTTGAAGTGCTTAAATTTAACTGCTATATTTAATAATACAGTAATCATAATTTAAATTTGCATTCCGTGTTTATTCCCATAGCCCATGTGGTGCTATTTCAGTCGTCGGTGGATCCTGCTCATTCTTCATTATCCTGTTATGTTTCTTTGTGTGCCTGGTCATTTTCTACTCTGCACTGGGACTTGTATTGGAAAAATATTTCTAGTGATACTTAACTTCAGTGTGATCACCTCTTCTTTCAAAAATAACATGCTCTGCTTGTTTTTGGTGTGATCTCAGATCATATTAATCCACAGTCAGGATTTATTTCTCTACTCAAGCCTTAAAAGAACATGTAAATCAGGTTATAATGCACGGCAGGCTGCTTTAGCCTGGTCGAACCTTAACTCTGATGGCAAACACCTTTGGGTCCCAGGTTAACACACTGTATGGTTAATCAGAATCCCAGCACTTTTCGCACATGGTCTTTGTCTAATCTAAAACAAATCTATTTTGAAGCTCTTTTTTCCTTAATTATAAATGCCTTCAGAAAAACAGGGCCTCAGTTACTGGGATTATGTTTTTCTTCTCTTTCTATCTCCCTCCTTCCCTGCTTTTCTTTTCTTCTTCTTTCTCAGGTCATGGTCCAGAAATTTCTCACTGTGTTGTTAATTTTTTGGCACTTTTAGGGAAACTTAAAAAATATATTTTTTCAGGTGTTCAGTTGTCCTCAGGGAGAGCCTTGGTACACATTATATTTCTTATCCATCACTTAAGGAAGCAACGATTCTTATTACACTTCTGTGTACATAATTACTTTAAGGAAATTATATTCACAAATATCCAGTCAAATCCAAACTGCCTTAATGACTGTGTAACTTTAGGCAATTTTTGTGGACCTCTTCAAACCTTAGTTTCTATCTATCTAATATTAGGCAAATAATAATCATTTTGCAGAGTTTACTGTGGGAAATGCAAACAATGTATATATAGTAACTAACATACACATATGGCACAATGAGAGATACTAAATAAATTACTCATTGATCTAGCAGGAGTTATGGCTACTATTATTACTAATTTAAATTATAGTTGTAACTAAATTAACCAGTTGTTATGGCCATCTGAATATTTATAGAGAATATACCCAGGATCAAGAAAAGAGAAAGTGTGAGAGAGCAAGAGACAATAGAGAAAGAGAGTGAGCACATTTGTTATACAAATATTTTATAGAAATCTTAAAATGATTCATTATATGTAGACATTTGTTGAGTAATTTTCTCTTTTTTGGGCTTCTGATATTAAAAATAAAAAATGGAGGCCTAAAGTAGATTAAGAGAATAAAATATAAGATTTACAAAAGAAACTAAAGAAATTGAAATGTTTGAACCTGTTAATAGGAAATCCCTAGAAGTGGCACAGTTCAGAGACTTACTTCTCATATATTCTGAGTGTGAAATAGGACGAAGAGATTTAAGGCAAAGTGAGAAATGTTTGGATTGGCCACAAAGAAATGTTTTTTGAATATAAGTAGCATTAAAAATTGAAACAGCAATTTGAAAAAAGTTGTGCCTGCTCTTTCCTAGTAGAGTCTTGAAAGACTATGGATAGTGGTAAATTAAGGTAGCTTAGAGTCTTATTAGAAGGCAGAAGAAACATTAGATGATTTCTCCAGGGTTCTTAATCTTTAATTCTGTCTAGATCACAGAAATATAATTATTCAGGGTACAAAATGGCCATCCAAAGTGTGCATTTACCAACACATCTTGGGAGTCCTCCCCACCCTCAAAAGAAGCTATCTTATGCAGAGATTTAAGTTTTATCTATAAATCTTGTAATGGATAATGTTTGAGCTATGGTAATCTAAAGAATTTTTTTTGAGTAAGGACAATCTTAAAAAATAAAAATTTAGATGTATTATTTAATTAAACTACCATACCCTCATATCTCTCATTTATACAGTGGGAATCTAATTCATATAATTGATGTAAGAATTTAATAAATAAAATAATATGAATGAAATGATTACTATGCCTAATGAGCAGTAGTTTCTTAAGAATATTAAATTACTTCAACAGAATTTCTCAATGTAAAATCAAATAAAGCATAGAGTAAATTAAGTAAGAATGAATAATCCCATGCAAAATTTAGCAAGAAACCTCTATGTTTTATTAAGTGATGGCTTAGGAAATGTGATCACACTCCTGAGTAAATAAAAATAAATAAAGTTGAGTGATTAAAAAACAAAGTTATCTTCTTTCATTATTATTTCACGTGACCTTGATTTTTTACTTCAAATACTTGGAATTGGAAGCATTTTTATAAACTACCTCAAATCTTCTTCCTCTTCCTCTTTCATTTCTTTCTATTTTGCACAGCAACAAAGAAATAGTGTCCCAAAAGATAAATTGCCATCTTAAAAACAGAAAAAGAAGTGGAACACTTGAATTTACAATTCTCTGTCCTATCTTCCTAGTTTATATTAGAAAAATTTTTAGATCAACTTTTTGTACCATCCTTTAAATCAAACTATATGACTTCTCTCCTCTGTCTAGCAAACTTTACAGAAAGAACAAGTTTCTCAAGCATATATAGTGTATTTCCAGAGTTGATCTTAAGGATCTGGAGATAAGGTGAGAAGAAAGCATGTGAGAAGCATAGGAAATCATACTTTCTGGCCACCTTCGCCCATTTTTCCCACCCCCTACCCCAGCCTCTAGCAACCTCCAGTTTCTTCCCTGTGTCCATGAGTTGTTTTATTTGTTTGGCTGGGTTTTTTTGGGGGGTGTTACTGTCGTTGTTTTAGATAACCAGACTTATTGTGATGATCGTTTTTTAAGTGTGCACAAATGTCAGATCACTATGTTTCACCTGAAATTAATATAATGTTACATGTAAATCATCCGTCAATCTTTTAAAAGAGCATGGGGAGCTGTATGACACGCACCCGGTAGCTCTAAGTATTCTTGCCCAATCCGAGGTCGCAGTCGGTTGGGTTTGGAGAATTACAACTGTTTTCCTTGAGGAGATGGCATAAGCTAAGGGAATTCTGAAGGGCAGAGGGTGGGGAGCAAAAGATTCTTTCTGAGACTGAGGAAACATTTTCCAGAAGGAGTTCATTTCAGTAAATCTTACTTACATCTCATGGGCCAGAGATGGCTTACAGATACGGTGCCCCTAAACTATTAATCACAAAATGAGAACAGGTTTAGAATAATGTCATGTCCATCAGAAGATAGACAAATAATGATCCTGTTAAAAAAGAGAGAAAGAGGCAGAAACAGAAATAGAGATGAGAAAGAGAATATCAGTAGGGTAGCCAATCTCTGGATTATCTACTACATTATATATTTAAAACTCCTTAATTTGTACTTATCTTGTGTTCCTTACAAACCAGTGCCAAATAGAAGCTGTGCAGTGTATGGTGTCCCAGCTCCACTTCTCTGTGAACAATATTATCTTTTATTAGAAAACTTTCTACAGAGAATTTATACATTCTTCACTGTCTCGATTTCCTTTTGTCTCTGGATTTCTCTATCCATAGGATCCCTAAACAATTTTTACCCTTGTACCATGGAGATTCATGCTTTGCTTTTTTTTTTTTCTTTAACTTATGATCTATCTTCAAGAAAAAGCTTTTTATCCCTTTGTGCTCACATCTGCCTTAGCTAAATTCCAGGCGAGAGCATTCTTCATATACGTGGGGTGCGGGCCCAGGAGTACAGTTCTGTGGACAAGCGCTCTCCTTAAGACCTTGACTTACTTCACCTTTGCAATTTACCACACCTCACACAATTTGTGCTACTTCAATAACAGTAGAGCCATTCATTCCTCTCCTTTATTTTTATTCAGCAGTGGGATATGCCACTTATGTTCCAGTTCCCATTTATTTTCCCCTATATTTATAAAGGAGGCTTTTTAAGTTATTAAAATGTTAGCTGTTCCTTACGGTTTTGCCTTCTCTGTAAGTCTAAATCTGTGGGCCTCTCATTTTTCTCTCTTGCTGCTTTCAGGCCCAGACATTTGTTTTTCTAAAACCTTCACCACATTTTTTATCAGGTATCCCTCACAGTGAAACCTGTAAATTCTAAAAATTCTATTTTTGATAAAAATACCCATTTTTCAAACAAACATTTTTTATCCTTTCCTCTTAAGTTGGATAATTCCACCCCAGAGGTATCATTTATACATTTAATATCTATCTCCTACAAGGAATCAATCTTCTGTTGTTCTGCTTTCCTTCCCCAAAGAAAGTTTCATCTTGTGTAAAACATCCCTTATCCTTCTAAATCCATAAATTTCCCTCAGGGTACAGATAGATATCTTTTTGCCTCTTACATCAAGTGGATATGCACTTCTTCTAATATTATGTGAATAGTCTGAGAACGCCAGTCTTTTACAGCTGACCTGATTTGGGGGAACCCATATATGTTCTCCTAGTCCAGGAAAGAGGGGACAGAACAATTGTCTGGGGAAACATCGAGTCTTTTTATTGACCATGGGTAAGATGAAAACACATTTAGGAGTTTCCTTATCCAAGAAGTCTCTCAGGGAATAATTGTAGTTTTCTAAGACTTTTCCCATTTCTATCCTTTCAAACATCTTGGAACCCTTCCCCTCTTCTATTCATACACTTTCGAATCTTTACTCCTCCATTTTTTTCCCATTCCATATTGGACAGAAATTAGTTATGCATTTATTTCACTTACTCTTCCATATATGCTTATTCTCTAAGATTCTGACCCTTCTTCTAAGCAAATCCCTCACTTCCCACAGTGAAATCAACCTATTAAGTGATTTTTTAAATTGAAGTGTAGTTGGTACACAATATTATATTGGTTTTAAGTACACAACTTAAGTAAATTATGTTTGACATGAGGTTAAATAATATTAAAATATTTGAAGCATTTAGAAAACTGCACAAAATAGTATAGCAAATAACACATATATCCACCCCCAAATGTTAACATCATATCACATTTACTTCATCAAACTATTTATAATGAGTTATAATACTAATAACAGCTAAAATCTCAATTCATTCAACTCCTCTTACTTGTTACATGCAAACACTCTTATGAAAATGAGTGACATTCTGATATATATATTTCTACATTTACTATATGTCTATGTGTCCATAGATGCTGTATGTTGATATTTGAGTTCCAAATGTATTTAAAAATAGCCTTTTTCATTCATTGTTATTTTTAGAGATTTATTCATGTTGGTATTTGCTAGACAGTCTATTAATCTTAACTTTAAAATAATGTAATTCCATGAATAAATTTGTTTATCCACTTAACTCTTGAAGGAAATTTGCCTCACCTTTTCTTATTTTTTATGTGTGAAAAACAACTTTACAGTGAACATACTTTTACAGTCTACTTGTATGCATGCATATCTAGAATTGAGTTTTAGATTATCCATAATTTGCAAGGTATTGCAGTTGGTATAAAAGCTTATACTCCCACAATGTATAGCAATATAATTTCCCTACATTGCCAACCTATACTCGATCTTGCTAAAATTTTTAATTTTAGAAAAATTGATGATGATGAAATCATACATTTATTTAATTTGCTTTATTCAAGTATATTTTATAGACAATCAAGTTGATTAGTTTTAAGTGTATACTTAGGTGAATTTCAATAGTTGTAGACATTAACAAATACATGTATTACAAAATATGCATTTAATAAAGGCAAAAAGGTAACCACCAGTAAAAACATCAAGTAAAATATATCCACCATCCCACATGCTCACTTGTGCTCCTTGCAGCTGGTCCCCTTGCCCACACTAGCCTTTGTCAACCACTGGAAAGCTGAGTTGACCCTGTTCATACTTTTCTCTCTCAGATGCTTTAGTGAATAAGAGTGGAGAGAGGCGCCTGTGATGGGACAGTAGCTGAGCTTTCTCCACATATAAGGAAACTTGAGTTACGACCATCCTTCTCTGTCTGACTTGTTCTCTAGTAGATTTTCCCATAATGGGAATCTAGTTAATTGTACATCAATTTTATAGACTAAATATATAAGTGATTGAATCTGTGAATCATACAAGGCCTTTAAGAATGTGAACCACTTGACCTACTGATAAATATGCTCACCACCAATGCTGTAAAAACAGTGTCCTCTTCTGTGCTTCGCTTCTATTCACACCTCTTCCTCCATTTATTTCCAGTTTCCTGAAATGTGCTTTCACTTTCTCACAAATGTAAAAAAACTATTATCTTATTTCTAAAACTATGCCCACTGTTTCTAATAGATTCTTATATGAAAATCGCTCTGTAACTTGTATTTCATCAAATTTAAATTTATCTCCTGATTGTTGAATATATATGACTGTCATATTCGGTGATATTTTCCTTATTTTGTACAGTAGGTTTCAGGTTCATTATTAGAGGAAACTTTTTTCATTTTCTCTGGACTCGCTGTTCATGTCTAACAACTTTGATGTTTTTACCCTGCCTAAATAGCTAATTAAAAAAAAAAAGACATCTCTTGTGTTTGTTCTCTTGATGCTATGCAGTTTACTGAATATCAGTTGGTGGGCTCTATTCATATTTTGTCTCTGTCACCTAGTTTTGCTTGTGTGTGCCATTAAAAGTGTGTAGTCTTTTTTAATATGGGAGAGGGGCTTAATTTATCAAAGAAAAATCATTGCGTGGAAGAGATTCATACACTGAATCTCACACCAGTCACCTAAGACAAATGGGGTGCTCTTAGTATCCATTAATACATTAGAATCAAAACACTTCCCTTTTTGTTTTCCATCTGGATACAGGTATAATCAAGTCCATAGTTTCAGTTTCTCTATATCTTTTGATCCACAGGCATATTTCTCTGGTCTACAAAACTTTGGCAATTTTTAAATTTCAGATTAATATAACTCTGTTTCTGAAGACGCATATGAACATAAAACAACTGCCTTTGTGAGAATAGGTAACTAAGAATGATGTCTACTGTATGTCACATTTATAACAATACCACTAATATTCAACTTTCATATTCATGCAAATTTAGCAACCCAGCATTGTTCTCCAACTTCTAGCCGTTTTTATGAGAATTAAATTGTATGTGATATTATTTCTCATCTTTTCAGTAACTGCAGACACTTTTAATGTGACTTGTAATCTTTATGCTTAAGTTTTTTTTAAAGGATAGTTCAAGTGAGGATTGGCAAATGTAAAATGTTTATGATTTAATTAAAATTAATTTACAAATATTTTAAACAAACTTGGGAAATAGATATCTGAAGATTCTATGATGCTACTAATGGAAGAACTATAAAATATTCTTCATGTATTATTTATTCCATATGACAGATTTGTTGTCTTACACACATGAACCTTGAATCATGATTGTTAAACTTTTAAATTTTAAAATTCTAACATAACTGCAAAATTTTAACAATTCTTGTGTTTTTGACTCATTTGTTCTCCCCATAATATCTTCTTAACTGTGAATTCACTCAACAACTGTCTTATAAAGCCTAAGAATAGGACTAGAGCTTTAGTCATCTTTTAAAGAGATTTCCTTATTATTTAAATTATTTTTAGATCATTATTTGTGAGAATCCCACAAATAAAAAAAGGTGTTTTAGCATTGATCTAATGTGAACATGGCAAACAAAAATTGTTTATATCCTTAACATAATTATCTCTAACCAATTTTTTCCATTAGAGTAAACATTGTATATGTCTTCTTTTCCCCTGTCTTTTGTCAAACTACAAATATTAGAAAAGCTTTAGCACATTCTTATGTTTTAATTCCTAAAATTAAAAAGGATTTGAAAAATAAAAGATATTTCCTCTGAAAAGTTCATTAACAATAAAGTCATTAATTGAATTTTTGTTATTACATTTTTTACCATTGCTGCTCTTTGTATTTAATTGTGCCCTAGGAATTGTGTGTTCTTTGCAATTATACCATTAATATGATGTTATTATTAACAGGTTGTTATAAACATGAAATGGTAAGGTTAAATATTTCCTGACTAAAATCAGTTTGACAGGTATCAACAGTTGAAGGAACATACATTTTAAACATCTTTCCAACTAAATTTTATATAGGTAAACAAAAATGAGAAGGTTTGTATACTACTATATCCTATGATAAAACACCACTATAATGTCAATGGTGATATCTGATTCATCTTGAATTCAGTTAGAGAAAGCTTTTATGATTTCTTTATATTCTTTATTAATTTGATTTTATTATTTGTCTTATTGCAAAGGTTTTTAATTCTAATGCAGTATTAGATAGAAGTGATGTGCGATAATGTCATTGTCTTGTTCTAGCTTTAGCATAGCACAATATTTTTCATTATGGATATTATTAGTTTCAGTTTTATGTAAATTCTCCATACCAGTTTGAGGTAGTGCTTCTATCTTAAATTTTCTGAAGATGTTAGTCCTGGGAGAATGTTGAATATGGTCAAATATGTTTTTCTTCATGTGTTGAGATTAACATATGAATAGTTTCCTTTTGTTGCATTAATGTAACATATTAAACAGATTTAGTTAACCAATAAACCATATCTGGGATACAATGGTCATTTCTTAGAAATATATTGTAGAAATATTACATATTAATATTTTTTTCAGAATTTTTACATCTAAGTTCATAAGGGATGTTACTCTGAAAATTATTCCTTGCAATTTCATCAGGCTTTGGGGTCCATGCCATATTGGACTCATGGAATTATTTGGAAAGTGTCCCTCTGTCCAATTTCTAACTAAGCTTATGTAAAGTTGAGAGTATCCATTCCTTAAAAATTTGATAGAATTCACTAGGGAAAACATGTTGGTCTTAAGGTTTTTTTGTGGAGATGTTTATTTTCTACAATTTCAATTTTCTAAGAATCTACTTAGCTACTCAGAATTTCTACTTAGATTTGTGGCAGTTTGCATAGCCATTTTATTGAGGATGTACCCATTTCATCTAAATTTTTAACGCATTAGAATAAAGGTGTTCATAGTATTCCCTTATTATCTTTTAATGTCTGGAGAATTTATGACTTCCCTTCTTTACCTTCTGATATTGGTATTTTTTATTTTCTCTCATGTTTTTGATTAGTTACATTTGGGGATTATTGTGTTAACTAATCTTTTTAAAGAAAATATGCTATGACAGGGATTAAAGCTTACAGAGGTACATGGTCTTGTCAAGTCAGGTAATGTACAATTGAGATTTGTACATTTCATTTAATGTAATTTATACTTAAAAGATTGTAAGTAAATGTTGAAGTCTATTTAAAATTATCTATGCTAACTTTGGGAGTAACCAGAAGTATATTAACAATTTACTTTGAACTACAACACAAATAAACTATATTTATTAATAGAAGATTGGGTAGACAGATATATGAGAAAGCAAGTACAGAAAAGTACTAAGGAAGCTTCTAGATGATAGATGTGAGGGTGTCCACTGTAAAATCCTTTAAACTTTACTGTTTTTTTTCCCCAAAATAAAATGTTAGAGAAAAATAGCAGAATGGAAATATGACCCACTGAGAATATTTCACAGTTGAGTTTTGAAAGCTTCTCTAGCACTAAATGAGTAATAATTTTTTTAAAAGCTAGTAACAAAATTGGAAAATTGAATCAGTTTACAAAATAATAGGTAAACATGCATGAGGCCAATAGAGGGACAGCTAGTAAAAACACCCATTCACATTATTGTTTTAATTACAGAAGGATTACATTCTTTATATTCTCTTATATAATTGTGAAGCAATTTTGTTCAATATCTGAATTATACAAGGTGTTGATATTATTATAAATAATGCTGAATAATAGCCACACATGCAAATTTATAACTGTGGAAGAAACGGGAAAGTCCATGTCTCTTTCCACATTGTTACCTATAACAAGGTCTTTTGCCACACATAGACACAAATAATAATAAAATTGATCATTTGCTAACCTCTTTCTCCAGATGTGTATCCAAAGCTTTCATGGTGGTAGGAAATAATTTCTACAGCTGTTATTCCTGTGCTAATTAGCACAGGGAAAACTGAGCATTTATTAAGTAACTAATCTGTGATCAATGTTGCAAGTTTGCTGAAATATGAGACACATTATTTGTACTCTTCTACAATAGGATCAAAGAAAAATAAAATAAAGAAAAAGAACTAGAGAATAATTAATGTAAAATAAATGGATGTGACCACACATATATTTTCATCAAAACATAATTAATTGAAGGTGAAAAATTAGTGATGTAATCCTGAGTGAAATGGGAATTTGGTTGTCCCTTATTAATAATATTTGGCAGAGAAGATACAGAGAGGAGGCAGGATAAAATTTCAAAATATTACTCTGGAAAGAAGAAGAATTACAAAGAAAGTCAAATATTTTTCCTAGAATGGAAAGGCATGTTGAACAGCTCTCTCAGGAAAACGTCCCTGGAGTTGATTGTTTATGAAAGAGACCTAGAGGTTTAGAGGGACATCTGTCTGCCATGATCCTGTACCATGATTTGTCCAATATAGTCCTCATTTCTTTTGACAAGTCCAAATTTTATGCCTATTGTCCTGCCATAGGTATTACTAGTGCTCATTTCATTCTAAAAGGTGTCAGAATTTGGACAATAAATTAATTAATCTCTTTAGTGTGATCCAGGCAAGGATAGAATGATCCTTTGAGCAAAATGTCCTTATTGACCAATGAAAAAATTGGCATCTCAGAGGCAAGTTTGCTGACAACAACCAGATACCTATACACACACTTTCCCAAATTCCCCAGACATGGTACGGAGGATATATCATCCCAGAAGAGTGAGATTGAAGTTTGCAATTAAATTTGTGATGGCTTTAAAAAGAGACCTGGAATAGACAAGTCAATAAAAAAAAAAAAGTTGAAAGACCCACATCACAAGATTTTTTGAGATATAATTGATACATAATATTCTTTAAGTTTAAGAGGTATAATGTATTGGTTTGATATATTTATATATTGCAATATATTGCAATACTACCTTGGCATTATGTAAATCCTCTATAACTTCACATAATTTTCCATTCTTTTTTGTGTGGTGAGAACATATAAGGTCTAGTCAGCAAATTCGCAGTATAGAAAATAGTACTGTTGACTATAATTTCTATGATGTGCATTAGATTTCTAGAACTTACTCATTTTCAAGTTACAAGTTTGTATGCTTTGGCCAATATCTTCCCAATTCATCCCCACAACCCCTTGTAACCACCATCATATTCTCTTTCTACAATTTTTGAATGTTTTATATTCTACATATAAGTGTATCATGCAGTATTTGTCTTTCATCTATCTCACTTAGAATAATGCCTTCAAGTTCCATCCATTTTGTTCCAAATGGCAGTATTTCCTTCTTTTTCATGGATGAATAATATTCTATATATATGTATATATATATATATATATATATATATATATATATACATATATACACACATAGATCTCATATCTTCCTTACACATTCATCAATTGATAGATACTTAGATTGTTTCCATATCTTGGTTATTGTGGATAATGTTACAATTATAATGAGAATGCAGATATTTTTCCATATCTTCTTTTTATTTCCTTTAGATATATACCCAAAAGTGGGATTGCTGGCTTATATGGTTCTATTTTTAATTTTTTGAAGAACTTCCATACTGCTTCCATAGTTACTGAACCAATTCACTTTCCCACCAACAGTGCACCAGCATTCCCTTTTCTTCATATTCTTCCACTTGTTACCTATTACCTTCTTTCTTGATGGCAGCCATTCTGACAGATGTGAGGTGATTTTTACTGTGGTTTTGATTTGCATTTCCTTGATGATTAGTAATGTTGTGCACATTTATGTACCTTTTGGTGTCCTCTTTTGGAAAAATTTCTGTTCAATTCCTCTGCCCAGTTTTAAAATCATATTTTTAAAATATTGAATTACATGAGTTCTTTATATATTTTATATATTAACCCTTTATCCAATATTTGGTTTGCAAATATTTTCTACTATTCTAAAGGTTGCCTTTTCATTTTGTTGATTGTTTCTTTAGTTGTGCCAAACTTTTTAGTTTGATACAGCCCCGCTTGTTGATTTTTGCTTTTGTTTCTTGTGCTTTTGTGTCATATCTAAAAAATCATTGTCAAAGTCCATGTGAAGGATTTGCTTCCTTATAGCTTCTTTAAGGATTTTTATGATACCAGTTCTTCTGTTTGTCTTTAATCCATTTGAAATTAATTTTTGTGGGTGGTGTAAAATAGAAGTCAATTTTGTTTTTCTGTATGTGGTTATCCAGTTTTCTCAACACCATTTATTGAAGAAACTATTCTCTCCCCATTAAGTATTATTGGCTCCTTTGTTAAATGTTAATTGTCTTTATATGTTAGGAGTAAAATTGTCACTATTTGGATATGATATATTTTATATAGAAAATTCTGAAGACTCAACCAGAAAACTGTTAGAACTAATCAACTAATTCAGTGAAATTGCAAGATATAAAATCAATATATGGAAACCAATTGCATTTCTTTACATTAACAATGAAATATCTGAAAAAATAAAGAAAACTATCCCATTCACAATGGTGTCAAAACAAGAAAATATGTAGGAATAAATTTAACCACGGAAGTGAATGATCTGCTAAATGTAAACTACAAGACATTGATGAAAGAAATATAAAGACATAAACAAATGGAAAGATATCCTGTTCATGGATCAGAGGATTAATATTGTTAAGATGTCCATACTATCCCTATAGAAATTCCAAGGGATTTTACACAGATATAGAACAACAATCCTAAAATTTGCATGGAACCACAAAACACCCTGAACAGCCAAAGCAATCATGAGAAAGAATGAAGCTGAAGGCATCATACTTCCTGATTTCAAACTATACTACAATGCTATAGTGATTCAAACAGTGTGATACTGGCATAAAAACACACATAGACCAGTGGAAAAATAGAGAGCCCAGAAATAAACTCACACTACTAGATTTTAAGACTTACTATGAAATGACAGTCATTGAGAAAATGGGGTATGAGCTTATGACAAACATACAAATCCTGGAATCTAATAGGGAGTTAAAGAAATCAACAGACCCCAACTAGATCGACTGACTTTATTACAATAATATCAATGTAATTTACTTCTCATCCTATATAAAATTTGCCTAAAATTGGATTACAAAGTAAATGCAAGATCTAACAATATAAATCTACAAGAAAATGTAATAGAAAATTCAACAACTTTGGCTGAGGAAAACAATTTTTAAATATGTTACAAAAGGCACAAGTCATAAGTTAAAAAAATTGATAAAATGGTCTTTATAAAAATTAAAACAACAAGCTGCTCTTTGAAATTCTATGCTAATGAGCAAATCAGGATTAAAATAATAACAAAATAAATATTTGATAAAGTACTTGGGCTCAGAATCTACAATAAATTCTCATTGCACAAAAATAAAAAGAAAAGCTAAACAAAATGATCAAAAGATACAGATAGGCACTTTATCCCCAAAAAACACATGGAATGCATATAAAAACATTAAAATATGCTTCACACCTTCATTCTTCAAAAGGAAATACACTTTTAAATTTCATTGCGATATAACCAACCATTTAACAGAATGAGTAACATTTAAAACACTGATAACCAAGTACAAATCAGGATGCAGAAGAGCTGGAACTCTCACACATTGTTTGTGGGAATGCACAGCAATACAACCACTTTGTATAGAAAACAGTATGCAATTTCACATGAACTTAAATTTGTGCCAACAATAAAGCCCATGAATCTCATTACTAAGATTTTCCCAAGAGAAGTGAAAATATTATCTTCACAAAGACCTAAGTGCAAATGTTTATAGCAGCTTTACCCATAATTACTATAACCTGAAAACATCACAAAAAATCATGAACCCTTGAATGGATAAAAAACAATTAATGAATATCACAAACATTTTGCAAGGTGAAAGAAACCTGTCATTAAAACTATACGATTTTATGGAAAGGGACAACTATAATGACAGTAATGAAATGAGTGGTTCCTAGAGGATGAGGTAGTTTGGAGGGGACTTGCTACAAAGGGGCACAAGGAAACTTTAAGGGCGATTAAAATGTTCTTTATCTTCATGGTGGTGGTACCATAACTGCACTTTCTCAAAACTCATCAACTATAGCCTTAAAATGGCTACTAAAAACATGGTTACTAGAAAGTGCTGTTTCTTGCAAATTTGATGCTAGAGTTTGATTCCTATCCACTATAAGTAAAACCAAGCACAATATACTTACAATAATTAAATATTTAAAATATTCTATATCTGATATCAGAAATCTAAAAGGGACAAATTATATCACAAAAAACTAGCAAATTTTTCAATTATTTTAAAAATATTTAGTTAAAAGTCTGTTTCTTCCTTTAAATGATATTATCAAACCAACTGTAATTCTTCCTTTTGCATCAAAAAATGAATGATTTTTACATCAAAGTATATAGAGTCCAAGTAAGTAAATAAAGAATTCAGATTTAAGTTTATCTTTCTTTTAACTCCCTCTAGACATAGCAACCACTATTTGTATATCTAAATCCTCTCGTAACATTTGTGAGAAGCAATTTTAAGGTGTCCCATCCAACATTGTATCTTTACGACTCCTATTAAAACTTACAAACATTATAAAACACTATTCTATGACATGTTATATCATACTTATAAGGTGATTTAAGAATGCATTTAAATTATAAATATCACTGAACTTCTTTTAAAGGCCAATCTATTTTTCTGCAAAAAATAAGTAATATGATTGTTATGCTTTAAAATCTGAGTGTGATTTCAAAATACATTGTTTCAAAATTATTATCGTGATTGATAATGGTAAGAATTTAAAATAAATCAGAATTTTAAAATATATGATATGTTTTTGATACAGTGGTTATCAGTATTTCCATTTAAGGAGTACTTCTGTGTAGAAAAATTTTACATATTTATAACAGTCATAGGTTTGCATTTGAACATCTTGGATTATGTAAAATGCTTAATTAACATTCATAACATGGCTAAATATGTTCCTTTTAATATATGATGTTGACTATATTTCATATAACATAAGGAAAAATAATTATTAACAAATTTCTTATATTTAATCTCAAACTCCAAATGTTTACTTAAAGTTAAACTAGAAATAAGTTTTTGCACCAAATTTCTATTTTTGTCTGCAGTGTGGCAAGTCCCAAGTTAAAATGAAAATTATGTCAATCACTAATTAATATAGTAATTTTTACCTTTATTTATTCTAAACAGACTCTGAGGTATCTTACAAAAATGACTAAATAAAAAAAATAAATTTAATTATGTGCATTCATTGATAAAATGTCTAACACTTCTTACAGCATTTAGTGCAAAGTAAAATAGGTCATTCAGTGGAGACACTGAGAGTTAATGGCTGTGTTGTTAGATCTTCTACATCTCTTTCATGTACATTTAAATTAAATACCCTTTCAGCATACCACCTCAGTTCTCTATGCTCATCACAGAATATTTTAAAACATAGTATGTCTTAGTCAAAAAGTGGTCCCTGCAGCCTAAAAAGAGTAAATAAGCTTTGTAGATTTTTTTGGATCCTATATTCATGGTTTAGATTTCCATTTAAAATAGGCCTCCAATTTCCATAAAATACCTGTAGAGACACCAGGGAAAAAAGTCAAAATACCACTAACATTTGCAAAGATTGTCCACCAAATCCAAAGTTGTTGATATAAATAAAGAATGACAATTATTAAACCAATAAATCCATATTCACTTGAAAGAGAGACTAGTCTTAGACTGCCCTGCAGCCAGCCAATTTTCTACTCCATTGAGATATGGAAGGACTGTGTACATATATAGCTGGCTTTTCTACTTCATGGAGTTTTATTCTTAAGGAAAACAAATCTGTGACCTGAGAATAATTTCAGCTAGTCTTTTTTTCTTTTGAGTGAACAAAATAAAACATTCATATATTGATACTCAAAGAAAAATATCACCCATATATCCTTCATGAATAATTATTTGTAGACAAAGTCTAAGCAATAGGGAGATAAAATTAAAAAGGCAGTGCTATATTTTAATCACAAATGCAAATGCAAAGAAAAAGAAATAAGTTGTTGCTCTATTCTGAAAGAGCTCTGCAGAGAACAATACATATTAGTGGACTGTTCTGCTGTTCCAAGTTCCCTCCAACCCTAAAGCTTTATCCTCACCTTCATGTTCTATGCTAGCTGGATTATGGAAATGGCCGTGTTACAGCTTGAAGAAAGAGGAAAGAGAGAAAGTTCAAGGCCATGTATTAGAGCTGTCCAGAGAAACAACCAATAGGCTAGAGATTTATAGAAAGAGATATATCAAACATAAGTATGAACAATTTTTTGCTGGACACATCTCGTCAGGTAAGGGAAACAAAATAAAAAATAAGCAAGTGGGACTATATCACACTAAAAATTTCTATACAGCAAAGAATACCATCGGCAGAAAAAAAAGGCATTCTACAGTATGGGAGAATGTATTCATAAATGATTTATCTGATAAAGGCTTAATATCCAAAATATATAAAGAACTCATATGCCTCAATACCAAATAAACAAATAACCCAATTAAAAAATGGATGGAGGATCTGAACAGAAATTTTTCCAAAAGAAGAAATATAGATGGCCAACAGGCACATGAAAAGGTGCTCCACATCACTAATCATCAGGGAAATACAAATTAAAACCATAATGAGATATCACCTCACACCAGTCAGAATAGCCACTATCCAAAAGACAAGAAATAACAAGTGTTGTTGAGGATGTAGAGAAATGGGAAGTCTCCTACACTGTTGGTGGGAATGTAAATAGGTGCAGCCATGTGGAAAACAGCATGAGGTTCCTCAAAAAACTAAAAAAAGAAATATCATTTGACCCAGTAACTACTTCTAAGAATTAACCCAAAGAAAACAAAATCCCTGATTTGGAAAGATTTATGCACCCTTATGTTTATCACTGCATTATTTTCAATAGCCAAGGCATGGAAGCACCCTGTGTCCATCAGTAGATTAATGTATAAAGAAGATGTGGCCCATATACCCAGTGAAATATTATTCAGCCATAAAAAAGAAATCCTGCCATTTGCAACAACATGAATGGATCTAAAAGGTATTAAGCTCAGTGAAATAATCAAGGTGGAGAAAGACAAATATCATATGATTTCACTTATTTGTGGAATATAAATACAAAGCAAAACAGGACAGAACAGCAGTAGACTTACAGACACTGAGAAGTAACCAGTGGTTACAATGGGGGAGGGGTTGGGGTGGGTGGGTGAGGAAGGTGAACGGGATAAAGAGGCACAAAAATTCTCAATCATAATATAAATTGATTACTGGGATGGTAGTACAGCATGGACAACATAGCCAATGATTCTGTAACACCTATTTTGACAGATGGTAACCACACAGGAGGGGGTGAGGATTTAATAATATGGGCAATTGTTGAAGCACTGTGTTGTATATCTGAAACAAATAAAAGATTGTATATCAGTGATATTTTAATAAGTAAATGAAGTTAAAAACAAGATTATAAAGAATTAGTTCATGCTATTATGGAGACTGACAAGTTCAAATCTGAGTTGA